>NC_137864.1:43767759-43937759 GCF_963924005.1 Protomyctophum bolini
GTAGCGCTCACTGTTCATCCCCCGTGTGTTTGCAGCGCCCTGTGGCTCTTCTGCACAACCCACACCTGTCAGTGAGCAGGAAACAAGTGCCACCATAAAAAAAATCACCAAACATGAAACAATCTCATTCCTTCAAAGTCAAACCTTATATATTACCAGTATATTTCACTCAATTCAAATGTGCTATAGCTCTTTATGGCTGGAGTGAGTAACAATCATTTAAATGTATAGGTATTGAATGAAACAATTTAGTATGTGTAGTGCAAATCGTAGCAAAGTGTTCCCATTAACACGAATCATTATACTGTCTAGTAATCTGTCAGTAGCTGGCTGGTGTGCAGTCATTCGGTTTCAATTCATCATAGTTCTTGTTTGACAACCCTGAAATCTGAAATGTGTTTTTAGTTGTTCATCAGTAATTCCCACGTGTTCTTCTGGTGAACAGTAGAGACTGAGTTAGGAAGAAGAATAGTAATTAGAAATGTAAATATCAATGTAGTATTCACCGTTGTATTCTCTTGTGATGAACAACGTTACAGGCCAGTATATAGAGATGACAGGACACAAAACATCTCCACTGACTGACAGTCAATATAAATGTGAATTCTTTAAGACAGGAGGTCCAGAATGATGTATTACAAACGCAGAATAAACCTCAATTCAGTAGTGAGATACAGGCGTTAGTAAGGTCGACCACATGCCAACAGGGACAGACTGAGTCTGAGACAAAGACATAAAGGGACATTCTTAATGACAAGAAACGTACTACTTTGGTGGGAAGGTGGAAAATGATGGGAAAGGACTAAAGCACTTGGCAGGCTGAGGAGGAGTAAAGGTGGACAGAGGAGAGAAAATAGATGGACAGTTCGATGGCAGGATGGCAGACATTTGAGCGGCAAATGAAAGGAGGAGGTGGAAAATAAGCGGGAAGACAAATGATCAGGGAGGTCGTGCCACGATGTTGCGAGGTGAAAATAGCAGATCTACCAGCTCTTAATGCTCAGTAGATGCATTGTGAGCTTGTATATCAGTTATATAATATTCAAGCAACAAAATCTGGAAGAAATACAAATGTAAACCTCACCTGATGGCTTGATTGTTGGCTTTAGTTTATGGAGGCCGCTATGCAGATTGCAGACGGTGTCAGAGAGCAAGTGGAGAGATGACTATACAGTAGTGAGTGACTGAGGAGGTGAAGACAACAGTTAGAAGAAAGACTCGAGGGAGAAGAAGAGAGAATGAGGTGGGTGGGGGAAGAGAGAAAGAGAGGTCAAACCACCATGTCGTGCAATAAAAATGCCATACCTTGTGTACCATGTGTGTGTGTGTGTGTGTGTGTGTGTTGTAAGACAAAGAGTAGGCCTACACAAGAACACCCACAGGTGAACAAAAAAATAAAAAGTAAAATAAAGAGGTCATGGGACGTACCGTACCAATTAACAAAAACATATTTTACAGGATTTGAGATACAATACAATTGAGAGGATGCAACCCATATTAATTATAGATCTGCTCCAATCTATCCATTTCCCCCATCTTCTATCACCCAGCTCTTTTAGTCTTAAAGAAAAGGTAATCTGTTTGTTTATTCGATTGTTTCACAATATTGGCAAATAGGCCAGTAGTAGGACTGTTTTTCTGTAACCAGTTCCACCTGCAAGTAGAATCTTGAGCAGATAGGAATCTGAGGGCTATTCCATTGTAGAAGCCGGGAGCTCCGTAAATGGTCAATAAATGAAGAGCCTCCTTCTGTGAATGGTCAGGTAATGAAGCCCTCCTTCCGTGAATGGTCAGTCAATGAAGCCCTCCTTCCGTAAATGGTCAATAAATGAAGAGCCTCCTTCTGTGAATGGTCAGTTAATGAAGCTCTCCTTCCGTGAATGGTCAGTTAATGAAGCTCTCCTTCTGTGAATGGTCAGTTAATGAAGCCTCCTTCCGTGAATGGTCAGTTAATGAAGCCCTCCTTCCGTGAATGGTCAGTTAATGAAGCCCTCCTTCCGTGAATGGTCAGTTAATGAAGCCCTCCTTCTGTGAATGGTCAGTTAATGAAGCCCTCCTTCTATGAATGGTCAGTACCGTCAGTTAATGAAGCCTCCTTACTGTCTGACGCTGGCCTAGCGGTCCAGGAACATGTGACTGTAAGAGGGGGAGAAGAAGGAAAAAGAAGGGGGGAGAAGGAGAAGAGAAGAAAGAAGGGAAAAATAGAGAAATCCTGAGATAAAACAAAGGAATGAATGCAAATCTAATTCAGCTTCATGTAAAATCCTGCTGGAAGCAATTATTTATCCAAATATTTTCAAGCACCGAAATGTTTCAAACTGTAGTTTCTGAGAAGGGGCAGGTATGGATCACAAGGTCGCCAGTTCGATCCCCACTTCAACCAAGGCCGCCAGTTCGATCCCCGCTTCGACCTAGGCCGCCAGTTCGATCCCCACTTCAACCAAGGCCGCCAGTTCGATCCCCGCTTCGACCAAGGTCGCCAGTTCGATCCCCACTTCAACCAAGTCCGCCAGTTTGATCCCTGCTTCGACCTAGGCCGCCAGTTCGATCCCCGCTTCGACCAAGGCCGTCAGTTCGATCCCCGCTTCGTTCGAAACATCATGTATTAAATAAATCATCTATGACGCTTAGTTCACAGTGGCTCGCATGGCAAGATCAGCACACTGGGTCAAGCTCCACATGTACTGTAAATTAAATAAATCAGTTGTGAAGCTTAATTCACAAACACAGTGGTTGAAACGTGGACATAATCCATTCACTACTCTGACTACTGTATTCACAGAATGAAGCTGAATATGAATGCATGACGTGACGTCCACGGACTGGACCGATGTCCACAGGTGTTGGTAATTAAATTCATCATTTGTGCGCGTTGTGTGTTCAAGTCCCTTTTTTAACCTTTATTTAACCAGTAAAAACCACATTGAGACTCACTCTTTTACAAGTGTGAACTGGCCAAGAGAAAATAAGTGACACAGCTCTGCCAGTAACAATAAATACAAAACAATAACAGGACAAACATGCAACGCTCATAACTACAGTCAGTATCCACTACCGAAGAAGCTCAGGGAGAACAGGAACATCTAATAACGCAACCAATAAAGGCTCATTTATAAAAACTAAGCAACGAAATTTGCTAATAAACTAAAAAGCAAGAGAACCAACATTTGCTATACATCAAAGCAGGAGCAATGTTAGGGAAGTGTGCCCATGGCAATCACCATGCACATTATGTAAGAACAAATGTAAAGTGGGAGATTACTGTACTGTGCTGCACAAGCCCTCAATCTCCCTTGTGTGTGTGTGTGTGTGTGTGTGTGTGTGTGTGTGTGTGTGTGTGTGTGTGTGTGTGTGTGTGTGTGTGTGTGTGTGTGTGTGTGTGTGTGTGTGTGTGTGTGTGTGTGTGTGTGTGTGTGTGTGTGTGTGTGTGTGTGTGTGTGTGTGTGACACTGCTCAGCAGTGCCATCCAGTGGTGTGTTGCTGTGTCTGATCTAGTTTTGCTGCAGGTGGTCTTACTGGTCTACTTAGGCGACATACTGCATGCATGCCCCTGAGTAGACCGCTGTAAGCCCAAACCAAAGATCAAGCACAGCAAACTAAAATAATAGGTGTATAAGTTAGTACAAGTCACTAGCAGCAGGTAGCACATTATTGTCTTATAAAGTGGAACATTTAACTACGTGACAGTGTGTGCAATTACATTGTTGTTTAACTTGGGCAAGGAGAGTGAGTGGGGGCAAGTGAGAAAGAGAAAGAGAGTTTGATACTCCACCAGGTAGTTAGGACAGCAGACAGCAGTGAGTGAAGGCACATCACTCTACAAGAATGAGACGTATCATTTATTTCACGGCAGGTGAGCTGCTTAGCCTATACTTTATATCCTTTTTTAAAAACACAGTTTTAGAGTCCAGTTGTAAATTATGACATTTTGTTTTCTTTGATTGATTTTAGTATTTATTAACAGAGAATTACAGTACATTTCAAGCACAACTCAATACAAAACTGTTAACTGTGGACGACACCATACTTGTTTACAATAGGGTTCATTTCATCATAACATTTAGAGACTTACAAATATGCACTATAGGCTACTACTTCAATAAATAGTTTAGGCCTATGATAGGATCAATCACTTGATTCAGTGAACTACTTTGCAAGCAATATTTGACAGCAGTAGGCTACTTAAATCCACAGTATGAGATATTTTCTTATTCACAGGATGAATATATCGTTATTTTGAAGAGGAAATATTATGCCTTTCATTGATCCATGGAAGTCTTAAGATTATGTGGCAAACATTAACAATGGCACATAGTTAGACAAAGTAAAGGTGATTTCCTCTTTCACATTCTGAACCTCAACTTCTTATAAATGAAGTCCAAGTCATTTAGGTGGTTAAGGAAACTGTGTGCACTGTATTTATTTGACAGGGGGTGTTGGGTTTCAGAATAGGTTGTTCCAAACTAATTTACAATAGAAACAAATACTTTATTAATCAACAACTAAATAATAGGTTCTTCTGCCTTGTAAGACAAATCCCAAGGATGTAGGAAATCTGATCTTTTCCGCTCCAATTCCATTTTAACCTTCAGTGACCTACTGCAATGACCTGACTAGCAACTTGATTCCTCAAGACAGTTAATATAAAAAAACATCTACTTTTGCTCTTCAACAATATGAAGTTTTGTGGAAAACATTAAACTAATTTCAACCAATTCCAATTCTCTCAGCTCTGCTAAACTCTGTGTGGGCAGTCAAAGGGAAAGGGGCGATGACGTTGGTTGGAAGAGAAGGAACTAAAATCACATTAGAGACTGGAATTACTGTCCAGAGGAGCATCAAGGCACTTTGGACATTTGGAGCGGTCAACATTCACACTGACACGCAAATCGCCAACCTGAACGCTGGCAAGGTGGTAACGTATGTTCAGCGATTTCAAGACAGACTGCAGCTGGACGGTCAGACTGGATCTCTCACCATCACTGATCTCCACATCAATGACACTGGATTTTACCATGCACAGATCGTTGCCGTCAAAATCTCATCTCACCGTTTCCAAGTTAATGTCTACAGTGAGTAAATATAGTTGCCTATATATAGGTCTACTTCTGTAAGATCAAGGTACAGTAGGTTTCGGCTGGGGACCTCAGTTTAACGAGGGGGGTATGTGAGATGGAGGGTGACTGATTTTAAAAGCAGTCACACCTGGCCCGAGTCAAACTAGAACTGAACTCAGAGCTGGGTGTGGCTGCACACCTGTTGTGCATGGACTTGATCAAGGCACAACAGGTTAAATCAGTCATCTCCACAAACACTCGGGAGATAGCCTCTGCCCGGACAGCGGAGAGCCTCTCCTGTGTAAAATGTGACATGTCACATGTTGTGTTATTCCTTGCACTGAGAGGACTAAACCGTCTACTTAAGAAAGCTGCCCTGTGTTTATGTCCTTCCTTGCCCTGGGTAGTGACTAGTCGGTCACAATCATACAGTATGACTTTAAATAGTACTAGACTAGGCCTACTAGTAATAGTACTTTTAGAACATAAACAAACACAAACCATACAGATGCTGAATATGGAGTCTTGATACTTATTTTTCTATCGATTCTTTTTATACGTATATTGAAAATAAAATCTATGATATTTTGATTCCCTTATGTGCTAAAAGTGTGATTTTGAGAACGGTTCCACCATGCAATGAGAGTGAAAGGATTTTTATTTTAAATCACGACTTCTGGTTACTCACTCATGGATCAAAGGATAACCTCATACAATATTTTGACTTAAATCCTGGTCAGGGAGTTCTAGAAGCCAATTAAGGTTTTACTAAAGTTCAGAATGACAGAATGACAATATTCAGTCAATCGACTTGGACTTCTTTGAATATACTCATTTTTACAGAATGCACACATCTCTCTCTCCTACAGGTCCCGTTTCCACTCCACACATCAGATTCAATGCATCTTCAGCGGACGACAGCTGTCAATCACTGACATTGGAGTGCTCTGTGGAGAACGGGAGAGACGTGACCCTGGCCTGGTACAGAGGAGATGAGATACTCAACCACACCAGCAGCCCTGACCTCTCCACCAACCTCTCTCTGCTTCTGGAGATGAAGGACCAGGATGGAGATGACAGCTACAGCTGTAAGGTGGAGAACCCTGTGGGTGAAATGGTCTCTGAACTCCACATCGACGAGACCTGTCTGAGGAACAGAGGTATGACAACCACAGTGGATGGGTACAGAATAGTTGCTGCTTTTCTCCCAAAACAATGCAATAATATTATTGTCATACACATGTTTTGTTACTATTCCTACGGATTTAGTCAGAATGGAATTGGAATAATGTGCAGTAAAGTTATACGGCATTGCCATTGTAAATGTCAGTAATGTCAGCGTTTGCAAAAAATCTAATTAACTGATGTTCTGTTTAATAATTAGTACAGTAGTAGTACCGTTCCAATTTCAGTCAAAGCCGGAGTAGCCTACTTAGTGCAGTACCATTATCATACAACTTGTAGGCTCTGGTGAGTGGGTTTACATTCCATTCCCCCATAATCTGTTCATTGGTATTTTAAGATAGAATACAATAGTATTTGGTCAATACAATAATTTTAGTAATGTTAAAAGAAAGAAAATACAATTTCTTTCCAGTTTGACGCAATTCTCATATCCAAAGTGAGGCGTTTGAGATGCGCACTTAAGTTGACTTAACCACTTTGTTTTCCGTGAAATAGTGGAAATATCTTTCGCTAAATGTTCACCTAATTAGGAAACAGGGATTTACTACTAAAAATGTTAAAGTAAACAAGACTCCAAACAAACAAACAAACAACACGAGCTACATTTTTAAATACTGATATCATAAATCTCACACATTATCATAATCATTAATGATCATTACGCATGTGATTCTTATTTAGGTTAACTGTGTTCTCATGTTTCAGGAACACACACGTGTAAACATCAAGTGTTTGCTGATCAGGACACCACGATCGTAAAGGAATCCAGAAAGACAGAAGCATGAAGGTATTCCAGAAAGAAATGAATGTGCGTGCGTGGGTATGTGTGTAATGCATGCATATTTCATACATTTCCGAATTGTTTTCACCTAGTTTTAGCTCTTACTACATTGCATTTACTGTAGATGTCACCAGACCTACGTTTAGGAATAAGGTTACGTCTAGGCATAGTTTTACTGCGGTTAAAGCCGCACTATGTAACTTTTTTTTGAATGAATAAATTTAGATTTGGATTTGGCCTGCTGGCCGTTCTGCGGCCAACCGGATTTGAATGGGGCCGAGAATAGGTTACGGGAGACTGTTCTCGTATTCATACAATCATAATAGGCAGAGAGATCATCTGGCTACACAAGACTGTAACCATTGGATCAATGTGATGTTCTAACTTCTATCTGGATGCAACGTGTATATTTGTAAGCAATAAATGCAAGCATTTGCATGAAAAGATAAATATCTGGACATTGTAATTGTTGTGCACTATACACAGCAGAGGCCTACAGTATGTGTCAATTAATTTTGCAGGCGTACAGTGACTACCAGTATGTATGCAACTGACTGAAGTCTGCATATCAAAGCTGGCATCCAGAGCCAGGTTGTCATTGTTGCTCTGCTTAGTATAGTACAATAGACAATGCATAGTAGCAATGTCTGCATTGCAGTGGCGGAAACTCCGTGGGTTCAGAGGCGCGACTGAACCCCCTGGCATTTTGGCAAAAGCGCGACTGAACCCACTGGCATTTTGGCAAAATATATCAATATGCAGTATATGCACCCACTGTCCACTGAAATTTCCCTTCCCAGTGGTCATGTTGTCATGCACGTAGTCACATACCTTTAGGGGGTTGGGGGCGCTTGGGCAAGATAGGTGTTGGTACCAACCGAAAAAACAAAACTCGTTTTTTTTTCACCGCTGGGGGGGGGGGGGGGGGGGGGGGCTGCATGAACCCCCTGCCGTTATAAGAACTTTCCGCCACTGCTGCATTGGCTTCCTGAGCCCATTGTCACATATCCGTCTAGAGCTGACACACACAAACCACAAAGAATAAAGACTGGCCTATATGACCTGATGGGTTGCAAACCAGATTTGAAGGCATTACACTTTCGCTCCTTTTAACAGTCATTTGTTTGTTTTATGTTTCATTTGTTAGAGATTTTTGGAGCAATAGTAAGAAGAAATAATCAGCTTGCACACAAAGAAAAACACAACTAAGTGTAGGCTAATGTGTTTATTTATTATTAGAAGATGTTTTCTCACAATACAGATCTTCAGCATTCAATCAAATCTTGACAAGGAATAACATGATCAGCACAGCACTATTCCTCTAGTATTGTACATCTACTACAACACGTCTACTGTAACATAGTCTCTCAAGACAGACGATGAGATTCTCAGATTGACTAACAGAATGTTTAAGAGAAGGTACAGTATGAAAGAAATTAAACCGTAAAAGACAATTAAGATTAAAAAAAAAAAGTGTCATGTTTCACTGTTTTAGCACTCCTTCAGCTGCGCCTTTGCGTCTACATGTTTAATTTTGGCACTTGTGGTGTTAGTTCAGTCTTCTTTCACTTTCTCTACCATGCCAATGTTTTGAGAACCCTCATGGTGGTTCTGGTTGAGAAGCACTGTTCAGAAGACACCAGTAGATGTCATGTTTGAGCTGTTGAATGACTGATGTTAGGCGTTCTATTTGTTTATTCGTAGATCATGCTGATACCAATAAATGGCAATTTTGCCAAATGTATACGAAATGAAAAGGGAACAGATGCAATTCTGTTAATTAAGTCACAGATTTAAAGCTGAATCTGTGTCTATATACAGTAGGTGAGACATGACCTTTGGCTTTGACACAATGTAAATATCTCAATAGAGGGTATTATGCGCATGCATAAAGTGAATGGCAAATCGAGTGGCAAAGTGAGTGACAAAGTGAGTTTAACGTCGTTTAACGTTGTTTAATGCAATCAGAAAGGACTTTTCTGTTTGGATTCATGGGCTTCATGGGTTCCTGCATAACTTCCGGGTATGATGACGATGTCACACGCATATACCAGGGAGACAACATTGTGTTACTTATGAGTCATAACCATACAGATTAGACAAAATTACATTATTCATTTAAAAAAGTGACATAGTGCCACTTTAACCCATTTAGACCTGATGTCGAAATAAAAAAAAGTCTTCTGAAAGAATATATATTCAAAGATTTTTGCCGCATTTTCACGATTTTTCAGCAATAGCAGACCTACAAGCTCGTAGCACGCCACTCGGTGGCGCGCTATGAGCTTGTAGATCTGCTATTTTTCAATAGCTAAAGTATAACATAATGCTAAAACACCAAAAGGGGTTCCCGTCCAGAATAAACCAATATTAATTGGTTTATTTGGTATATTAAGTATGAGTTTAGTTATTAAAAAAACCCCACTTAAAAACAGAATAGCCAATGTAGAAATATTATATATTATACAAATTTTTTAAGAAATACAATATACAGTAAATGTAGTCTTATAGATATCAATGTGCTACATCTAGGAGCCTTTTGGAAATAGGGGGAAACGGTTAGCCTGACTCTGTACGAAGCTAACATATAAGCTCACAAATGAACACAGTGTATCTTGTCTGCTTAAGCAACAATTTCTGGATGAGGGAGGAAGTATCAACCACACAATGAAACTCACAAGTCACAACTCACCATCTAAATGCTCAGCGCCTCCTGTCTTCCAGTGGGCACAATGGCAAAGCATAAACAGAGGTGGAATACATGAGCTGATTTTATTTATAGTGACATTATTATTAATCAAATGTTCTTTTTGACATAAGGGCCACGGGTGTCGGGTCTTTAAAGAAAATTACAAACCCTTGGTCATCAAGCAGGGTCAAAGGACAACCCCGTCAGCTTAGTTAAAAGCAGCAGCTCCATCTGACTGCATGTTACAGTCATGTGACACAGTGACAGTTTGTTATACTGTCTGTGGTGAGCTTGGAGCGGATTCTTACTTCAGATGATTCTAGTGAATTCCTTTCCTGAGGGAACAAGAAAACACAAATGTAAGAAAGACATCCACAGGACAAGTGTACAAGTGTGTGCGTGCACGTGTGTGTGCGCACTGTGCACGTGCACTGCACACATGCAGAGCAGACAGAAGGCCCTATTTAGACGACACATTAAATAACCAATCACAGTGTAGTCTCCCATTCCCTGCTCTTAGACCAACTAAAAGCCGGTTTAAGAGCAAAATGCTTATTTGTGTGTAAGATCTGACTCTTCAGACCTCATTGACAACTCATTGCTAACATCAACATTCAGCTGATGGATGCAAGATCATTACTTAAACAACGTGAGCGTTGGGCATAAAAATGGTGTCTGCATCAGTCAGAAAATAACAATGATAATTGTGACGCCGCACTTGCACTGGTGATTGGTGAAGGTATAAGGCCCAGAGTCTGTGTATACAAAATATTACTAACCTTCCCTGACTGTCCTTTCAACGAGTTCAGTATAATGAGCATCTTCCTCTCTTCTGGATGGAACTACGTAGACATAAAGAGAATATGACAAAGTGTTATTGATTTGATGACAACCACACATTATTATTGCAATATATAGGCTAACTATACAAAATGTGCCTATACTTTCTGTGCACTCATTTCACACTACAGAGGCATTTGTGTAGCCTGGTAAACCCCTCCCCCTTTTTTCAAGGGGGAGGGGTTTCATTTTATAAAAGTTTCAATTCTTAACTTATTTCATAAATAAATATTTCTTCTCTAAACTTATTAATTTATATTGAGCTTGATTGGATTACAATAACTCATAGTAATATAAATTAATGATTACTTACTTAGAGGGTCCTCTTGAACTTGCTCTTTATTATCACAACAACGACTGATATGGTGGTAACGGTAATACCAACTATCAATAAGCGAATTATGAACCTTCTGGATGCACTGCCGTCATCATCTATGGGGAACATTAGCAAAATTCATTCATAATGAGAAAAGATAGCACTTTGTAGACGATTCTACAAATGTCTTCTAAATCCTGACGGTTTTCTGAAAAACCCATGTTTCTATGTTAGAGGTTCTCAAACATTTTCATGTCAAGGACCCCCATAAATATATGTATAATTGGCCGCTGACCCCCATCTGTAAATGTCTTGTTTCTGGGACCCCATAGAAGCAAGGCTTTGAGTTGAAAACGTTCGTTTTGAAAGAATATATTCAAAGATTTGCGCCACATTTTCACAATTTTTCAAAAATAGCAGACCTACAAGACCTACAAGAGCTTGTAGATCTGCTATTTTTCAATGGCTAAAGTATAACAATGCTTAAAACACCAAAAGGGGGGCCTGGGCCATGGCTCAGTGGTCCAGGCACCTTTACTGCATGCCTTCCCCCCATCTCTGCATGCCTGCCCCCCATCTCTCTCCCCATTTCCTGTCCCTCCATAAAAAATATAAAATAAAGGCGAAAGCTACTAAAAACATTTAAAAAACACCAAAAGGGGTTCCCGCCCAAAAGTGTCCTTACTTGTAAAGCTGTCACTGCAGAGTGCTGTGATGTTGAGTGACAGTGTGTTGTTATTAGCAGGGTTGGCAGCCACGCAGCTGTAAGAGGCGTTCAATGCCTCCTTGTCTACAATGAGAGGAAGAGAGGGAACAGTGCTGGTCTGGTCCAGTATCTCCTCTCCTTTGTACCAGTAGAGAACGGTCTCATCATCCTTCTCTACAAAACACACCAGGCTGCAGCTCTCACTGCTCACAGCAGAGACCTTCACACCAGGCATCGGTGCAGGATCTGAGGACACATTTAGTGGACAATCAAGACATGACATGGAATTATATAATCTGCATAGCCTAAAATGTAGACCCTCGTAGATGTATTTATCGATTCTGACATTTTGAGAATGTCAGAATCGATAAATACATACCAGTATACATTTTAGGCTATAATTTGCATTTGGAAACCCTAAACCAGTGGTTCTCAAACAAATTCCTGTCAAGGACCCCCAAATTGACATGTATTTGGCCGCGGACCACATCTAAAAAAGCAAGAGGGCGAAAAGTAATCACATTTGGCGATTGGAAATTAATAGGCTACTAATCTTTGAATGAACACAAGTCAAGGACTCTGTGTTTCGACATCAGATACAGTTTCAGCTGTAAGAAATGGCTAATCCCCCTTTAGTTGACACTAACCAGTTTTCATTGACAATATAACAGGGTTTCTTGTTTCACTACATAATGTGACCATACTGTCAACTTATTTTAGTCAAAGGATATTGGTTTAGTATATTGGTTTCATAAAGAAAACTGAAGTTTCTACAAGTACCAAAGACGGTGAGGTTGAACCAGTCGTGTGATCCAGCTCCATTAATGACCTCTCCATAATAAAGACCAGAGTCATTGAGGCCCAGATCTGTAATGGTCAGAGATCCACTCGCCATGTCCGGGTGGATTCTTCCTCTGAACCGGTCAACGGTTTGACTTTGCCACTGCCCATCAGTGTAATTCACCAGGACATGGTGTTCTGGACCAAATGACCAGAGAATCTGAGCCTCGTCAGCCATCAATGTGGTCTGAAGGACGATGCTCCGTCCGACCTCCCCGAACACTTGCTTGATCTCCTCATGATGTGTCAGCGCTGCTGTAACTGTAAAGAGTAAAGATAAGAGGACAGTATTCGATTAGCCCCGTCGCCATCGGTGGCCCTCTCCCTATGCTGTAGCTCTGGGTCTCGGTCACATACAGTAGCATTGTGTCTTTAAGTATTATTAGTAAACAAACATTTGAAGGAAAGTAATTCTACCTGTTGTAATCAGGGGTCAATATATAAGATGAGATGAAAGATAATAATTGAAATCCAAAACATGGAATACACTTGGACCGTGTTGCATTGATGCCTGTATACATACAACCATTCTCCAGGGTTTCTGCAGAATAGGTAGTAGACTGATTTATTGAATGCAGAAATATTGTCATTTTACACAATTGGCACATTAGGATTCCACTGGTCTGTAGGGCTATAGGTCTGTGTGTTTCTGGTATAATAATTGATACAATATACAATATGTCCATGGGAAGAAAATGTCCATCACAAGTTGACATGGCGATGACCCCTGGTCCCAATGCTAGTAACAGTTTGACGCATCTACTGTAGGCTATCTAAACATACTGTCTGAACTGGAGCTTTTTCCATTCAAGAGCAGAGATTCAACACTAATTAATCTGCTCTCACAAGCAGTACAATCACCTCAGCTCACCTTCCTTTACATATTGTCTAGTGCTTACATATTATGCATTACACATTATACATTACAGATTTCTGAAAACTGGTCCTGTAAATGTCCAAACCATGAACAGGATACTGTATGGGAACTAAAACCATATTGTCATATTACATAAATATGTATCGCGTTAAGCTGTTACACTTACCGGTATATATAAATATAAATCACATTATTTAATAGAAGATGATCAGTGATATTATTTGTTTTAGCGTATTGTATTCTTATAGCAATAGCATACAAGTTGTTTCAAAGTCAAAACTATGGTTATTATAACAACACTGACATCTACATTTGCAAACTACTTACCACATAAGGTCAAAAGTATCCATTCAGTTACAAAGGAATGCATCACCACTATTCTATAAGCTATACAGCCTCTCAAGTCAAACAGCACAGCAGAGATGATAACACATAACACAAGTCTCTCTCTCTCTCTCTCTCTCTCTCTCTCTCTCTCTCTGATCTCTGATCTCTCTCTCTCTCTCTCTCTCTCTCTCTCTCTCTCTCTCTCTCTCTCTCTCTCCCGAGAGTTGGTACTGATGCTGAAGCTCAGTGAGGGGAAAAAATGACCACCCCATTTTGGTGACCACACCTTGTGTGTTACTTCCAACATGGCTCTGTCTTCACTAGTAAATATGCTGCACTGTTTATTGTCTCTACCAGGCCGAAGTTTGCAGGATTGGCCCGTTTTGAACAAAAAGCCTCGAATCATGAACGCAGCGTGCAATTTACATGAACATTTTCACGCACTTTCCTAGTAGGCTGAGGAATACATATGAGCCTACAACAGGACCCTCCTACCAGCATCAAGACCCCCTAGTGTCCTCTGTAAAGACAGGTTGGTGCTTGGAATCATGCTAATTGATTGGAGTAATGATGGCTCATCAATAAGATATGCACAGTGGTAAGAATGTATTGGCCACTGTGCGTGTGATGAATCGGGCGGTGATTTTGTGCTCAATGTGAACACATTTCTATATGCACATGTGAACGAGGACTATAGCTGGACTTAAAACACCTGTACACTTCCCACACTAAAGTTGGGATTTATATAGTGGCCACTGTAGATCCAAAAACAAAAGATTTTACATGAAACAATTACTCAATTCTCCTATCAGTCTGTCCACAGCTTCGCTCAAGCCATGTTGTACAAAGCATTTGCTAATCATCACTGAATAGTTGGGTTGATGACTCACTTATCTACAGTGTAATCTCATTCCAGCCAGTGGCCGCTACGCACCTTTGCCCTTTCCAGTTATGCCTCCATTTCTGCATACACATATGGAGGGTTTATTATATAATCTCCTTTTCCCCTTTGATTAACCCATTTAGACCTGAGCTCGATTCTACAAATGTCTTCTAAATCATGACAGTTTTCTGAAAAACCCATGTTTCTATTTTCAACATTTTACTATGTCATTAATATACCTTATACTTATAGAGCTGTTGCGTGGAAATAATTAAAAATAAAAAGTCCCCCCATTCTCAAAAAAAATCATTAACATGGTGAATCACATCTTGATGATGTCATCAAGATGTGATTTTTTTTTTGTGTTTTTTTTCAGACCTCCAGTTCTAGGAAACACAGAATGTTATTTTTTATTATTTCCAGCTCTAAGGTATATTAATTAATTACATACTAAAATGTTGAAAATGAGTCGAATGCCCCTTTAAACCGTCCGTTTCTTGTGTTCCCTGCTAGTGTATAGATGGTGTTATGGTGTCATGTTCCAGTCCTGTCCGTATGTGTTTTGGAGAATAAATCTGCGTTAATTCGACCAGCTCTGCTCCTGCCTGTCTGTTCTGCCCTTGGGTCACACTTGAGTCGCACCGTGACAATGGAATGTCAGAACAGGTCAGCTCCATAAAGGGTGGTATAGCGGGGACATTCTCTTGAGTGTACAGGGTTTGATGAGGGCCGGGCCTTAATTTTCGGGCCTGTTGAGAACTCTAGTTTTCACCGGCTGCCGGGCGCAACTGCACTAATAGGGCCTGTCTAGAGTTTGAATGGACAGGTATCAGTCAAAAGGGAGACATCGAAGAGGAAGGATGGATGGGAAAGGATCAACATATGGATTGTCAGAAAAGGTTCTGATATATATCCATATATGGAGATCTAAGGGAGTTGCTAGGAAATTGCCTGAAAAGTATGGAAAATAATGTATGGAAAAATATTTATGTTTCCAGACTATTTACTGCTGTCCTGTAACTGTTTTCCTGCACAGGGGACTCAGGGGGTCCCTGCCCGGTCGATGATTCCAGCTCTTGCTGTCGCCCAAACCTGGGGTGTCCGTGGTCCCAGGGCGGCCATGCAGTACATTCTGCCACCAGTTGCCCCTTGCCCGCCCTGGTACAGACACCCCAGGCACCCAAAGGTGATAGCAGGTATCGTCCACTTTTGTCCTCTGACACCCTGATTTTCTCGGCTGCATGTGTAGGAACCCTGTGGTGAAGGAGTTTTGTTGTCGCTTATTATGTGTTTAATTGTTAGGTTAGTGATTCAAAATCAAGGTTAGGTTTAGGATGATTATATATTTATTTATCTGGGTTGCTCCGTGACATGCAGTCATTTGCTCCTGTTAAGTCTCTTTAATGTCTGTAAAGTTATATAGGCTAAAAGTGGTCATGATCAGTGTGATCAGCATTAAAGTGTTCTCAAGTAGGCCTACATCTCATCTACAGTGTAGAATATCATGTTTTATTGTGTACCTTATTATACCGTATCATTCCCTGCTCCTCTCTCTATCTGTTATGACTCACACATCTCATGGTGACATAATGCTGTGAACTGCTGTGTCATCTATGTCAGTGCTTCTCAAACATTTTTAATGCCAAATTGATATAAAATTATGTTTGGCCGTGGACCCCCATATGAAGAGATTTACTGCCAGGGACCCCCCAGGGAATGCTGACATACAGTGGGGGGGGGGGGGGGGGGGGGGGACATTAGCCAAAAATAGCAGATCTATGTTGTGGAATTGCTACAGTACTTTGACTTAAATAACAAATCAGTTGTTCTCCTACTACTGCACATTGTCCTTGGACATGTAGTGTCCTGATAAACTATGTGTGTGTGTTTATAAGTTTGATAAAGTATGTGTCACGGTTAAGGCCTCATGGTCTGATAAAGTGTGGTGTGTGTCACACTAACAGTATTTATAAATCCATCTCCTCTCTCTGACGACATTCAGCTCAGAAGCAACAAGCCAACAACAGGATAAACACAAGTTGGAACGGTGGGTCCATTTTCATGTTCAATTTAACATTTGATGTCGTTGACTTTAGTCAACTTAAATTGTAGTTTAGCACCATTTTGATGGTGAAGCAGAATGCAGGCGAATATTAATAATACTTTATCAAAACAATGTGTGATCACTGTCCCAAATTTGAATGAAGAAACTCTTTGATTCATTACTGTAGATTAGGTTACGGTATGTAGGCTAATGTAGGCTATGTGACCTAGCTGAATAATGTGGAAAATGAATTTCATTTGATGTTTTATTGTACACTGGTGATTTGAGGGTTCCATTATTTGAGGTAATGCAACAACAAAAACTGTCATGTTGGTTTACTGTCTTTATGTAAAATGTAAGTAAAAGTGTCCTGTAAGTCCATGTGGGCTGGGCTTCAATCAATCAATCAATCAATCAATCAATCAATCAATCAATCATATGGCATTTATTAATTTATGATTGATTGATTGATTGATTTGTTACAACTATTAGTGTTACATAATGGCATTCCGTGTTCTTTATCATTCTTGTCGTTTGTAGATGAAGACGTGTTTGTCCATCCTGGTGCGGTGCTTCTGGCCCAGCTGCTCTGTCCACTGAGCGCTCCGCCTCCACGAGTTTCTCGGAGCACTCCGCTCGGTAAGACGGGTAAGTGGTTCCCAATGCAAGACACGTAGCCTACACTAGTGTGCTGTGAGACAGTTAAAGTTCAGATGTGTGTGTGTGTGTGTGTGTGTGTGTGTGTGTGTGTGTGTGTGTGTGTGTGTGTGTGTGTGTGTGTGTGTGTGTGTGTGTGTGTGTGTGTGTGTGTGTGTGTGTGTGTGTGCGACTGTGTGTGTGTGTGCGTGTGTAGTGTTCCTCCGTCCAGCCGAAGCCCACGGGGTCCTGGCCAGAACCAGGAGGAGTAACACGGGAGGTCTGGAGGAGGAGCATCAGTCAGGGGATCTGGAGAGAGAGTGTGTGGAGGAGCGTTGCAACTTTCAGGAGGCCCAGGAGGCCCAGGAGGCCCATCCGGAGGCTGGAGAAGCTATACAGTACGATGATGCTGTACAACTAATTAACACTACATAAATAATATGTAAATCTTTACCCCCAAAAATACAGCATGTCATTATTTGTTTCCATTATAGGACGAGATGAGATGAGATGAGATATACTTTATTAATCCCCAAAGGGAAATTGAAGTACAACTGAAGGACAGACAGAATTTTCTTTTTATAATCATGTACGACAATGTGTAACAATGTTTATGAAGTATTATAAGTTGTTATGCATAATTATAAACATTTAAAACTGGCGTTATGAAACCTTATGTTAAGTGCATTGTAATGCATTAGACTAGAGTCCCAACCTTATATTATATAAAGTGTCACCAGACTAACGTATAATCTGTGTCCTATTTCAGAATCAGAATACCTGAAGACGTGGCAGAGAGTGGTAGGAACACAAGTTACAACACACCTTCAAACAGCGTTAATATTATTCTATTACATTATTTTACCAATATTGTTACCTTACTATTATGATGCAGGAAAGTAACTATTTTCTGGGGTGTTATGGAATCAATATAATTTTAGCAGTGTGTGTGTGTGTGTATGTGTGTGTGTGTGTGTGTGTGTGTGTGTGTGTGTGTGTGTGTGTGTGTGTGTGTGTGTGTGTGTGTGTGTGTGTGTGTGTGTGCGCGCGCGCGCGCGCATGTGCGGGAATGGCACCATAACCAAGGTTAGCCTGGAGTGCACTGGAGATTGCAAGGATGCTAGCTCAACTTGAATCCTATTTACCATAGGTACTGTTTTGCTCTACACCAGAACTCATTGTCGAAAATAGCCCATAATAATAATGGCAAATTTGTATTTATTTATTTCAGAAAATAACCGATGTCACTTTATGACTATTTGCTATTTTTGCTGAATATGGGCCAGCCCATTTACGTTAAGCTTTATAAGTAATACGTTAAATGTGCTACTGAATGTGAAGAAACATGACTTGACTATAGTGTGCTGTGAGACAATTAAGTTCAGATGTGTCTTGGAATAGTGTGACAACCATACAGTATTATTTTAACATAATACAAGTAGGTCTATATACATTGATTTGTATTCATTCATTTATTTTCAGCACATCACGCACGCACGCACACGCACACACACACACACACACACACACACACACACACACACACACACACACGCACACGCACACGCACACACACACACACACACGCACACGCACACGCACACGCACAAGCACACGCACACACACACACACACACACACACACACACACACACACACACACACACACACACACACACGCACACACACACACACACACACACACACACACACACACACACACACACACACACACACACACACACACACAATTTCACACAATCTCTCTCTCTTTTTTTGTCTTCTTAGATATTGTGGACCATTGGGATTTGTGGACCGAATTTGTGGATATGATGAGATTAAACCAACAGCTCCACCAGAGTGTTCCAGACTTCCCTCTCCAGAGCAACATTAGTGACTTCCTCCTCTTGGGGGATCCCGAGACGTTCCAAGGCCAGTGAGTCGATGTGTTTCCTCCAACTGCGCCTTGGTCTGCCCCGGGGTCTCCCCCCAGTGGGATGTGCCTCGAGGACCTCCTTAGAGGCATCATAACCAGATTAATTTAGATTCATATCAAAGTTCCAATGTGCAATGCCAACAACACAATTAAATCGTTAATCGCAATTGTTTGTGCGACAATTATTCGTCAACCTGAATTAGTAATCGTGACAGCCCTATAACTACAAGTAAACACAAAAGTCGGAACCTAAAAGAGGACTTCAACTTTTAACTCCAGCAGCAACCTTCATCGTGCCTCTGACGATACTGCTCTTATTGGCCCTGACCCTGCTGGACATAGTGACCCTGACCGTGCTGGACCTATAGTGACCCTGCTGGACCTATAGTGACCCTGCTGGACCTATCGTGACCCTGCTGGACCTATCGTGACCCTGCTGGACCTATCGTGACCCTGCTGGACCTATAGTGACCCTGCTGGACCTATCGTGACCCAAGTGACGATTACGGAGGCGTTTTTATACATCGTGGTGGTGAATACCGTGGCGGTTTTGAACCTTGTGACGGTGAATGCCAGGCGTTTCATTTGTAATGTAACACTCACTATGGCCTCAGAATAACTATTTGTTTTTTGTTTATTAATATTATGGGCCTTTCTGAGCCTTTATTTGATAGGTACAGTGGAGAGAACAGAAAACATTGAGCAGGAGAGTGACATGCAGCAAATGGTCCAGATTCCAGAATATATGTATGTACTGTACACAGACACAGTATCATTTGTTGGATTTAGCAACTCTTCTAGAGCAGGCATGCTCTAATAGTATTTTTGCGAACGCAGTGAGCACTTACTATGAGACCTAGCAGATCATGTCTGTCTGTGTGTCTGTGTGTCCGTGTGTCTGTCCCGTTATCCAAATATGGAGTGTGTTGCATCAGCAATCACTCAGCTCCATATAATACAAAAGTATATAATGATAGTGATGACAGATGTATTCATTGTTATAATGTTTGTGTGTTGTCTAGTCAGCTTGGTTGTGTTAATGGTTTCTGTGCTGTTTAGTCTGCCATCTATTGTCAGATTGAGGTAATGGCATGGTTTCTACTTGACCACATAATGACATTCCTCATGGAATCTCAAATCTACTTTGTGACCTAATATACTGTTTTCCAAAAGATTACTTTTTTCTCAGTAACGACAGTCACCAACACTGGACATTTTCAAATCCCATCTTATCTTATCTATCTTGCTCTCCTCTTTGTCTCACAGTTGTGTCCTCTGAAAATGTGTTCTGTGGTGTTCCAGTCAGGAGGTGTGGGGTATAAATGTTCATGATATAAAAATAAAACACATTTCAGACATGAACATACCTTGTAGATGTGTTTATTGTATAGCAGTAGACATTTCTAACACCATTAAGAACATGGTTTATATATATGTACAGTATGCACCTGAAATGATCAGACTGGGGAATTATTTATATTGTGAATACAGTTCAAGAGCTGCAGTAGAATAGTATGTTGCATTGTATTTTGTATATACTGTATATTTTGCGAGCATTCTACTTGTTGTATTTCACCTTTTTATGCATATTGTGTCACATTTCCTGGCTAAATTGACTACTGGGAGCATTGCAAAGAAATAGCCTACTGTACAGTGGAGCTGTGACTTGGTTGTTGAAACACCAAACACAGAAAGGGATATTGCTGTTGTTAGTTTGGACTCTCTCCTGTGACCAATCCGGTGCTGGTTAAACCACAGGTCAACCGCCACCACGATAGGTTCTAGGGTCACTGAATCACTAAGCCACTCCACCACGGCAAGGTCACAGCAAAAGGAGTGGAAGTGGCCCTTAAAAGGGCCGGGGGGGGGGGGGGGGGTACAGGGGGGGGTACAGGGTCTTGAGCTTTCACAGTGACATGAGGGAAAAGTAGTTTGCCACAGCAGACAACCGTTCCTCCATGATCTCCTCCTTCTCCTCCAGAAGGGCCTGCCATTCATCCTCATTGATCCTCAACTGCTCCTCCTCACTGCACTCCTCTGACAGAGTCTTCTCCACCTTACTGAGAGAAAAGAAGTCCTCCACACAAGACTCCCATTCCTCCATCCTCTCCTCAAACTCTTCCACAATGACCTGCCACTCATCCTCCTTGATCCTCCATCTCTCCTCCCTGCACTCCGTCTCCGCCAGGTCTGAGTGGTCGACCACAGCATTGAAACTACCAGAGTAATAACTTTGTGTCACCGGCGCCATCATAATGGATAGGTCTTCTCCTGCTAAGGTTCTGAGCTGTACTGTCTATAGCTGCAGTCTCTCCCAAAGAAAGAAGTGATGTGTAACAGCCTACAGCCAGGCTTTATTCTGTTGGTCGCCTGTTGCCCATTGGCTGATGCCTAGCAACGGGTTTGTACACAGAACGCTCTGACGTCACCCATATCAACAAACAGCTGCGCAGGTGGACCACACGAGATATCAACACTAGGTTTGTGTATTTGTGTTGTCATGGCGACATCTCCACACGACCAAAGGACAGTGCCGGGTAAATAATCACGGTGACGTGTGTCAATATTTTTCAACGTTGCTGTTAGCTTGCAAGCTAACTTGGCTTTAATTTATACTCTAGGGATAACCTTAGAGTTCATATATAAAGGAGATAACCATAGAGTATTAGGAGATAACCAAATAAAGTTGTATGGCTGAACATGCGCAGTACAATGATCCGTTCGTTTCGTCACTTCCCGTGGCACTTCCGGTCTCGCGCGCAAACAAAACTGAGCGCGCGCTGTTTGTTTCCTACTTTCCTCCTGCATCATCATCATATTCGCTGTGAGAGCAGATCAAACAGGTAAACTTGACCCAACATAACAAGTTGATTTCAAAATACAGATCCATACGTGCGTGAAATGTTCTTAACGTTTATTTGGTTTCTTTCGGTCGTCGTCATGAGTTTACGTGAACTCTCTGCGTGTTGTCTGTGACTGTAGTCTGTCTGTCAAATGTCAATAATGTTACAAACAACAACCTAGCGTTGGATGATCGTCACAAGACGGTCGTCGTCGGCAATAATCAGGCCCGGCGGGAGGAGGACAAATTGCACCAAGGCTGCAAGCAACCCAAAAGGCAACATAGCATTTTTCATACGAATTTATATGAATTATGTGTGTGTGTGTTTTGTTGTTGTGTGCAGGTTTGAGGCGTTGTGCTTTGATTTCGATTCATTGTATGTTGTGTCTGCATGGCTGTGTGTGGGGTGGGGTTTATTCGTGACCAGAGATAGGTTTTAAGTATCATATCAAATGTTGTATTATCATTTCATTGACATGATGATTTGACTGTAACCAGTGTGCCCAGCTGGATTTTCTGTCGTGTGTACTGTGTATGGCATTGTTTTTTTGCCCATGGCTATCAGTATTACCTACAGAATATATAATAAAATTACATTTTAACGTGTCTGGGTGGCATAGCCATAAGAAGTAGAACTATCAGTGTGTTACACTTTTACAAGACTGACACACACACACACACACACTTATTTATTTTTTGTTTTCTTGAGGGGTGATGGCCCCTCCTATGTCCAGCTTTTGGTGTATTTGAAAACGTTGTCCTACACAAACATAAAATCATGCCTTTGACTATGAATGGACCATTTTGAGTGTTCGTGTAAACACAAACATTGCAACGCAAACATAGACGATGGTGAGGACGCAAATTCTGCATGGCATGGCATATGGTGTAGGTGTGAGTTGTGCGAAATGTCAGAGATTATCTCTTGAAAAGACTAAGACCGAGACACTGTTGAATCATTTTTGAATTTTTCCATTTGTTTTCATGTGTCCTTTAGTAAGAATGGACCCTGCCAATCTCAGCGACGATGCATTCAAGAGCCCCCAGGCACTTCGTGTTAAGAGATTCGATGACAACTCATTCAACACCCCAACATCGGTTCGTGTTAAGAGTTCTTCTCTGAGCAATGGGAGTCCCATCACCATCCTGGACTCTCCTGCTGTCCTTGGTGACAACTCATTCAAGACCCCCAAATCAGCTCATCTAAGCAGTGGGAGTCCCATCACCATCCCTGCATCACCTTTCATGAAGAAACTTGGCTGTGGGACTGGAGTGAATGTTTATCTCATGAAAAGGTTTGGTCTGACTCACCTTTGATTTATTTATAATAGTTCACTAAATGTTTTTAAGGCACGGTCACGCTACAAAGACACCAGTCTACCATTCTTTTTCAATGGAAGCTAGCCTCATCATGATGATGCAATGATACATCTGACATTTGTAGCCGCTACAAAAAGGTTGAGCTGGTTTCAACTTCAGCTACCTCAGGTATCAACTCACTGACTGTGAGGAAAACGCCTCCTGTGCACGACCAGTGAGAGCGCAATGGCAAAAGGACTGTGCAGTCCCAGGCACTACAGCCCCTACCGTCTGCCACACACTCGAACAAAGCAAAGAACATAAACTAATAGGTCACTGAATATGGGGACCTCACCTAACATGCCTTGCCTTACTAGCTTCAGCTTGAGCCTCTCATCCTCAAATATCTAGCTTAGCCCTTTCAAATATGATGCATCTTTTGTATCTGCCAGTTTGAACGAAGTGGTTCTCACATTTGTGGCTTACATAATAGTAGTACATCATTTCACAGATTTCTGATACAATAAAGACCTCCTTTCCAGGTGTCTTTATTGTTCGAACTTGTGTACATCAGACTCAGAGTAATGTTGATACGTTGATACGTTGAATGTTGAATGTTCATACATTTTAGCAGCTTTACTCGACTTATTACAATATTTAGCTTGGAAAGTGGCAAGAGAAAATAAAACCATCGCATGTGATGCTGTGAATGATTATCATTGATAATGATAACCCACCTTTGTTTTACTTTTTAGTTTTTTAACCCCCAGGTTAAATATCAATATTATGTATAAATGTTTCCAGAATGGGTAAGCTGAACGCCTCACCCTGGGCTATAAAGAAGATCAACAGCAAATGTGAGTCCAGGCAGCTGAAGATTTACCAGAAACGACTGGATGAAGAGGCAAATATTCTGAAGGAGCTCGTTCACACAAACATTGTTGGTAAGACAAGAGGCAGTTCCAGCCAGTAAAATCCTTTGTGCAACTCTGATATGTAAACGAATGGACCCTTGCGGGTACAAAATGCAGAAATGATGCAGAAATGATTTGACCATGTATTGAACTTAAAAAGTACTCCACCCATTTACTGACTCCATACGACAAGTGTGACGATGACCTGTGTTAGTTGCGTTACCAACAACACCTACACCTACTAAGTAACACCACTACTTAAATTTGCATTACGAACAACTACTACAACTACTTTTTCCTAGTAGTGTAACTAATTATGGAATAAATAATGATGGATTTATCGCTAAGAAAAATACTGGTGAGTTGCAGCCCCTAGTCTCTTATCTGCTGCCCTGCCTTTGACCCTTGCAGGTTTCCGTGCCCAAGTGACGGCCAACGATGGCACCAAATGCCTGGCCATGGAGTACGGAGGAGAGCAGTCCCTCAATGACCTCATTGAGAAGAGGAAGGCACAGGGCCTGGGTGCTTTCCCTGCTGCCACCATCCAGAGGGTGGCACTGCACGTGGCTCGAGGCCTGCAGGTAAAATGTACATCAAATAAAACATAGTCTCCCGTAGCCAGACAACTATTCCACAATCTCTGAATGCTATATAGTGTGGAACTACAGCTCCCGAAACCAGAGCAAAGCTGGCATTTCCGTTCACGAAAACATTTTGAAATATTTTCCTTTTCTTTTTAAAAAAACATATGTTTATTGATTTTTCATTACAAAACAAAGTCATTTCAAAACAATTATTTACATATATTTTCCCCCCATGGCAGCACAAATACAAACACAAACTTTGAAGAAACATCAGGAAATGTTCATAAATACAGAACAAAAAAAATAATATATATATATATATTTTTTTTTAAACCCAAAAAAACCCCACAATACATACATTACATACAGTTAAATCAAACAAATGCACAATGTCCGTCACAGTTCCCTATTTGAAATATCTTTAGATTTAAGTGTGTGTATGTATTTAAGATAGATATTCTTTATCGATTTCTTTATCCAGTACCTTCACACTGAGAAGAAGCTGCTCCACGGGGACATGAAGTCATGTAACGTGGTCATCAAAGGAGACTTCGAGACCATCAAGATCTGTGATGTGGGCGTGTCTCTATGGCTGGATGAGAACATGACGGGTAGGGAGCTGTCAGTCACTCCAGTCGCCACAACTTATTTCAGTTATTTGGATTCAAACTAACCACAATTAAAATTCCCTATGGTGGATGCACAACTTTCAGGGAGGCTTTTGAGAGGCAAGGCTTCCTTTGAAAAGAAGGAGCGGTCAGTGAGATTATGGCATATTTCCTATCCAAACGTGCGTGTAGTGCGGTGAGGTTCCAAATGCTACAGTGGCTAGTGAGATGGGTGAGCTTTCTCAGGCACCCTCACAAAAATAGTCCTGATGTATCTGCAGTGTTATTTAGTAGTTAGCACTGTGAACCGGTGAGAGTCAAGACCAATGCACAGGTGCACGTGCTCTCAGAATGGATGGGTGTTCTCTGGAGCCCTGGCCGAATGGTCGCCCCCAGAATAGGGGTGAACACTATTGTTAAGGTGGGAACGAGGTTTGAGATCTGGAACCAGGATCTGAAACCAGGTTTCAACCTTTTCATTTCAAGGACCACCACATAGCTCTTGAGTATGCACAAATGGTTTCTACAAGAGGTCCATTTGGTTCCATTTATACTCTCAGAGAGACCTGTAAGGGTCCATTCGGAACCCCTTCAAGTAACCCAGAGGTTCCATGGATCTCACTTTGAGGACCACTACAATAATATGTATGCATGGGTCCCCAATGTAGCCTGAGAGCGTGTCGCGGGTTTGAGTCCTGATCCCGACGGCCATTGCTGGGCGTCGCTCTCCATCTCTCTCTCTCTCTCTGTCTCCATTTTCCGACAGACATTTACTTATTTATAGGTAGACGTGGTTGAACCATAAAGGATTTCGTGTGATGTGTCGGTTGCACCACTCATGGTGTCATTGTTTCTCATTGCACGTTTTTGACAGTATCGGACCCCGAAGCTGAGTTTGTCGGCACGGAGCCATGGAAGCCTAAGGAGTGCCTCGAGGAGGGAGGAGTGATCACAGACAAGTCGGACATCTTCTCCTACGGCCTGACCCTGTGGGAGATGATGTCCCTGGACATTCCTCACCTGGACATACCAGACGAGTATGATGAGGAGACGGAGGATGACACTGAGGATGAAGGTGAGAACAGACGGTAGAATGAAATGGCAAATCAACTCAAGCTCACAGTGAAAACCTCATATGTCCAGAAAAGAAAATCAAATAATAAAATGGCTAAAGTTGCAGATCGACCAGCTCAAGACGTGTAGCGTGTTGAGCTTGTAGAGATCTGATGTTTTTGATGCTTTTGTGTGACACTGTAGTATGATCAAGTAGGGCATGATTAAGTTAGAAGAGACGACTTTAGGACGGTACCCGCCCCCCCCGAACCTCAAATGCCGTCACATTGTAGGCTCTACAGCGCCGAACCGACTTTTATTCGGCTCTAAAATAGGAGTATGAATCGGCCCTTAAAATATGAGGATAACAGGTTTCTGCCCGACAGCAACGATAGTACAGTAGTTAGTAGTAGTAGTAGTACATCTAGCTATAAATCAGTTGTTATACACATAGTGATTCAGTGCAGATGCATGTGTATAGGAGCGGGTAATCGCTGGGGCTCATGTGGCTCAAATAATCAACATCACAATGTTGAATATTTAATCTGTCATAATCATCCCACAAAGGTTATTATACTGTAGTTTTGCATTTTTTTGTTTGGACTTTATTTATTTTTCTCTCATTTTCATTTAGTTTTGATTCATATAGAAAGGGCTTTCTTGAGTTTCGTCAGTTGTGGTTTATTTATGTTTTGGTAAAGCCTCGTTTGTCTTTTTCTTTCCAACTTAATCTTCAGTTAACTAAAACATTTTCCCAATTCCAGTTTTCGTTAATTTGTTATAGTTTCAACTATAATAAATTACCCTGCAATCTCTCTGTCTCTCCCTGTCAGAAGGGAGTTGGGACGAGGATGCCTACTACGAGAGGCTGGGGACGCGACCCCCTGTGGACATGGAGACCCTGGGTGCAAGTTACCGCAGGATGGTGGAGCTCTTCTGCCTGTGTACGGAGGAGGACCCCAACCAACGTCCCTCTGCCGCACAGATAGTCCAAGCCCTGGAGGCCAACGCTCGGGTGGACAAAACACACCATGACGACGTCATTGTCATCGATTCTGAGTGACTCTCTCTGGTCCAGGCTCTTGTCTCGTCTGTGAACACGTGACAATAACCCGCACTTGACCCATTAAGTCCTGAGGCTACTACAAATGTTTTCTAAACCAATAAATAAAATTAGCAGATGTACAAGCTTACGCTGTGAGCTTGTCTGCCTCTGCCATTTCGAATGGCCAATGCTAAAATCACACGGATGTTTTATACTTTATCGTGAAGCTGTGGTCGGAAAAAATAGCCAGTGTACAAACTCACAATGAGTCATGATGTGAAGCCTTGTGAGCTTTGTGAGCTTAAACATCGGCTTGTGGTTAATGCAGGTTAAATGCCATATTGAAAGCAGTTAATGCATTGTTGGTCTCTTTGTGTGTACTTTTTCTGTCACATTTTCTTTTTCTTACCTTGTTTTTACTCTTGTTTCATGTATATTTTCTGTCTTTTGGTAATGTAATAAAAATATAAAACTGAAAGTAGTTAATGCATAATTTCTTATAATATTCAAAAAATTCATTAATTGGTGCTCTTAAAGAGATGATACCATTTGGGTGCAACATCTGTCAATTATAGTTGTTTGTACTGAAGAGACGGTGAATTGACATGCAGTGATATTGAGGGGTGTCAGGAAAGCATGTACTATATTTAAATTACTGTAGTACATGTACTGTAATCAATTTAAATTACTGTTATTAAAAAATAGACTCATGTGTCCATATATATATATATATATATAGGGCTTCATACAGGAGCTCCCATCAGCTCAGACCTAGCCTCGGAGACCGCAGGGCAAGTGTTTTGTTTTACTTCCAGGCTAGCTCAGCCTCAGACCTGTGCCCCAAAGGGGCACTTTTCTAGTTTATATTCATTTTGTCCACTTGAGGGCGACACACTGTGGAGAACAAAAACCGAAATCCTGACAGTTCTATGCATTGTCTTTGATTGAAAAATAAATCATATACCGGTATATATATAAGAAAGGGAGAAACATGTACAGTATGGGGGAAATAAAGGGGAGGGGTCACTTAATGTGCTCTTTGACAGAGGTTTTGAAGGAGTCAAGGAATTCACATTTCTTAATGGCTGTTGCCTGTTGGTAGGGCGTTCCACATTTTAGTGGCATAGGACTAGGAGCAAAATTAATGTAATCCCTTGTTTGAGCCGAATCTGGGTTGCATGTGGTTTGTTGAACTACTCTGTGGTGCCAATCACTCTGAATCTGAAGGTTAAAATGTGTCAATGTGAACGCTGGAGCCTATGCAAGTTTTATTTTGAAAGTTCAAACCACCGGAACCGGAAGTCCGGTGGTTTGAAAGAAAGAAGCGGTTACACTTTGCCAACAACTTGTAAACAACAGAGTTGTAGCACTGCAGCAATACAGGAAGACTCGGTATGTGAATGTGTCTTTTTTTGTTTTGTTTAATGTCATTTTATTTATTGTGTTATATTTTGTTCACCTTCAGGTCGGAGTCTATATTTTAATTTACATTAGGTGATACTGGTCTGAACGCAGAGTCGGACAACAGCATCTCTGGAAAGTTGGATCAAGAGTAGCCCTGCTGAAACATGACTCATGGCGCAACTGCAGCCTGTGTCACGCAATCGCTACATTTACAGTAGCCTACAAACGTGTACATATAAACATTCCGATTTAAAATATAAAGTCCTCGCCACATGTGCCACGGCCGGGTGTTAGAAATTTGCTGGTAGGCCCACAGCGATTAGCATTGCTGCGTTGTTTAATAAAAAGCAATCAATATGTTTCGATGATGATGCGGTAGGTATGATAAGGTGAATCAACTTTCGATTAATGATTAACCCTTTTGATTGTTTTTTTTCCCTTCACAATATGTAGAACGGGTATACATTTCAAACAAACAAAAGCAAAAGCAACAAAAGTCATTACAAAAACTGCTACATTGAGGACGAACCATGACAAAGCACAAGACTTGTTTACACCAGGGTCTTCCATTTTCACAGCAAAAGAGGACAAACCAGTTTAAACTAAAGCACCAACCCACATAGGTCTCCAGTCCACAGTTATAAAGTTTAGGCCCAAACCCATACAAGACTCATACATTACTTTCACTGGCACTGCCCAGTCGGTCCGATTGCCGGCTCTCTAGAACCACCGATATGCCCATGTGGGCATATACTGATTATCTCAGGGATGAACTGTCAGACCGACTTTACATCTTATGGTGTGCAAATGCAGAACAAAATAAAACCATAAAATAAAATAGCTTAAAACATTTTATATGTGCACACAAAAACCTGCAAATGTCACCCACTGACGGACTGAGTCGCTGACTTAGTGATGAAGTTACAGCATTGGTCGGCCTGTTAGAAACTATTGTACAGTAAAAAAAACAATGTTGGGCTTCCTCCTCACGGAGGACACAGGCTGGGGCGCTAACCCATACTGCTCACCCGGGTGCCGTCTACATTCCGGCTGTCACCCGTCTCTCCGGTGGTCACCAGACTACCTGGTTGTCACAGTGAGAAGAACTATAACAAAAAAACATTGCATGGATGCACCTGGGACGTATCCTCAGTGATGTATCCCAAGGTCATCTGGGTTTCAGGTCTCTCGAATATCATACCCCTCACCCAGGCGCCCCAGCCGGGGTGATCAAGTCCCGACTTACGTCCCAGTAGCTACCCTCAATCAGTCCCACTAGGGAAAAACCAGGGCCACACAATCCGTTGGAACTACTCCAGAACTACTCTGCCAGGGCTTATGTATGGTAGTCTTCATATAAACAGATGACTCCTTCTTTACACCCTATTTATATTCAACCTTCATCTACGGCTGTGTCAGTCCTTAATATTAAAGTCCTTATTCTGTTCCTTCATTCCAGACCAGTCTGTGGAGTCCAAAGTGAAAGAGTTCTCCAGTGTGTATAACTGTTTCTACTGAACAGGAAGAGGAGCCTGAAGAACACCTGTACCATAGTACGTTTCATGGTCTAATTTATTTTCTGTTCTGTAACTTATATACGTATGGTCGGGTATCGACTGATCAAACGATGGTTAGTTAAAACATTTTGCCCCTGCTTAATTTGTCAAACCAAATAATTTGTAGCAGTAACTCTAACTGGCCTCACCATAGATAAGGTTGATGTGTGTGTGAACTTACTATATAATTATTATAATATAATTCCTTTTCTTTTGGCATTCAGTTGAGTCTTCAATGTATCATGCTTGATGGTCAAAACATCTATTGTTTTATGAAGTACCAGACTCTTTTGTATTGCTAAATGCTTAGTGATATCCTCTGAATATGCCATGACAAGGCAAATTGAAGAGGCACCTGTACAGTTATCACCCTAGCTGTTTGATTTAACAATGCAATTGCTGTGTGAAATAAAAACAACAATGTGCACCCTCAACATTTCCGACTGCACCCTTAGTCATTTCATCCTGGAGCCGGCCCTGCTCTCGTCGTCTCCGGATCCTAGACACTACTAGCCCATCGGGGATTATGGAGAATGCCGATCCCGCCCCGCCCGTGAAGAAGCGCTGCGTCTACATGACCAAGGCGGAGGAGACCCACAGCAAGGGGTCAGTGGTCCTCAACATTGTCTCAAAACCTTGGAGGAGAAAGGGAACAATGTACTATTAAACTGGACCATGACGTGTTTGTTTGTCTGTCTCTCCAGGGTGCTGACCTCTAGACATGGTAACACGGATCACCAAACCTCTGCCTCAATCTCCACTAACGACGAGAACGGCCCCTGCACCCCTCCACTGGAAAATATTATTTTAGGTGACTCCGTTTGTCCGTGAACTTTCCATCCCCCCACTGTGTTTCCTATTCTTTCTCCGGTGGAAAAATAATAGATTGATCCCCCACATTCCTGACGTTCTCAAACGCCACCCCTCCGTTCACACAGTGATACTCCATTTAGGCACTAATGACATCAGAAGGCAGCGAGCCTTCAAAGTGTGGTCCGACTACGAGCCCTAAATAAGTCCTCGGATATTATTTAGGGCTCGGAATTATCCCCACCCTCCTTCGTGACCCCGGAAATTGTAGCCGCGTTATTTGCGCAGATAACTGGCTGATCATTTTAGGAAAAACCCAAATCACAAAGGCATTAAAATCCTGGCAAATAACACCTCTCACCACCTCTCTGATCTGTGCTCTCTCCCATGTCCCCTAGGAAAAGTGGACAAGGTGCCCATAGTCATGTGATTTGGACCTAAGAAGGGACAAATCAGTCCTTTCTGGGTATCCATTTATATAATATGACTGAGACACTTCTTGTTTGTAGCACTAGTAGCAAAAATAGCTGATCAACTAGACATTGTTATCTAGAAAAGAACAAAAACTAAATTAATTCACAATTTTACATGATCTGTGAAAAGGTTTATTCATGTAGTCGTACACTACACAAGATTGGCTTGTGTGTGTGTGTGTGTGTGTGTGTGTGTGTGTGTGTGTGTGTGTGTGTGTGTGTGTGTGTGTGTGCATTAAACGCCTCTGCCCCTTTAGACCCCATGCTTCTGTTTTACGTTTAACCTTCATCTACAACCCACATCACATCAAAGTCCTCATTCTGTTCCCTCATTCCAGACCAGTGGCCAGCCAGGAGCGTTTCCGTTAAACAGGAACATGAAGACCACCTGGACATATGTACGTTTCATTTATTTCTTTGATTTTTTTCTGTTCTAAGGTAAGGTTGTCATCTTGACTTAGCATACATACTGTAAGTCCTCAAAACAGCTGAATGATAATCATAGAAAAAATGTTCACATTTATAGTAGGCTATCAAAGTCCTCATTTTATTCCAGACCAGCAGGAGAATAGTTCTCCACGGCAAGCCAGGACCTTTTCTATTAAACATGAACATGAAGACCATCTGGACATCGGTAAGTTTCATACTCTCCTTTCTTAGATTGTTTCCTGTTCTGTTCTAAGGGTATCGTCTTGGCTTAATTTATTGATTGATTGAGTACTTGAAATGTAAACGATGTAATTCCCATTTACCTCGATGTCACATCAAAGTGAATGAAGTTCTTGTTGTTTTCCCTCATTCCAGACCAGTTGGGGCAGTCCTGCCTGAAGGTGAAGAAGAGTTCTCCACGGCCGGCCAGGACAGTTTCTGTGAAACAGGAGCCTGAAGATCAGCTGGACACCGGTGAGTTTCATGTTCTCCTTTCTTTCCTACTACAGTGAGAAAGGCTGAAGATAAATGAACACATGACGTCGGTGGGAGAGGAGTTATTGTGTGTTTTGGACAAACAGCGTGGTGTTGATTTGTGTCAGCTGAAGCTTCATGCGTTTGTGTTGGAGCATGTACAACCTCTTCCAGAGAGAGATGGAGACACTAAATCTCAGCTGGAGAAACATGTTGTTTGCATGCATGCATCGCTGCCTTGCATGCTGTGTGCTACAGTTGAGTCTGTCACTCACTTTGAGTGATTTATGGCGTCTTTCTGTTAAAATCCAACTATGTTAACTTAAGAACTCTGGACTTGGTTGGTGAAGGAAGACACGCGCTGGATGAATGTCCGGCCGGCCAGGACCGTTTCTGTTAAAAGGGAACCTGAAGACCAGCTGGACATGAGTAAGTTACATACTTTCCTGTCTTAGATTTGTTCTTTTCTGTTCTAAGGCTATCATCCTCGGCTAACTTATTGATTGATTGATTGATTGATTGATTACCGTACTTTATTAGACAGAAATGTAAACGGCATGAGGAGGTACAGTTAAACATTTAGGCTAAATGGTTTACACAAAGTCCAAGGGACAACCAACCCGTCCCTTAGACCTTTTTGTGTTATCCATTTTGTGTCATCCATTGTGGTCCGATACATACTGTTACATACTGTACAAGCTCAAAACACAATACTCCAGTAAAAGGTCTGACACAGCTAATATTCATAGAAAAAAATGGTCAGATACTTGGCTGTATACATAAACATGGAAGACATAGAGGGAGAGATTAACTGCAGTGTGTATGTATCTATCTAATAATTTAGCGGACCCTCGCTTGCTGTCTAAATCGCTCATCGCTGTCTGTCAGTCAGAGTACTTCCTTAGCATAGAGCAAGACAGCTGCTCGCTTTCTGCGCCATCTCACAACGCCACGACGCACGGACCGCCTCACGGAACCTAGCGCCGCACAGCCCTGTCCTCCAACCTCAATAGGCCCTGCATTAGCATTACACACACCAAACATTCTAACATTAACAACTTAATTAAATTAATTTACGTAAAAAAAAAAAACATCTCCCCGCAAATCACGTGTCACCACTCACCAGTGAAATGCATGTTGTTGCATCTTGTTCTCTCTGTTTTATGTTCAACCTTCATCTAACAACCCATGTCACACTTTCCTTGTTTTCCGTCATTCCAGAGCGACCGGTGGTTTCCAGGGTGAAGAAGAGTTCTCCAGTGCCGACCATGACTGTTTCTGTGAAACAGGAGCCTGAAGATCATCTGGACATCGGTGAGTTTCACGCTCTCCTTTCTTTCCTACCACAGTGGGAAAGGCAGGAAGGGTGGCATGCACAGAATACAATGTATAGGCATTTTAAACTGGCACCATATTAGGACCAATTATATGAAGAATGGGTTCAGAGCGGGTGAAGTTGTCCTTTAATGTTATATTATCATTAAGTTGTTACCGGTATTCTCCATAGAGAAATTACCCAGGGATAAATGATTGACGTCAATACTTTGATATGGAGTCTATGGGCTGGCTCTACTTTCATCCAATGGCAAATGCCTTATCCCTATACTGTGAATATTTAGAAAATAGTAAAAAAAAAAGGGATAAGGGGTTGGGAAATATCCCAACTGGACTATGAGGGGCGATTTCACCCAACGCCTACAATGGGGTGCGTGTTGGATGGTGGAGACGTGGAGGCGAGTGACGCATCATAGTACTATTTAGACCTGAGTCCCAATCTACAAATGTCTTCTATTCTAAATCATGACAGTTTTCTGAAAAATCTCATGTTTCTATATCAGTGGTTCTCAAACATTTTCATGTCAAGGATCCCAGAAAGTATATCTCTGCTGTCGGGAGGAAACCTCATAACTCCAAAATGTTCATGTTTCAGGAAATGAAAAATATATTTTTTTCAGGAAATTAAACGAAGCAATACTGTGGAGTTAGTTGCTTTAGCAGACAGTTTGAGGGTCCAATGGAGTTAAGAGGTTTTGTCCAAAGCACTTTCTACTACTTTCCATCGGTTCAATATTTTATAAACAACACACAGGCGTAAAGGGTGTTCAATAGCACTGATTTATGCCAAAAATAATCAAAAATGGAGTTTCCTCCCGACAGCAACTATATGTAATTGGCCGCCAACCCCCATCTGAAATCTACAAGCTCGTAGCACGGCACTCAGTGCCACGCTATGAGCTTGTAGATCTGCTATTTTTCAATGGCATTATGGCCAACACCAAGAGGGGTTCTCGTCCAGAATGGGATGGTAATAGGTGTCTATCATCATCAGTGGTGATATCCCTAAAAGGTTGTAATTCAAATCATTTCCACAGGCACCGATCATCAGTTAACCCTACAACAGGACAGGACAGATGAACTTCTGACCAGTAAGTTTACCCTATTCAGTACATAAGCATCTGGAGAAAATGCAAACAAACAAAAACTGCAGATCTCTTCGCAACACGTGAGTTTGTTTGTATGTAAATTGTCAAAGACATTTGAGGGTAACCCCCCCCGAAATATTAATATTAGAACTGGGGAGTGGCTGACATGCACTTGGAATTGTAGGAGTTGAGTTGCATTACATTTAGTTTGACTCAATTCCACAGATGAATATTGTGAAAATAGCAGATCTACAAGCTCACAGAGGTTTGTTTGTTTGTGCCAATTGCTGTGGACATTTTAAATAAGAAAATGTTTAAATGGTTCCACCTCCTAATCCCCACTGTCCATGATCACTGTTGCTGTGTTTATGTGAATGCATTTTATATAGTATTTTAATGCATCTGTGTATTTTATGTAACGTCAAATTGACTGCCGGTGTACCAAAGACAAATTTCCATTTTATGTAAATGTAATGGACAATAAAGTTCCATCCTTAAATTATCCCCCCCCCCTCCACACACTGTTCTAAAAGTACTTCATGCTTCATGTGATTATTTACCAAAACACCTTTTAGGGTAATGTTATTAAAACAGTTTAAGAGCCAAAAACGTCAAGACGTCTAATTGCCAATTATGGACCGGAAGCCACGGACGACAAGACGTGATCCTTGGGAATTCAAAAATATATATATATATTTAGAAAATTCCTCTAATCTGGTGTACATGTGATGACATGCACATTACATGCATAATAGAATTACAAATTCTTTCTTTTTTTTATAATGGGAGAATTGGCACTCAAAGCCTAAACTGGTGACCACCAGGTGGCGCTGAAACGGCAAAAGCTTTTAACGGTAAACGCTTTTAAAATGGTGGTCTCTGGGTCTGTCTTCCCAGGTAAGTCTATCTGGATCGTGGGATCAAGCACAATTGCACAAGCACAACCCAGAGTAGTACAGACTTTGGGACGCCATTTTGGGTTGCCAGCAGAAGTGACTTGGTTGGTGAAGGAAGACATGCTCTGGGGAGATGTCATCCATACAGTGCAGGAGCAGCTCTCCACCAGCCCCCCTCCCGACATCCTGCTCATTCACGCTGGAGGGAATGACCTCTGCAGAGTGAAAAAGTGGACACTTTTCCAAATAATGAAGACTGAGCTTTCCTGGCTGCACTCTCGGTACGAAAACATGAAAATTGTCTTTTCCGGTATTGTTGCACGACAGCGATGGACGGGTGCCAGGAAGCCGACCCGAATCAACAAGGCTCGCATTTCCGTGAACCAGAAGATGGCAAATTTTTTAGTATTTGGAGCAGTCATTTTTCACATAAATATAAAGACCACTCATCCAGGGTTGTTTTTTCAGGATGGCGTTCAACTCACTAACCAAGGCAATGACATTTTCATAGATAACCTGTATACTGGACTCAGGAGACTTTATACTGAAACTCATTGAGCCTCATTTAGGTAGACTTATGTGTGCACTGTGCCCCACAAATAATAGCCAACCTACAAGGTCACAATGTGTCTCTATGTGTTGTGAGCTTGTATGGCTATGTTTGGTGTGCGGCACGGAGTGCATCCAAGTATGAATAGGCATTACATTACATTCATCTGATTCACACACTCTATTTCCACTTTAGTCTTTACCATTTTATATTTTCAGACTATTTTTACGGAAATGGCTCACTTTGCAGTAAAATTAAGGGATTTGTCTGACAGGCTCCATTAAGGAAGCAAGATATATTTGGAATTGTTGTGAATAAATAGCAATATACTTTCCTGTCTCAAAACATTCTGTAAAAGATTTTGACACAGCATGGCGATTTGAGATGAGTGGGACTAGATCGCCATTGAGTTTGTTTTTATTTTGTCTTAAAACTTAAAAGCATGCAGGTGTTTTACTGCATGAAGTGTGCTTTGCTGTGCTGTTTGAAAACCTGTGTTCTTAAAAGAATAAATACTTGAAGATAATAAAAAGTTTTGGAAGGTTATTTGGAAGAATGCCGTTTTCGAGAGTGTGAAATAGTTAAATCTGAATCACTATATTAAATAATATATTAAAGGAATTACCATAAATTCACGTATGTTCTGAGGGGCGTGGCTACTGTTACAGTCTATGAACGGGAGCCCACCCCCCGTTCAGTCAAAATAAAAACCAACAAAGATTAAGGGGGGAAGTCCCGCCTCGTTGTCTGGGCCAACCAATGGCCAGCTGGGCCCAAACGGATCTAGAAATAATTATGGCGACTTACAGTGCAAGGAATTACAGGCTTCATTTTACGTCCATGTTAGACCCGGGGAACGCTTTGTCCATATTCTTTACAGTCTATCGTTCAGTACCTGAGTCTGTACACCTCCTTAATAAACAGAAAATACATTTTCAGGTAGGTGACAACATTTCCGCCAATCAGGAGGCATTCATCAGCTTACATTTTTTTTATAGTGTTCCAGGTCCAATTTTATCTGCTCATTTCTTTGTATCATCATTTACAATTCCACTTGTTTAATCTGTATCCCGACTGCGTTCTCTATCCTGATTTGATTGGTATCCCAACCTGAACATGAATTTTCTGTTTAAACTGGAGACCATGGAGATAACTGAACAAAGTAACAAACACTCTATTGGCAATGAGTACTATCACAATATAGAGACTTCTAACACTTATTGTAACCAAAGAAAATCACTTGCCCTACCTTAAGTCATAAACGCAAAGTACAGTTATTAAATCCATCACTTGTAGAGTGAATAATTGCTGTTCTGTGATTGAATTCAGCTGAAATCTGATTACTTCCAAATGTGCAGGTAAAGGGACTAAAATGTATATCACCAAATGAGATATGGATTCATATTGAGAGATTTCAAATTTAAACATTGACTTGAGTGCCGTATAAATGAATATGAAACCACTGCCAATTCAGCTAATTGGCTCTATGCACAGCAGACATATTGGAAAGAAATGGGGCCACCACTCTCTCTCACACAGTATATTTTCTGTCTGTCTGCATTTTTTACAAGCACTGACCTACATGTAAAACCAAAAGAAATTGGTGACCTGAGCATCCAAATCGGACCATTCGTCATTCGTCACTCCCTTTTTAGAACGAGCGTCGAGATTTTTCCCCCCGCTGATCTGGTTATACAGGTTCATTGCACCAGAATTATTATGAACACAATAAAGTGAAGGATGTTCAGGTTTTATCTGCTTCTCACCCTTCTCCACAGAGACTGTAAGTAAACGCATTAATAGTGTTGTTACAACTCATGCATTTATTGAGAAAAGCTTGAACTTTGCAGAATCTGTTGATGTGCGTTCCATGAACATTGAATAGTGTATATTTTAACTGTATTTAGGTGATGGCCACGTCAATGCCGGCTCTAAGAGAAGTACTCTGCTCTACGCCAGCGCTGGAGACAACGTGACCCTACCGTGTCTCTATCCAGTCGGCTTCACACACCTGTCATGGTATAAGCAAAGCGCCGGGGAAACGCCCCGATTAATAGTGTCGCACTACGCAGGTGTGTCTGATTCCTTTCACAACGAGTTTAAAGATCACCCACGATTTAGAGGGAACCCTGCGGATGGCTTCTATCATCTGAACATTTCCCAGGCCCAACCCTTTGATTCTGCCATGTACTTCTGTGGAAGGGTTGAAATTAGTGCGATGGAATTTGACACTGGAACATTTCTTGTCATCGGAGGTACAAGGCATTTCCTATTTTACGCACACACACACACACACACAGTCTAGCTTTCGGATACATTTGTCTTTTTCGCTTTCTTTTTTCCTATTAATTACATACATGGGGACACAAAGTATATTTGTTTTGTTCAAAACTAGACACTTATTTGCTGAGCAATAATCGATTATTTTAACCTATTTAAACCGGGAAAGCATCTGTGTCATTTTAAGAGTTTTTCGTTAGTGATTCAAAAATTGCAGATCTACAAGCTCACATGCAGCGCGTCACGTCATGCCCAGTTTCATGAATGTCCTTTAGTTTGACTGCAGTTTCCCAAAATGTCTTCTCCGTATGTGTATAATGTGCCAGATTCCAGTCGCAGGTCCTTCCTCCTACAGCCGGTGTCCGTGTCCGTCCGGCCAGGGCACTCTGTGACTCTCGACTGTATCGTCACCACCGAGCGCTGCGATGGAAAGCAGTGTGGCGAGATCCTGTTTGGGAAAGGAACCAGCGTGGATGTTGACGGTAAGGCACAATGCAGTGGTGGGAAAACATACTTTAAGTAAAAGTATCAATACTGCAATATAGAAATGTTTTGTTACAAAGTACAAACGTTATTGGCATCAAAATCTACTTAAAGTGCCAAAAGTACTCATTATGCAGAATGTAAGAAAGTCTTTAGAAAATTGCAGATTTTAGCCTATTTGAAAATGGTCGAAATTAAGTGGATTATGCATGTTTTGTAATAAGAATCAAAATCTAGTAAGTATAGTAACTAAAGCATTAAAATAATTGTAGTGGAAAAAGTATTGGAAATACTCAAGTAAAGTACAAATACCAAAAAAATTGTACAGTAAATGTATTTAGTTATTTTCCACACTGGCAAAATGCTTACTTAAAAGGTTTAACACACCTTTGATTTGTATTGCATTATTGAATATAATTTCAATAATATAGATTCTCCATTGAATAGAGATAGTTAATTATCATGTTGATATCTACTAATTGTTGTCTGTACCTTTCTGTGCTTTACCAGAGAACCAGAATGGACATCTTGGCGTGCCACTGGTCATCTTAACTTGTGTCGGCGCCTCCCTGGTCGTGTGTTTTATCCTGATCATTGTCCTGGTTTGCATCCTCTGTAAGATGACCAGGAGAAGACGCTGTCAATGTGGAGGTATACCAATATTTATCAGAAGCATTGAGAGAAAGTTCTTAAAGCTACAATCTGGGACTTATTGTATTGAATAAAACATTATTTTAACCAATACGTATGGTTATTAAAACAATAATAAGCACATCTGCAGTGGTGGTCGTCTCCTTAGTTCTCATCCCTGGTGTCGCCTGTCTGGTAGGACACGTATGTGTCGACATTATGTCAGTAATGTTACTTGAAGCAGATGGCACACCATATCGGACACCAGATGAGTTGCCATCTTTATTGTAGTTCAGCAATCGTTGCAAATTGGGGATACCTACGGCTAGGCTTTATTTACATATTGTAGCTTTAATAACATGAATAATAGCAAAACTCCGTCACTAGTGGTAGTGGTAGACCCACTATCTCTAGTGACAGAGTTTTGCTATAGTAACAAAGAGAAGGATGATATGATGATGATGACCATAAATAATGATAATCGAGATAAAGATGATGATGATAAAGACTATGGTGATGATTGTAAGATAATCTCAATGAAATCTGACTTTCCTAAAGGTCTGCAACCCCCGTCGAGTTCCTCGGCACACATCGCGAACCATCATCGTGTTTGTCAGGTAGGCCTAATACTTCTATCGAACCAAACATCATCTGTTCTGCTCTTCAGAATGTCTGACTGAAGTGACAAATGATAGACTTCTTATATCTTAATGGCAGGAGGAATCAGCTGACGGGTTGCAGTACGCAGCTCTGAGCTTCAACCACAACACGACCAGGAGACAAAGAGACAGAGAGGTCATGGTTTACTCTGCAGTGAGACATCAAAACGTGGAGTAAATTGACATAATAGTAAACGGAAAGTCTTTTTTTTACATTGTGTGTTTACTATAAAAAGGTCCATTTCTACTCTTTGCTAAAGAAAGTGATACTGAAAATGACTCACTCCCAATCTTCCACCGTAGTCTGAAAACTCACCTCTTCAGACTCCATCTTAGCCCGTAGCACTTTCACTAGTCTCAACGACCTTACAGGCGTATGCAAAGGCTAAAGTTTTGTCATTTAGATTTAATGTAGACATAGCACTCTATAGTGTAAACTCGGGTTTCATTGTACAGATATTCTACTGTTAGAAGGATGTTAGGTTCTCAGATTGAATACCAATTTCTAATTATCTGCTAAATGCCTAAATGTAAAAACCTGACAACAATTAATCTTAATCGTGAATCAACTGTGTGAGTTAGTGTGCAAGTGTGTGTGTATGCGTGTGTCTGGGTGTTTGTTGCCTTGTGACCTCTTTTGGTCAAACATGGTGATCTAGATTGTCATGTTCCGTTATTGGAAAATTAACCACAGTCAGATTGTCATGTTCCGTTATTAGACCAACAGGGTGATCTAGATTGTCATGTTCCGTTATTGCAACATTAACCACAGTCAGAAACGTAGGAAGCTAACGTAAGTGGATGTTACAGACATAGTACTTCCTGACATCCTGTGCGTCTAACTAGGAGAAGAAGAAACTGAGCTAGTTGAACACTTAAGCCATCTAACATCTAGGCATCTTCTAACAGAAGTTGTTGTAGGATATGTGGGGATTATCTGAAGAGGTACCATTGGAGTGGGCAAAACCTTACATATACTAAATAATATTAAATTGTTTATAGGGTCAATATAAGTAAAATAATATAGCCTTTCCACAGGAGTATCTTTTTATATTTTTCCAAAAAGAATACAAACGGCCAATAGCATATTACAAAGTTATCCCCCTCACCGGCGAAAAGTCTGGGAGGAAAAACGGGCAAGCACTGGGGTGAGTTTTCCAGTATTCATCTAAACTAGGTCCCCTCCTGTTCTTGCTCTAGTCTACATTCAACATCTTCGCCACAGCAAATGTTTGTCCCAGCTGGGTTCATGTGGTTAAAATGAATGAAATGGCTTCTAGATCAGTGGTTCCCAAAGTGGGGTCCAGGGACCCCTAGGGGTCCTTGAGAGAGTTCCAGGGGGTCCCTAGCTAAATGATAAATTTAGGAACCAAATGGACCCTTATGGGTCTGTAACTCACAGTTGAGTTAAATTAACTTAGATTTTACAATACATTGGGGGTCCCAGAGATAGAAATGCCATTAAATGGAAGTCTGTAGCCTAAAACCTCTTACATGATTCAAATAACGGCTTCTAGTTGAGCCGATTCACATAAAAACATCTGTCATGTGCTTCCTTGTGCTGGAGCTGTGCTGCCAGGATATGACATTCTACATGCTGTCGCTGAGAGGTATTTGAAAATGTATTATTATATCGGCAATAAAACAAGCAAGCTTTTTCTTATCTTATGATTTATTTTATTATTATTGGTATTTCCACAGAAATACAATATAGAAATATAATATAATACACTATACACATATAAGAGCAAAATAAACCATCTCCACATCATCATTTAAAACAATCCCCTCAACATACCTTACAAGACAAAAAGGTATTAAAGAGATTCATGCACGTGTGATAAATTAGAATTATAGCTACTGATGATAACCCCATGGATTAAAAATTAAAAAGAAAAGAAAATAACTTGAAATATGTAGGCATGTAGGATGAATATAAGTGATAAATTACTGTAGTACATGTAATAGATTTAAATACAGAACCACAGATTTTGCTATACCAAAATAAGTAGTTACGGAAATCTCTTTTTCTCTCCCTTTCTGCCCCCATCTCTCTCTGATTCTGATGATATTATTTCCAACATGGCAGCCATACAAACATACACACAATGTCATTTACAGATAAAAAAAAGAATCTCCCAAGAATGTTTTTGAAAATAGTGAGAAATAGACAATATAGTAATTTAATATATTGATTCTATTTTATGAACACTTCCCGTTGCACTGGACACACCTGGCATAAATTAATGGGATACTAAACTATTGTGTTTCTTTGTGAGTCTTCATATGGATTTTCACATCACACCTCTGACCAAAGCGTTTGTCACAAACGGTGCAACTAAAGCGTTTCACACCTGTGTGGGTTCTCATGTGTGCCTCAAGATGTTGAATTTGCCTAAACGGTTTCTCACAGACGGTACACGTAAAGGGTTTCTCGCCTGTATGGGTCATCATGTGTAGAGTCACATGCCCCGGTCGCTTAAATTGTTTGCCACAAACTTTACAAGCAAAGGGTGTCTCTCCCGTGTGAACTCTCATGTGAACTCTCAAATGACTCATCGAAAAATAGCCTCTGCCACACACTGTGCAATGAACGTCTTTGATACCTGTATGACTCTTCTCATGTGTCCTCAGATGTGAAGTCTGACCAAATTTTCGGCCACAAATTTCACAAATATAGGGTTTCTCAGACGTATGGGTCCTCATGTGTGTCCTCATATGCACATTTTGACTGAATTGCTTGTAGCAAATTGTGCAAATATAGGGTTTCAGACCCGTATGGGTCCTTGTGTGTCTGTCAAGACTTATTTGTTGATTAAATCGTTTGTCACAAAGAGTACAACTAAAGGGTTTCTCTCCTGTGTGGGTCCTTATGTGTACTTTCATCTCATCCTGCCGTCTGTATGCTTTACCACAAACCGAACAAGTAAAGGGTTTCTCACCTGTGTGCGTCCTCATGTGTGTCTTCATATCGCCTATGTAAGCCCAGTCTTTGCCACAAATTGTACACGTGTAGGGCTTTTCCCCTGTATGGATTGACATGTGGTGCTTAAGGCATTGCTTTTGACGAAACCTGGCGCCACATTCTGCACAACTATAGGGTTTGTCAGCTGTGTGAGTTCTCATGTGTGCCCTCAGAGAAGGTTTTCGACTAAAGGCAAAGCCACACACTGTACAGGTAAAGTGTTTTTCCCCTGTGTGGATAATCATGTGAGACTTGAGGCGTGTACTTTGACTAAAGCTGGCACCACATTCTTCACAAATGAACGTTTTTTCCTGCCCTGAGTGACACCTCACGGGTGAAGACGTCGGGTCCTGGGGGAGCGTATTGCTCGAAGGCTCGTTTGATTTTTGACCGTCTTCTGTATTGGATTCAAAACATGTCGACGAACGGAGCCGTACGTCACTAGTTGGTTGTGTTGCTTCACAGTCCTCGGCCTGTATATCAGCCTGTGTGTCCATGTGTTCAGTTGAGGTGCTGGCTAGGAGCTCTCTGTGTTCGTTAGAGTGTAAACGTTTCAGTACTACTCTAATCGTTGAGCCGCATGCAGCCAGCGCTGGGTTTTGAAGCGGCTTCTTCTGTTTGTCTTTAATCTGTGGAGGCTCTCGTTCCTCCAGGCCGGGGTTCCTCTTCTGCTGTTCAAGGGAAGCCTCCTCGTTACGCACAGGAAGCGGCAGGAAGTCTAGGAAAAAGAGGAAATGAGAGTAAACCATTTAAATGTGCAGTGTGTCCTTCGTTTTGTGTTTTGAGGGGGGCACTTTCTGCTGTTGGCTCTGCATCTGTAATTTGTATTGATTTGAAGGCAAGCCATTGTACTATATTATCACCCACAATGTAGCCTAACATAATCGTCATAATTTAATACTACAGATCCATAAAGAAAACAACTAAAACAAAACAAAACACCTGTGTGAAGTGAGGGGCGCTCTTATCATCATACTTCATCATACATCATCTCATTCTGGCCAATCAAAATGTTTCAATCAATCAAATGTTTGTGTTTACACTATTTTGTCTTCAATGTTTGCGTTTACACAAACCCTCAAAGCTGGACATAGGAGGGAGGGGCGCTAAACCACAGCCACTGAGTGGTGCAATTGAGTTAGCAGTCTTATCACATTTCAGTGGTTACATCAATCAACAGAGGTTGAGAATCAATAATGACGGGCGGAGTAGAATCTTTTTCCTGGTCTGTAATTGCTCAGTAGAGCATTGTGTGTGTGTGTGTGTGTGTGTGTGTGTGTGTGTGTGTGACTGTGTGTGTGTAATTCCTTTTTTTTGGGGCATTCAGTTGAGTCTTCAATGTATTCATGCTTGTAATGTGAATTATGAGGACTGAGCTTGACTTTACATGAGGTCAAAACATCTATTGTTTTATGAAGTATGAGGAATGTGCCACACCTCCATTAATAGACCAATGCATAGCTTTGTGTGTGTGTGTGTGTGTGTGTGTGTGTGTGTGTGTGTGTGTGTGTGTGCTGTATAGTGTGCCATCAGCCATGGATGTATTAACCCATTCTGAACGGGAACCCGTTTTGGTGTTAGCACTATGTTGTGCTTTAGCCATTGAAAAATAGCAGATCTACAAGCTCATAGCGCGCCACCGAGTGGCGCGCTATGAGCTTGTAGGTCTACTATTTTTGAAAAAATCAAAGAACGACTGACATTTTTAGAATCTGATCTCAGGTCAGAATGGGTTCATCAGACCAGTGTGTGTCCAGCGGAAACCTCGTGTGAATCTGATCTCAGGTCAGAATGGGTTAAGAGAAACGTACATAGTATACATGCCGACATGCTCAAAAACAACTAAAAAACCGGTCTCATGCCACAATAAGCATGCAGGTGATGAATATCAATGTAACCCTGAAACCCTGCTACTTCCATCAACAACACAAGCTTATGGGTGTGTGCATATCTCACTTATAAGACAACACGATATGTAGCTAGCTACCTGGTCTACGATAAGATTTACATATTCCATTCTACATTTGAATGAGCCAATTCTATAAATCAACCAATTTTAATAGAAAACTTAAAGGTTGGATGGATGGTGAACAATGTGCAGTATGTTCAAAGAACACTGCCAGTCACAACTTTGACAATCTGGGAAGTGGGAACCCATTGGCAAAGAAAAAGTTTGTTTCGCTTCCATAAAGCACAGCAACAATGTCCTTTATAAATGCTATTGCCTCGCTGAGACTATAGCATAAATCAGTGCTTGTCAAACACTGGTGAAGGCTGACTAGCTGCAACTAGAAATGGATTTGTGAGAACACAACTTGACAAGACAGACGCCTGCTGTGACTTCTTAGTCGAGCTTGGGCGGCTGATGTCCCATTTAACAGGGTTTTTACCACCACCTAGTGGCTCAAACATATGCTTGCAAGTGTGAACACGTTTTAAAATGCAAGTTTGGATAAATTTGGATAATGTTAAACATTCTATTACAGTAAAGTTAGGGTAGAGTTGGGGGAACAAGAGTTAATTATATTATCCATGTTGAATATAATATGATGTACCTGTAGAAATGTAGCCTGGGATCAATACCATTTTCAGGTTTCTGATCCGGCTCGGAGTGGAAATAATAACTTTATGTTATCAGGCGGCCGGAACACACAACCGGAACGTCCAGTGTCGTGCACCTCCAAAATGATTCCCCTAGTTTATTTTGTTATAATAGTTTTGTTTATTTTGGTATAATAATCGTTTGGTATGTCCATCTTTTATTCCAACTTGTGGCGTGACTAGTGAAACTAAAGGCCTATTCATACTTAGGTTTAGGTGATGAGGTCCACCACCGAAAACTACAACATGACGTCACAGTGTGGTGGTGAGCGACTTTTTACTAACCACCTTATGACCTAAAACTGGAGTATGAATAGGCCTTAAATTAATTGATTCACATTATGTGGGGATAAGATTATTTTTTCCCTTTTTTCTAGATTTAACCGGATCACACAGCCCAATTTGGAACAAATACCGGGCTTTCCTCCGTTGTGGAAAGTTTGGTGAAGCGAGGTAAAAAATAGGTCCAAGTTAGAGCCAAATCAGGTCCAGTTTATTAAGTGGTTATAATAAATATCAACTAAAATATACCTGATTATTATTAATATTTATTTATTTATTTACTTTCCGTTCCATTTCTAATAATACTACTATCTATCCTCCTCCATACCTGAGGATGTGAATCCTGGAAAATCGTCGTCACTGCTGTCCTCTTCAAACATTTGGAGGATCTGTTGGTGCTGTTCTCCGTCTATGGATTCACCTTGACCACATTGGAGAGAGCAAAACAAGAACATTATGAAATGTGTCTTGTGTCCCAGATGGAGTCAAACATTGAAATTCATACCACCTTGGGTATAAAAAATATATGAATAAAAGCTATGCCTTTAATATGTGACCAACATTCTGCACAATTAAGTCATTAAGACCTGAGGCTGATTCTACAAATGCCTTGTGGGTTTTTTTGCCACATGTTTTGTGCCAAGGACCCCCAAATTGATATATATTTGGCCGTGGACCCCCATCTGAAAACGTTTTGTGCCAGGGACCCCCAGAAGAGAAGATTTGTGTTGAATAACACTTTAAAAAATGTGAAGAAAAAGAAATAGCACAAAGTGACACGTTGTGAGCTTGTACATCAGCGAAGAAGATATATCGATATATGTTTTTCTTCAAGTTTTTCTCATCTGTATTTTACGTTGTCGTACTAGCCTTTTAAAAGAGTGAACATAGCCGATGTACCAGCCCACTGTGTGTCACATGGAGGTCCAGTAGAAGGGACTTGTAAAGAGAGAGAGAGGCATACAGTCTAATGACTTTGGAAAGAGGGAGAGAGTACATGAGGAACGACCATCTTCTGTCCCAGTGAAACCAGACAATAAATACTCTTGCGTTCACGTTTATTATATTATTAACATCACTGTAATGTGTGTGGGAAGGGAAGCTCCGCAATCGTGCACTGAAATTCAGACCCCGATGTATTCATCCTCGTCATTTTTTGGAGACTGTCATATACCAATCATTCCACAGTGGGAAATCTGTGCTGTGTTCAATTTATGTGTTCTGTGATATATTGGGATACGTATCATACTGTGCATCCTTGATCCTCCCATGCTTATTCACCGATGTTTTTGAGGGCCTCCTATGCACAGCTTTGTGTGTATGTGTGTCTGTCTGTCTGTGTGTCCGTTTGAGCACGGAATGTGCTCAGCCGATCGTGATGTTGTAGGATGATGTATAATGATGACAAGAGCGTTCTTCACTTCACACGATTGCGATTTTTAGGTTAGTTTCCTACTAATACAGTGTGTGTTTGTTACCTGAAAGGTGATCGGCCCACTTCTCCATATAGAGCGTTGCGGGATCTATTAATGTCAATGTGGGTGTGAACCCATCATCATCATCGTCGTCGTCGTCGTCGTCCTCCTTCTCCTCCTCTTCCTCCTCCTCTTCCTCATCCTCCTCCTCTTCCTCATCCTCCTCCTCCTCTTCCTCCTCCTCCTCTTCCTCCTCCTCCGGTGTTTGAAGAAGCACCTGCTGCTCCTCTAAAAGCTGGGGTGGCTCTAGCTCTTCGTGGTCCAGACTGGGGTTCCTCTCCTGCTCATGGAATGAAGCAAGAAAATAAAATCTCAATACTGGAAAAAAATGTAATGATGTTTTAAATCACAGATTTGAGGCATTAATTAAGGTTGCTTTCATGACATTTGTGAGAACCATTCATGTTTCTGGAAGATGCTTCTAAACTTGTATTCTATTGCTGGTTTGATCACTTCGAATTCTCTTTCATCTTAAAATGGCTAATGATCGGAAATAGCCAATCTACAAGCTTACAACACGTCGCACTGCGACGTGTTGTGAGCTTGTAGATCGGCTGTTTTCGGTGCGCAGCATGCTTTCACAGAAGACACGCTGGGCTTCTGTGGAATCCAAATGACTGAAATCAGTCGTAGCGACTGAGAATCCATGCCTGTTGTTGTTCCTCGTTAAGCTCTGGAGGCTCCGGTTCTTCCTGCTGGACCAGACTGGGGTTCCTCTCCTGCTGGACCAGACTGGGGTTCCTCTCCTGCTGGACCAGACTGGGGTTCCTCTCCTGCTGCTCCCCGCTAATCTCTGGAGGTTCCGGTTCTTCCTGCTGGACCAGACTGGGGTTCCTCTCCTGGACCAGACTGGGGTTCCTCTCCTGCTGCTCCTCGCTAAGCTCTGGAGGTTCCGGTTCTTCTTCCTGGACCAGACTGGGGTTCCTCTCCTGCTGTTCCCCGCTAAGCTCTGGAGGTTCCGGTTCTTCCTGCTGGACCAGACTGGGGTTCCTCTCCTGCTGCTCCTCGCTAAGCTCTGGAGGTTCCGGTTCTTCTTCCTGGACCAGACTGGGGTTCCTCTCCTGCTGCTCCTCGCTAAGCTCTGGAGGTTCCGGTTCTTCTTCCTGGACCAGACTGGGGTTCCTCTCCTGCTGCTCAGCGGAAATCTCTTCATAACCAGGTATGAGTGTGAGATCTAGAAGAGAGGAGAGAGAGGAAGCAATGTCACTGATTTACTTTGTCAAGTGTTAGATTTTTTTTAGGGCTATGCCCAGCTAATATTTGTGTGTACCAAATTTGAGATTATTATTTTTGATTGGCTGAGAATGTGTGTTTATGTGTACCAAATTGAGATGATTTGATTGGCTGAGCACGGAATGTGATGTATGACGTGTGATTTTTTTATATATCTAGGACTGTAATAGTGATTATTTTATAGATTACTTTTCAAAGTTTCAAAGAATAGACTAAAAGATTTTATTTTATAAACAACTCAATTGATTCGTCTGATTAAAACTTATGCCCCATGTTATATTCTGTTGTACAACATTGTGAAACAGTCTAACAGCTCATCTAGAGTCTCACAACCTGATGCATCACCAATGTAGTGCCCTTGAGCAAGGCACTGTCTGAACCCCAGACCATTCCAGTGGAGTACAAACTGTGGTTGTTGTAGTGGTCAGCTCCCAGGTGTGTGTGTGTGTGTGTGTGTGTGTGTGTGTGTGTGTGTGTGTGTGTGTGTGTGTGTGTGTGTGTGTGTGTGTGTGTGTGTGTGTGTGTGTGTGTGCGCGAGCGCGCAAAGCACCTGTGGCCAATAGATGGCAGTGCTACCCAAGTTCAGCCTACAGACTGTACAGTACAAGGTTTATGACTGAGTTATGACCATTATGGTTAACTTATTATGACGAGGCCGGCCTGCATGGCCGGGGTCCTGTTGAACCTAAAAACAAATAACCCTAACCATTGAGAACGACTGGTGTAATAGTGTATAGTTTGAGTTTGTACCTACCTTCTCGGTGTAGTTTGATGCGAGGTGGTTTTAACTTTAAAAGTAAATCCAGTAAAGCGCGCTGGCGCTCAATCTCTGCTTTGCACCGTGCCACCTCGCCGTCCCGGTGCTCTGTCAGGAGTGTCTCCACGGCCCCGCAGATCTCCTCGGCGGCCGCGCGGAGACGCTCCTTGACCACAGACCTGATCAGTGTTTGTAAAGCCATGATGAAAAAGAAGAGAATGAATCCGAATGAATGAGTATTAAAACTTAAAAGTCTAAACTATAGGAGCAACAAATATAAGCTGAACAGCTCGTGTTACAGTGGTCAGTGAACGACGTAGGCTACTGTCTGTTGGCATTACTTCCTTGTTGTTCCTACTTCCCTAAAGTACGGTATTTAAATTTGTTGCATCTGCTACTTAAAGACTTAAGTCTCGCGAGCCAAAATATACCTGTCTGTTGGTCTGTTGCAATATTGCCTCCAGGTTAACGCGAGAGAATAATCATATAAATTGTTGCAACACACAACACAACACAACACACTGTGAGTGTGTGAACCAGTTTGTCAACTACTTTTTTTTCTCCTAGAAATATAATAGGCCTACAAACAATTCAGGTAGAAAAAACAAAGCACAGACAACAAGAACAGAAAATAAACAAAACAGTAAACATTTATATCAGGGTTCTAGGAAATAAAATGTGTATTAAATATTTATTTATGTTTGTTCTTTATAGGGCCAAAGACCTGAGGAACATTCTGAACTAAGTTCCAAGATAAAGTGGGGAAAGATTGGTATAGTTTTGGCAATTTTTTGTTTGTGTATGAAAAATGTAGCATAAAGAATATCCTCCAAATTGAGACCCTGTCCCACATTGTGACTGACAGGCATGCAGTGTTCAAATTGAGACCCTGTCCCACATTGTGACTGACAGGCATGCAGTGTTCAAATTGAGACCCTGTCCCACATTGTGACTGGCTGTCATCAGTGTTCAAATTGAGACCCTGTCCCACATTGTGACTGGCTGTCATCAGTGTTCAAATTGAGACCCTGTCCCACATTGTGACTGGCTGGCATCAGTGTTCAAATTGAGACCGTCCCACATTGTGACTGGCTGTCATCAGTGTTCAAATGCCCTAATAGTTAGTCTCCTAATTAACAGTTGGTTTTTGTTGTAAAGCTTTTCTTGTCAAGATGTATTGTTAAAATAACATGAGAAATATCCCCTATTCTAGAGGTTTGAATGTTTATGAATCACAATGGAAACAAGCCTCTGGCATTTCTGTCATTATCTACTTGGCTAAATGGCCATTTTTACTATTTAAAAAAACGTTTTTCAAAATTTCTACAAATTCTACACTTCCTGCAGTGCGTTGTTTGTCTCTCTATTTTCCGATGGCGCATTGTGAGTCCGTGACCAACGTGCCCTTCTTATATCCATCCTGGAAGGGGATTCTTCCAACTTGGTCTTCCCAGTTCCACACCATGCACCAATGTAAGGATCTGAGGTCTGGTTCACGTGAAAGAAGAGCCATGACAGCTGTTCTAAGAGTTAATTTATATGTACACAAACGTAACTTAACACAACATCAATGGGAAATCAGAACAGACATTGCACTTACCAAAAAACACATAAAGTCCCACAACAATCCCAAACTCATTTATATACAAATAATGCAAACAAGAACAATGAAACACATTTACTGGTGCCCCGGGGCACGCCTGTGAAATCGAAGTTGCACAGCTGAACCATCCCGGGATTAAGCTACTGTACTTTATTGACCACATTAATCCCCCAGGTTCCCTTCTGTACCAAACATTTTTGCCGAATATAGCTGATTTACAAGCTCACAACACGCCATGTTGCAAGTTTGGTTTTTCCTGGAGGTACTTTTTTTATTTACGTCATGTTGTAGTCATCACGTAGGAAACCACAAGGCGGAATAAGTACCCATTCATAATACTGATTCCGCCTTGTGGTATCCTGCCAGGTGACCAAATCATTGACTACAACATGACGAAAATTACCATCCGCTCCCGACCGGATCATAAACACGAAATGGAATGCTGCCCAGGCTTAGAAGTAATCCCAAAATAGGGATGATAGCTTTAAAGTGGCTAGATGTAAATGAGGTGACATCTGATCTGACATGACAACACTGCGACAGCAATACATGTAGGCTGTTAAGGCTCATACATAGTCTGGATTTTCGGTGGTTAGGTGACCACCGAACTACAACATGACGTCACGAGCCGCGGTGAAGAGCAAACCACCGCTCCAGCCCTTCTCTCTGTTATTTCAGCTCCGGTGGTCACCTCACCACCGGAGCGGTGGTCACCTTATCACCGAAAATCCAGACTATACTATGATACATAGCTCATTACATACATAGCTCATTTTAGACAGGTAAGAAAGGTTATTTTTAGACATTGTGTGTGTTTCAAGATCAACCCCTTCTTTATGCCCTCTTTCAGAACGACGAGGGCACCAGGAAATAATTCACCATTCATTTTCCCCATTGACGTTTCAAAAAGTATAGAGGGTATGCACTTGCATAAAGTGAATGGCAGATCGAGTGGCAAAGTGAGTGACAAAGTTAATTTAATGTTGTTTAAAGTAATTTAATGCAATCAATTGAAATGAAATTGGAAGGACACCGAAACACCTACAGGCAGAGAAAAACAATTCCCCACCAGGAAATGAAAAGGAGGCGAGTTTTACAGTACACGGCTGCCACATGCATACACTGACACGACAACGCGTATTCAGGGCGGAGTCACCACCCCCAGGGGAAGTTGTGATTTGCTCTCGTTCACTGCAATGCAATTTGCGGCATTTCCAAAACAATATTGCGCAGAGTAGCGATTATCAAACGTATTTGCAATGCCATACGTTGAAAGATCTGTTGCCCGTGGACAAGGCACGTTACCTCCGCAGGTTAGATATTATCGGCATAGATGTTTGTCCGTATGTGATTAAGGATTGGAAAAAGTTGCATTGGCAGCCATAGAAAATTCTGCCCAGGGTAAAAGACCGGATGTGACGTTTTTGGGCGTTCCTGTCTTGCGCCGCGTCAGTGTATTTCTGCAGAGGGAGATGCAAGGTTGATCATAGGTTCGCTAAGAGCTCTCTCTAGTGGAAAGACTGACTGGATGTAATTTATGTCCCTGGCAGGATTAGGCCATTGAATAAAGTTTGTGATTATAAAATGGTCTAATTAAATAACCAGGTAGAAAGATATTGCGCATGTGGGGTGTAGGGAGAACAAATAGTTTTAAAAGCATTTACAATAAAAGCACCAGACAATAACAAAGCCACAACCAAGGGACACAGATGTTTCCGCGACACATTGAGAGCATGTTTTCGCTGCACAACATGGCTCCAAAGATGATGATGATGGCTTCTATATGGAACCAAGAAGCCTGAAATCAGTCATGGCGACTGAGAACTTTAACCCATTCTGACCTGAGATCAGATTCATACGAGGTTTCCACTGGACACACACTGGGTCTGATTTTTCAAAAATAGCAGACCTACAAGCTCGTAGCGCGCCACTCGGTGGCGCGCTATGAGCTTGTAGATCTGCTATTTTTCAATAGCTAAAGCATAACGTGGTGCTAACACTAAAATGGGTTCCCGTTCAGAATGGGTTAATCCATGAGAATGAACCGGCCGACATCCGGTCTCTACATGCAGACAGCAATTTTATTTGTATTTTATTTTGCCCAGATTGAGCTAACAGACAGGTGATGTGGAATGGATGAGAGAGACTGGGCGGTCGGCGGTCGCAGACTGCCGACCTGATATTGTCAGATTGTGTGATTCCCCTGCTTTAGTATCTGTGACTTTTGTCACTAAAATTGTTAATTGGTCTATCATGTGTCAGCTCAGATGGCTGTTGGTGTTCAATTAATAGCTTTCTCCCCTTGTATGAACCCCCATGTGTTTCTGCAGATGTGTCATTTGAACAAAGCACTTGCCACACACTGTACAAGTAAAGTTTGTTTTCCCTGTGTGAGTCCTCATGTGTTTTTTTAGATCATACAGTTGACCATAGCTTTTTTCACAAACTGCACAAATAAAGGGTTTTTCCCGTGTATGAGTCCTTGAATGTATTTCCAGAGAAATCCTTTGAGTAAAGGCTTTGCTACAAACTATACAAATAAAGGGCCTTTCTCCTGTATGAATCCTCATGTGTGTCTTCAGATGTGAATTCTGACCAAAGCCTTTGCCACAAACTGCACAAGTAAAGGGTTTTTCGCCTGTATGAGTCCTCATGTGTACTTTCAGATAACTCCTTTGAGTACAGAGTTTACCACAAACTGTACAACTATAGGGCTTGTGTTTTTTTAGATCACCCATCTGACCAGAGAATCTGCCAGAAAATGTACAACTGATGGGGTTCTTCCCCGAGTGATTCCTCATGGATGGAGTTTGATTTGATGATTTCCGGTCCTGAAGATGAAGCTTGTTGGTCAAAGGCAATGTTCGTCCTTCCATATATGTCTTGTGTGATTTCAGTGTGTTTAAAGCTGACTGATCTTCCCTGGTCTCCACCCACACATCACTGTCTTCAGTGTCATGTTCAGAGCAGTGTGAAGAGAGGAGTTGGACATCACCAGTTGATTGTGATGCTCCATAGTCCTCTAAAACAGATTGTGTTTTCATGTGTTCAGTTGAGGTGCTAGCTACAGGCTCTGTCTCTCTGTTTTCATCACCATATAAACTTTTCAGTACGAGGAATGTCAACGCTGACTCATCAGCCTCCTCTGGTTTTTCAAGGAGCTCCTTCGGTTCATTTTTTATCTGTGGAGGCTCCGGTTCATCCTGGACCAGACTGTGGTTCCTCTCTTGTTGTTCAAGGGAAGCCTCCTCTTTACATGCAGGGAGATGCAGGAAGTCTAGGCAAAAGATTAAATGAGAGTAACAGTTAAATCACTAAATGTTTGTAAATAAATGCTCAATTTCTGAACCATAACCCATCCTCATTTATTAAAGACATTTGTTCAATAAAGTACACTGTAGTGCAACGGACAACTACATTTAAAACACTTTGTGTGCCCATGCAAAACTTTCAAAAAATCACTTTCACCTAGAAACGCCATTCACACTTTTTATACTTCATCTGACTGTGTGTGGAGACACATGCTGGAACTTTTTTTGTTTAACTTAAAACGCCCAATGCATTCTCAATGGCAATAACACAAACTTTGGCACCACGTATCTTGGGCACAGCACGCGGGGTAATACCAAAGACGTCTTGGGCACAAAATGTGTTTTAACTTTGAAACCTCCCTACCAATGACGTCACTGGTCGCCAGGTTTCTGAACTGTCCACTGCACTAACTGACACTAGTGCTATGCTGCCATCTTATAATATTAGTGATTGTCAGTAATGTGAAGACGGGGATGAAAATGGGTAAAGAGGTCAAAGATTGATAACCAGTCACAAATCTCGAAGTTGAGTCTGAAGTCGTTGAGTGTGCGACTTACTTTAAGAGCGACTCGAATCCAAGTCTCAAACACGAGTCCCCATTTCAGGTGTGAACTCCTTATATTTAATGGTTAAACGGTAAAAAGTTAGCTTCCTTCACCATAGTTGCGTCTCAGAAATGACATTGATTGATTGACAATTTTATTCACAGTTTGTAGATTAGGTACAGTTCAAACCAAAAGTACAGGTCAATACAAAACTGCTACAAGGATAAAACCAGAAAAAGCACTAAGACTTGTTTACATCAGGGTCCTCCATTTACAAATGTAAACTTAACTTTTAGTAACCAATTTAGTTTTACTGCACTCTAAAGCTTAAAAATAACAAGATGCCATTTCAAACAAGATGTAATTTTTTAAAATTCATGTACATATTTATTTTCAATTTATGAAAGTCAGCACGCTAACTTTCCTGGAACAGAAAGGCTGTAGTTTCCATTCATTTTGACTCCTCATCGAAGTTGTGATTGGTAGACTAGGTTTCTGAACTTTGTACAGCCCACCTCTGTCTGAGACACAGAGCAGTGTGTGTGTGTGTGTGTGTGTGTGTGTGTGTGTGTGTGTGTGTGTGTGTGTGTGTGTGTGTGTGTGTGTGTGTGTGTCCCGCTCACAAATGGACAAATCCACCAACATTCTAATCAGTACTCATAGTATTAGTGACTCTTTTTACCTGAGAGAGTGTCGTCCCTTGTCACCCTATCTAGAAATGTCATCATTGACCCCTCAGCCTGCTCTGGTCTTTGAAGTAGCGCCTCCTCCTTTTCTTCTTTAATCTGTGGAGACTCTGGTTCCCCATGGAGCAGACTGGGGCTCCTCTCCTGTTGTTCAGGGGAATCCTCCTCTTTACACACATTAAAGAGTGGGAGATCTAGGGGGAGAGAAGGTAACATCAGCAGAGAGAAACGAAGAGCTTTCTGAGGTGGTCTGCCTTTTGGAGGAGATTGAGGGCTGTATTTTGCGTGTCTTAAGTACCAGGTCTTATTCCCTAACTTGAGTAAACTAAAGACCTGGAGGCGTGATCAATGCTCTTTGGCCACTCAGAATAGCCAAATGGCATTGATCACGCCTCCAGGTCTTTAGTTAACTCAAGTTAGGGAATAAGACCTGGTACGCAAAATACAGCCATGAGTCTCCTACTTATTGATTTGTTTCCATAATTTCTGTCAAGCCACACTTCAAAAGTACAGTACTGATCGCCAGTAACCAGAGTTTCAGTGGCGTGCACACATAGACACCCTTGCCCTCTGGACAGCCATGTGCAATTTTGAAGAAATAGTACAGTGTACCATGTGTGGACCATGGTGACATTGATCAATTCTTGATATAATATATTATTTTATGCCCCAAAATCTATAAATCTCACACTATTAAGGCAACCGGCCAGTTCCACGCGCTGCACAAGGTGCCCTTTTTCACTTACAGTGTATTACTGTACCGTATCTATATACAAAGTATCTCTACACATGATTATGCCTTTATTGCACTTTTCTTTTGCTATGATGATGTTGTTGTTGCTGCTATATATACACGTACGATAAATTCGATAATAGTACACTATAGTAGTAAATTAGTAAGTAGTGCAGTACACCAATGATCCAACGTACTGCTGTGAGTGATCTAGGATAGAATGTTGTTGTTGTTAACCTTCAATGTTCATTTCTCTCTTACGGTTTTTCATGTCATTTAGTCTGTTGTGTTACCTCCTGACAAGAGGTACCCAATAATGCCTTTAGTTTAGATGGATTCAAGAAAATGCACAGAAAGACCCAAGAATGTGTTTTTCATATTTTGCATGCCCATTCAGAAACGTTATGGTTACATACATTACATGTTAGGCCTACAGTAAAGTCTTGCTGTCCCAACAACCAATATATAGAGTAAAACACACACCCTGCCAGCCACTGGCAGCCACAGATCGTACTACAGAGATAGACATCATGCACACATATTATTACTATTTAGGTGTGATCATGACAAGAAGATTAGATTATTCATTCCTTTTTCAATAACTGAAATGTAGGCTATAGAGTATAGACTGTGCTGGTTTGGTTTCAAAACAGTTCTGAGGTGTTTCTTTCTTTTGGTGTTATACGCATGTACCAACCTGCTGTGTGTTGTTGTTTGATGTCCAGGATTGGACTATATTCATATTGGGTTTCAAAGTGTTGCTGGGAGCGGAGAGTCTCGTCCTCGTACTCCGTTAGAATGATTTCAATGGCTCCAAATATCTCCTCAGTAGCCGCACAGAGACGCTCGTTGATCAGGCACTTCAGTGTTTGTAGTAAAGTCATGTTTACAGCAGAGTGATTTCAGATCAAAACATGGAACAAGCAGCTAAACAGTGGGTCAGTAGAATGCAATGGACTTCCGGGTAGACGCAAGGAGTATATTGAAGAAGGAGACGACGGGTCGGATACCTTCTAGCGACCTAGCCCTGCTGCCCTGGAGCGAGAACTCTGACGCACTGGACCAGGGCAGGGCTACTATAGCGACCGTGAGGCTAGTGGCGAGTGGACTAGAACAGAGGTTCCCGACATGATGTGCCACTGGTACGTGAGAAGGGAATCCCAAGTTTTCCCGTTGACATCCATTCGAAAACACAACTGAGAAAAAAGAGAGAGGACACACAACAGTGACCAGACCTGAGAACTATGAATAACAGGAATAACCTGCACCAGAATGGGCAGCGGATTTGCCGTTGCGCATAGAGCGCGACCCTCAATCACCCATTGGAATGCAAATGCATGCCTTTCAGCCTTTATATTGTAGCCTAGTCGTGATGTAGGTATGTATAATATGTCTATTTGAAAACTTTAGTGCTTCTGATTGTGCGGGGGAGGGGAGGGGACAGCGGTGAAAAGTTGACTCTGTCCGTTCGAATGAAAATACCAAGGATTCGTCAGCGGACGCGTCACTGACTGTGATTTATAAATGGCTTCGAGTCCGTGTTACTTCCGTGTTGCGTGACATCACTGTTCAACCCTTGGTATCTTTACCGTGTGCTCAGCTGGCAGCAGCAGCGGAATGGATCATCATCATCATCATCATCAAGGGATCAACAGCTGCAGCCTATTTTATCACGTACGCGCTAAAACACTACACGGTGACGTTACAGGATTATTATTCCATGTCAAAACATTCAAGCATCAGAAGATGTTACCCAGGTAAAGTAATGCGTCACTCTGCATGTTTAACTTTTGTTGTCCAAAGTCATTTCTGAAAAAGACATATTAAGCCTAATCTTTTTCTTTAAAAAAAATAATCATTGTCGATATAACACCATTTAGGTCAATGATATTTGATATGATAATAATAATATATCAGTGGGTAGCGGGCAGGTGAATGTCTGTCAACTGCATGCAGTTAATTAGGTCTGGTCCATAGCTCGTTGCAGGGCAGAATTAGCATTAGAGCTATGGAGCAGAGCTAGAGGGAGACAAAGACAAACAATGACTGATATTTATAAGCAAAACAAATCTATTATGACAGAAATTCATACTGTAGCCTATTAGCCTACTGTACATGTGACCGGCGGTGGCCGATGCAAGTCAGAACTTTGCCAATTATACTCTGAGAATGAATGAATGCACATTGAGTTTACACTATTTAGAAATACTTCGTAAGGCTCACAACAATTTATTAATTGGGTCGCACTGGTAGAGTACAACCAAATAAGGTTTGTAGGTCTGTCAACTAAGCCACATTTTTTATAGAGTAGAGGTGGCTGTATACACTTTTAATCTTAACTTCAACAGTATAGGGAGACACACAAGAGAGCTATGCAGACTGTACATTATTAGCTCAATACTACATTTTATAATATATTATATATAATAAAAAACATGTTTTACATAGTTATTATTATCGATAGTATCATGTATACGTGCATTCATTTTGATTATTTCATCCTAACTTACATGGATCACTCTGCCCCTAACTGGCACATTGTTGTATGGCCCATTGCTCTGAATTTATGGTGGTTTACAGGACAAATGTCATGTATTTTGCTTAAAACGCACTTTTATTCTTTGGCTTTTAACACAGCATGAGACCTCTGTTTCCTGAACGAGCCTCCCCCACCCTCCTTCCCTTGTTTTGTGTTTGTTTTGTGGGTTGTCTTTGTTTTCTGTGTTTTTAGTCTATGCGTTTACTTACTGTTTTACCTATGTACTGTACAGCACTTTGTGGCAGCTATGGTTGTTTTAAATGTGCTTTATAAATAAAGTTGAGTTGAGTTGAGTTGAGTATGTGCAAATACACAATGAATACCTAACATGGACTAAATAAGCCTATCTAAAACCAAGACTAAACATATTGACAATTTTGTCAACAAATAATAACTAGACTAAAATGTCTATTTTCAGCAAGAGTAAAAGCAGACATTACAACGCCATCAAGGCCTCGTGCATGCAATTATAAAAACAGCCCATAGTGTGTATAGACTGACTCTTGGCACAAGACTAGCAATGCATGTCTGTCCACTGCAGCTGACAGTAGAGGGAGACACTGACTGATATTTTAAAAAGCAAATAAACAAACAAGCTATAACATTAGAACACTTATATGTCGATTAAGGGTTCCCTTTCTATAAAAGTTTTAAAAATCCATCCAATATTACTTTTTAACTATTCACATTTTCCAATATTTCTGTGTAATGAATCATTGAATACATCATTCATTTATCGCTATATTGTGATGAACGAAAACCAAGATGAAAATCTCTGTTCAGGGATTTTGCCTAAATCAATCGTGCACTTTATTTAGGCAATTAAGGCAATAATATATATATAAAAAAGAAAAATCAACGAGAATTACAAATGTGTAATGCAGAGGGTAGTGTCAGGAAGGGCAATTGGGTTAGCATACTGTTGGTCAAAGAAGGAGAAGATAGATGAACTGATATGATGATTGCATAGTTTTCTATGCATTTCGGGGGTTTGACACCCCAAATTCTGTCTGCCCACCTTAGTGGGGCTGGCTAAATCCGGCCCTGGTTCCCGCCCAAAATGGGTTAAGAAATTCCACAGTATCTTATGAAAGAAAACAACCCCTTAACAGTCATGATTTAATTTCAATCTTATTAGCTATTAATTCAAAGGGCTAAAGACAGCCTAGCTGCAATTTGCAACTCTCGATTTATTTTTATAATGGGATGAATCTAGAGTTGCAATACCCTCCATTGACTCCCCAGTCATCCAAATTGCTTTTGTGATCTGCTTGTACTAAACGACATTAAACTCATCAACATTGCAGCTGTAGGGAAAGCCTGAATTATCCTCTTTCAATCTGTTTGTTTCATAAAAGTATTACGTATTTTTGTCTTTAGAATGCCTGTACTTATGTGGGTGTGTTCAAAACACTCAACTGACACATGATGTGTAGACGTGGGTTTTTGTGCTTAGTTAGAATGTGTGAGGACTTTCATCATGCAATATAAGTCTACATGCAGAGAGAATATACCGGACTACGATGTTGATACCAAACCTGACGATTTTGGTCTTTTTCATAGGTAAATTACTGTTTATTCTTAACTGTCCTGTTGCATAACCTGTATTATATCAAGCTGACTTATTAGACAGTCTTATTCTATAGGGTATAGATTATTAGACTTGGTATAGCATTTGTCCTGGTCTTAGCTAAATATTGATTATTGTTAACCTACACTACACAGTCAATTGGAAACATTACAAAACCAATTATTTTTCAGAAAATAGAAAACAACCTGTGTTCATTGAATCCAATAGTTATTATTTAGTCACAAGCTCTTGTTATACATTTTCATTGATTCAATATTTAAAAACTCACTGACTACTGGTGCTTTTACAGTAGGCCTACTTGTACACAATAGTGAAAATAGCTGATCAACAAAAGCAATGTGTTGTGATGTGGTGTGATGCATTGTGTGCTTGTAGATCGGCACAGGGGGCCATGCATTAAAAGTAAATCAATCCACAAAACTAACATCATTTGTATTGTTGACCTATTTCTAAAATATTTGTGCAACTTTCGTTCATTTCTTACCCATCTATCACACGGAACTATGATTTTTGTGTCCATATCACTACGCCCAGAAAATAGTTCCATGGATAAAGGCGCTATATGAATGCACCATTTACCATCAAGGTCACTATAAAGAACATCACCATGGCAATGGTGAGGAGTGGACATAACATTACAGAACAAAAAGGACCTAAGTCTCCTTTCACCTTATAGTCTCTGATGCTTCGACAGTGTGAGAAAGGAAATAGTGCCGGTCATGTCTTGGTGTACAGATTTACTCATACAGCTGTGCAAGACCTGCTGCCAGAAAAGTAGTAATTTATCTGAAAATACTAGGCTGTTTTTGGAGAGGGTTCTTCACATTCAACAAATTATCATCATTCATACTGTATATCCAAAGGGTTGCTATATTGGGTGGTGTCCCATTTAATTGTCACTTTGATCTACATTGTATTATTGCATGTTTGTTGTATTAATCTTAACTGACAGTCATATCACCTCATGTTTACAGTGATGAACACATCTGATATGACGGTGGTGAAGAACCTGACTGTTGGAGGATCCATCACACTACCTAGCCCAAAGATTCAGGATGGAATTATATTTTTAGATACTTCAGCTATTGCTTTGGTGAAGAACAGGGTGTTGACGATCATAGACGAAAATTTCAGAGAAAAACTTCACTGGAATAAAGTCTCTGGACAGTTTACAATCACAGGACTGCAGAGAAAGAATTCAGGGATTTATAGAGTACAAGATACACCTACAAAAGAAAGTACATCATATAATCTCACTGTTTATGGTAAGACAACTTTGTAACATGTTTTGTAAATAATTCTAATTAGATTTACATAGAGACGTATAAACAATATAGAACAGCCTGTTGGTATAATTCTGACTCTGCACTGAATCAAATGTGGTTTAGGGTTTACAAATAAAGATAATTCCATGTCTTGATTGTCCACTTCAGATCCTGCACCGATGCCTGGTGTGAAGGTCTCTGCTGTGAGCAGTGAGAGCTGCAGCCTGGTGTGTTTTGTAGAGAAGGTTGATGAGACCGTTCTCTACTGGTACAAAGGAGAGAAGATACTGAGCCAGACCAGCACTGTTCCCTCTCTTCCTCTCATTGTAGATAAGGAGGCATTGAACTCCTCTTACAGCTGTGTGGCTGCCAACCCTGCTAATAACAACACACTGTCACTCAACATCACAGCACTCTGCAGTGGCAACAACCTTATTATTATTACAAGTAAGGACAGTTCCACCACTGTTCATAAAGAACATGTATTGACTTTATTGTCATGTTTGTTTTGTTGATTTTTAACTAATGTTCCCCACTGCAGGTGAAGACAGCCCGACAGGGTATTGGTGGTTGTGTTTGGTGGTGCTTGCAGTAATCATCGCCCTTTTTGTGATGATAGTAATAATAAAGGGGATGAGAGACAGAACACCTCAAGGCATGTATCCATTATTAATTATTTTAACTTCTTGTGTCAATTTCCAACGGACTTCAGTTTATTCGACATTTGATCAGGGGACTAATGCGCTAATGCTGCAACTTCCGACAAAAACATGTTAGGCTATGGCTAACTTCATAAGCTAAGTAAGCGGTTGTTTCACCCCTGTCTAAAAATGTTACGTGCCTGTCCTAAGTTTTATCATATCTGTAGCTCGCCAGAAATACTGTAACTTTTTGGAAACAATGCTGTGAAAAGGGTTTTCGCCACTGTTTTTGGACGGCTCAACCCCCTTTTTACAGATGCAGGCATACCTATACTAGGTGTGCCCATTTTGAGCATTATGGGCAAACATTTTGTTTGGAAGTATGCTGTTGCTGAAGTATGCTGTTGTGCCAAAACAAGCCCGCTCTCTCAAACACCCTAAACACTAACAGACCCGTATAGACAAAGACAAACTTATCTAAACAAATATTTTCTACAATAATATTTAGCTCTAATTTGGCTATTCATTTAACTAGGTTTATATGTGTGTGAGCTAAAGGACCACAATATAAATAGGCCTACACTCTACACTCTTTTGTGTCAAAAGGATAAAGCACAGATTCTTGTTCAAGACTGTATGCATTTTCATCAATATTATCCATAAAGATGTCAATCAATCCATTCCACAGGGTCCAATGCCAGACAGCAAGCAGACGCCAGACATTCTCTGCAGGTCCAAATCTTTATCTATCCAGCCATCTTTATCCAACAAAGCTTATGTCAATTATATCTGTATTAATACTGTTGTTACCTCCTCAGATGCCCATTTATGGGAACTGTCCTCCGGTCTCCACACCAGAGTTAGACTCCACCTACCAGAGTCTCAATCCATCCACCATGGAGGACAACTCACTGTACTCTACAGTCATACCAACACGCACATAGCGTACAGTAGGCTACTCAATGTACATACTGTACTCTACAGTCATACCAACACGCACATAGCATACAGTATTCAATGTACATACTGTACTCTACAGTCATACCAACACGCACATAGCGTACAGTATTCAATGTACATACTGTACTCTACAGTCATACCTGTTACTTTCTTAGCTTACGCATGTTTCATGATGAATGTTTTTATGTGATGTATTCCCATGCTTTTGTTCTTGCTTAATGTAAGTCGCTCTGGATTAAGAGCGTCTGCTAAATGCCTAAATTGTAAATACCAACATGCACATAGAGTACAGTATTCAATGTACATACTGTACTCTACAGTCATACCAACACGCACATAGAGTACAGTATTCAATGTACATACTGTACTCTACAGTCATACCAACACACACATAGAGTACAGTATTCAATGTACATACTGTACTCTACAGTCATACCAACACACACATAGCGTACAGTATTCAATGTACATACTGTACTCTACAGTCATACCAACACGCACATAGAGTACAGTATTCAATGTACATACTGTACTCTACAGTCATACCAACACACACATAGAGTACAGTATTCAATGTACATACTGTACTCTACAGTCATACCAACACGCACATAGAGTACAGTATTCAATGTACATACTGTACTCTACAGTCATACCAACACACACATAGAGTACAGTACTCAATGTACATACTGTACTCTACAGTCATACCAACACACACATAGAGTACAGTACTCAATGTACATACTGTACTCTACAGTCATACCAACACACACATAGAGTACAGTATTCAATGTACATACTGTACTCTACAGTCATACCAACACGCACATAGAGTACAGTATTCAATGTACATACTGTACTCTACAGTCATACCAACACACACATAGAGTACAGTATTCAATGTACATACTGTACTCTACAGTCATACCAACACGCACATAGAGTACAGTATTCAATGTACATACTGTACTACAGTCATTCCAACACACACATAGAGTACTATATGTACATACTGTACTACAGTCATTCCAACACATACGTGGGTCAGTGACGTGACACCCCAAAAAAAGTGTTTTTTAAAAACCTTTAAATAACAGGAATATAAATGATTTACTTTTGTTCTACTCACTCTCATCTTTATGGAAACATATTTTGTTTTTAGATATTTTATTGGAATCAGAGTTTATTCAGCATTTTGTTGTACTTGTGCCTAAAATCGTCATATGGTGTGACATGACAATAATTGTTTATAAAATGAAAATGGAGTACACCTTTCTTAAGTTGCTCACTTTATCAAAGTCCTTTATCATAACTAACCTGTAATCCACTATAGTTTTGTGAAAATGTATTAAATCTGTATATTATTTCCGTAATCAACACTCAATGTGAGGCCCATGTTATCGGTCTTTCAATATATTTTGTATTTATTGTGACAAAACTTTCTCTAAAATTACACAAATATTTGTGACTCTTCCTTAGACTATTTGCTATGTAATCCATGAACATTAATGGTTTCATCATTAATAAAGGTATGATTTTTTTCACTATTTGGAACGTCACACCAAATTATTTAGTGTCACACCGTATGATCATATCTTCATTTTTCAAAGCAAACTGTGTTTTAACCTACTTATTAGTGAGTACTGAACTTTACAGATTGATTTAACAATTACTCAGGAAAAACAGCAACAGGAAAATTGCTTTAACATTGAATAACATGGCAATGACTGAATAAAACGAAATTAAACACAATTTATTGTGGATAGTTGCAGATTTTAGGTGAAAATGTTTAAAACAAATGTTTAAATGGACAAAAGAAGCATGGGACTTTGTTATTTATTGTTATATCTGTAGGAAAATACAGTTTGTACCATATGGTGTGACAAAAAACTCATATGGCGTGACAGGAAAACAGTCACACCATTATGATAAAGTGTCACACCATATTACGTTTTCTGCACTTAACATAACATTGAGGCTACTAGCTACACATTAGCATGCTAACAACATGCTAGCTATAACAAAGCAACATAGATTTACATGTAATTATGACCAAAAAATCTAATACCTTTAGCTTTTTTAATGAAAAAGGTGTCACACCCACAGACACTTGGAAGAGTCGCATTGGTCAGCGTTCCAACAAGATCGTATTTCATGAAAAGGTTAAAATGATAATTCACCACAGACACCTGTCATGCTATTGTAATGCAAGTGCTGAACAGCCTTACTGAAGAAGTACCTCTCTATCCCAATGGGTGTCCAAACAATTGCCTGTTGAAATGTCCCAAAATGGTGTCACACAATATGATTTTGGTTTGAGGGACAAAATCTTTTTGATCAGAAATGACTGAAAACATTATGCTTGGACTTTGAAAAGATTAGGCTCACAAATAGACATCTATATTATATTTATGGAATTTTTAAAATAATTTTAGCATTTTTTTTCCTTAGTTTTATTTAAGTTCCTACTTTGAGAAACAAGGCCGGGACAGTCGCACCATATGATTTTTGCTGTGTTTGGTTGAAAATTCTGAAGAAATGAGGAATGAAATGTTTTAATCTTGAGTATGTTCACATGGAGCATAATGTCCTGCACAATATTCAGAAGGTTTTTGACAAATATATGTTTTATTTATACATGAGTGACACTGAGGACAGCCAGGGACACCATGTCACGTCACCCACCCACATACAGTATGTGACAGGTGTCAGAATGAAGAGGTTCTTTTCTTTTTTCGTTTTGCATTAGTACACTTATTTTGTTGTTGACTGCAGTAATCTTATTTCTTTCCGTTATTATTATTTGTATTACTGCCTATTTTGGGTATCATGATTTTTGTACTAGACAATACAATATATCTTTAAGGTTTTAAGTACAGTAGGGCTGTCAAATTACCTGAGTTAACTGAGTTAATACTATTTGTGAAAGGAATTAGATAAAAACAACTTAACCCAATGAATTCATACATGGATGACCCCATACATCCCATAATCAGGTTCAGGTTCAGGTTTATTTGTCATGTGTATAGATACAGAGTATACATACAATGAAATTTATTTTGCTCAGAGCACTCTCAGTCTTACATACACAGGACATAAACAAACACCTATAGTGCAAGAAAAAGACAAAAAACAGGAAAAGAAAAGTGCAAGTGAAGTGAAGTGCAATACAGTTCGAGGTCAGCTGTTCAGCAGCCTGACTGCCTGGGGGTAAAAACTGTTACTGAGACGGGTGGTACGAGATTTGATGCTCTGGTAGCGTTTTTTGGAAGGGAGTAGTTTGAACAGGGTATTTGCGGGGTGGCTGGTGTCTTCCATGATGTTATGGGCTTTTTTCATACAGCGAGTGGTGTAGATGTTATGGAGACTGGGTAATTCTGTAGTGCCGATGATTTTAGCTGCTGTTTTAATGGTCCTCTGCAACCTATTGCAATCCTGAGCGGTCGTGTTACCGTACCACACTGTGATACAGCCAGTTAAGACACTTTCAATTATACAGCGATAAAAATGCACTACTAGACCTTTTGTACTTAAGCCAACATTTTTAAGGCGCCTCAGAAAGTACAGTCGCTGCTGCGCCTTCTTGAGGATGTACTCGTTGTTGAGTGACCATGTGAATGTGTCTGTGATATGTATGCCCAGGAATTTAAAGTTATCAACTATGTCGACAGATGACCCTTTGATGGAAATGGGGGTGTGGATACCTTTGGACTTCCTAAAGTCTACAATGATTTCTTTGGTCTTATTGGTGTTAAGTAAGAGGTTGTTGTTATCGCACCATAGAGTTAGATCCTCTATCTCCCTCCTATAGGCCCTCTCATCACTGTCGGTTATCAGTCCGATCACTGTGGTATCATCCGCAAATTTAATTATGATGTTATTCTCATATCTGGCGACACAATCAAATGTAAACAAGCTGTACAGAAGAGGACTGAGGCAGCAGCCTTGGGACGCACCGGTTCTGGTGAGAATTGTAGATGAGGTTCTCTCTCCTATGCGCACACACTGGGGCCTACCCGTCAGAAAATCAAAAAGCCAGTTACAGATGGAGCTGCCCACACCAAGGCCACTGAGTTTCAACACTAATTCAGATGGTACAATAGTGTTAAATGCGGAACTATAGTCTATGAACAGTAGTCTGACATAAGAGCTTTTCTTTTCTAGATGTACCAGGGCAGTGTGTAAAGCAAGAGAGATTGCGTCATCCACAGATCTATTTGAACAGTAAGCAAACTGTAAAGGATCAATACTAGCAGGAATTATGCTCTTGATATAAGAGATAACTTTATAATTTTCTAGCCATAAAAGGCTGCACAATTTACATAGGCAGAGGCTCAAATCACATAGCATGACAACGGGATGAGAGACAGAGAGATACCATCCTGCCAGACTGGATTGGTTATAAAGAATAAAATATACTGTACATACGTATGTTAAATGTATATATCTGCCTTCTGACATTTATCTTACCATTCCCACAACAATATACAGGAAAAACATGACATATTTTGGACATAGTTCGAATGGTGATTAATCATGATTAATTCATTGTTAAACTGTGATTAATCAGATTAAAATGTTTAATCGTTTGACAGCCCTAGTTTTAAGGTTTCATTGTTATTTAGTTTAGTTTAGTTTTAGCATTAATAGGATGTTTATGTATTTTTAGTATTGTTCATATTGCATTTTTATTTGTGTTTTAGAGGCCGCTACATTATTAGCTCAATACTGCATTGCATAATATCTTATATATAATAAAAAAGTTTTACATGTAGTATGTACATGTGCATTCATTTTGATTATGTCATCCTGACTTACATGGATCACTCACTCTGCCCCTAACTGGCCCATTGCTCTGAATTTATGGTGGTTTAAAGGACAAATGTCCATTGTGCAGATACACAATTAATACCTAACATGGACTAAATAAGCCTATTAAAACTAAGCTATGATGACTAAAACCAAGACTAAATATATTAACAATTTTGTCAACAAATAACTAGACTAAAATGTTAGTCTATTTTCAGCATGCAACAAAGTGTATAAAAGCAGACATTACAACGCCATCAAGGCCTGCATGCAGTTCTAAAATACACAGTGCCCATTCTATTAAATAAATAAAATCATCCAATATTACTTTTGAACTATTTACATGTTCAATATTTCTGTGTAATGAATCATTGAATACATCACTAATTTATCACTATAGTGATAAATGAAAACCAACATGAAATATTTGTGTGTACCATGTGTTGCATGTCTGTGCAGTTGATTTGCCTAAATCAATCGGGAAGCACCCTATGATCCGACGGACCATTGCGTGCACTTTATGTAGGCAAGGCAATATGAAAAAAAGAAAAAGCTACCAGACTCAATTAATTCAGAACCATGGGGAGCAGCCACAGAATTCAGCACCATGGACAGCGTGGCTGCGGTTATTCCCTTATTCCTTTTTCCCCCAAAGTACTGGGTTGACTCAGGGTTCACCGTAATCAGCAAGGGGGAGTGGTTAACCAGGCTAGGTTCAGTATCATGCTCTTAACACCTCGTTCAGGAGGAAACTTGTGGGTGTGAATGAAAAGCAGGAGGCGTTTTTAGTCATCTTTGAATGAAGGCAGACCATATATAGCAGCTTTGCCTTTGTGTAAACACCTCTACAGAGTGAAGGGAGCCCCCCCCCCCCCCCCCCCCACTTACTGTAGGCTATGCCATAGTAGCCTGAGTTGTTTCTAAATTTGTCCCTAAGCCAAAACCTTTGCCCACCACTAGACTATACAATACTGAAAAGCCCCTTATTGTACAGTATGCATACATTATCGTTATGACGAGTTTCAATATAGAAAATCACTATTGACTCTTTTGTTGCAGCATATTTACGGCAATTCAAAGATGTACACAACATACTGTTTGCTTGTAACAAAGCATATAACTTATATAACCGGAATCAATTGGATGCAGCGCGCATATTCACTACTATCTCTCTCTATGTGCTTATGTGAATATTGGAGGCTTGCTTCTTTTTGCAGGTGAAATGAAATCATTCTACACTTAGATCGTTCTGAGAACGATCTGCTGTCAGCTCATCAGCACCTTTTGCATCACAGGTGTCTGTTGTCGCAGACCTTTATACCCCTTTTCTCTGGGGTATAAAGGGTTTGAGGTCAAATGTAGAGTTGCTGGCCGGCTCCATATATGCAGATCTAGGTAATGATCCAGTCTTCTCCAGCTATCCAGGGTTTGATGAGGTCAGTGTCATTCATATATGGAGACGGCCATATATGGAGCGTGTCACGAGGCGTGACGGACTAATAGCCATATTACAGTATGGTGGCGTGACGGACGGACTGACGGTCTGACTGACTGACAGACAGGTTTTGCAGGTTTTGCAAGTTTTCATATAATCTGCGACCTATGGTTGCAATAAAAATTTGCAACTTTTTGTTATATTAGTTTTTATTTGGTTTTTTATAGACATGACAAACAAGACATACATAACAACGACACATACACCAGACTGTATATAATATAAATATATATATATATATATATATAAATATAAAACGAGTGGGGGCCTATCGATATCGCCTATCGTGTTAAGATAGCATAGGTCACAGGATGAACACAACCATGAGACATCAAAGGAGTAGAGCAGGAGGGCATGAATATTATAGCCAAACAGAACATAAATATATAATACATAATATAATACATAATACAACATAAATATATATAATATATCTGTATACATATATATATATATATATATATACACACACATATATACATACCTATAACAACACATATAAAATGTAAACATGAACTTGGGCACAGATAAGTATGAACAGTAGGGGGAACAGGTCAGCAGTTACGCAGCGGAGTCAAGGTGAGCAGTAATAGGGCCCCAAATATACTCAAAAGTGGCTAGACTGTCCTGTCTGTTTGCAACTTGGCCTCTACTTTGTGTTCTGTGGTTCATTCATCTTTGCAAATGTCTGTCAACACCAACGGTGGCAGTTATCAGTTGTAGGCAGAGACGACAGCTTCCTGTCAGCTTCCTGTTTTGCATTGTGGTCAACACCCAAAAAGATCCGAAAAGTAACTGGTGTTATCAATAAGCTTTGGGCTTATATATCAAGCCTGTTATCGAGCATAGCGGCCCATGACGATCAAGACAAGTGGCGATCAAGAAATAAATGTAGTCACCCATGCTGACACAAACATGTCGGTCAAAAAGTGTATTGATACCTGCCAACCAATTACGCTTTTAGAGTAACGGTGCACATATTAACCAGTTAACAGTTTCTTTAATATTATTTTATTGGTGAAAAGGTCAATTGCCTTCCGTCTGTTAGAAAACAGAAAAGTGCTGTATTTGAAGGCCCTAGTAAAAGATACTGGTTCTGTTCAGAATTTATTGTCTCCCGTCTTTCCACAAAAGAATTGTCGGGGTCTATGTTGTGGACCCAGGCTACTTAAGTACTTGTAGGCCTACTGTACAGTACTAATGAGTAAATGTACTTGCACCACTGTATCCCTATACTCCAGATCAGGGGTTCTTCTCAACGTTTTTGGCTGGGGACCCCCAGCTTTGGCTATATGTCTTGGCTCCCGGTCCGATACCGATCATTTGAAAATGACGTGATCGGCCCCGATTACCGATCACCCAATCCGACCTATAGTCGCGACCTACGGGTTGAGAACCCCTGCTCCAACCGCACTAATAATGACTTAGATCATTTCAAGTATTTGCCCGATGATTCACTTCACTAGTTTGACTTCAGTGTATTATATATTCATGTTATTCATGTGAAGCAGGGGTGCCAAAAAGGTAGATTGCGATCTACCAGTAGAGATCACATAGGCTGTGCAGGTAGACCACATGACATGCCCCTAAGGATATTTAATTTAAATATTGAAAAAATATTTTGGCATCTGCCACTTGAATTAAGATGACTTGATTGATTGACATAAAAAAGGGCCTGTGTTGCTGTACACAAACGTTGGTATAGCATTATAAATTAAATACCAAAAAACCCTACCTATTCCATGTCTCCCCCTCTATTTCCCAGTGCATTTACAATTTACAATTTAGGCATTTATACGCTCTTAACCCATTCTGACCTGAGATCAGATTCATACGAGGTTTCCACTGGACACACACTGGTCTGATGAACCCATTCTGACCTGAGATCAGATTCTAAAAATGTCAGTCGTTCTTCGATTTTTCAAAAATAGCAGACCTACAAGCTCGTATCGCGCCACTCGGTGGCGCGATATGAGCTTGTAGATCTGCTATTTTTCAATAGCTAAAGCATAACATGATGCTAACACCAAAATGGGTGCCAGGTCAGAATGGGTTAATCCAGAGCGACTTACATTAAGCTAGAACAAAAAAGCATGGGAATGTCTTATATGTAACGCCAGTGCCGCTATTCAAAAGCCCCCTCAGGTACATATTTAAGCTATTTTCAGCAATATTTCTTTCAGTGGGTATAGATCTGGTAATTTTGAAAGTAGCTCTCAAGTAAAAAAGTGTGGGAATCAGAAACATTATGGCGAAGAGCAGAGTTCAGATGAGCATGTCCTCTCTTCTTCGGTTAACAGAGGTTTCGGTCGTGTATTTCACTGGAACATGTACTGTATGTACGTGTATCAAACAGGAAATTGTCTGTGGTGTGCTGTTGCACATGGTCACAAAACCAAGAGGAACCATTTCTTCAGAAGCATGAGAACGGAAACATTGGTTTATACAAGATGTCCCCTTTCACAGCATATAGGAAAGCTATGATCTTACTGTTAATAAATCACACATTGGATAAAAGCATTATGCTAACTGCATAATAGCATCTCTATTTGGCAGACGTGAATATAGGCAATGTTTCTTCCATCCAATATTAGTTTAAACAACAATCATTTAAACTAATATTTTAGTTTAAGGAGGGGTCCAATATTTTACTTCTACTACTTTACTTATATCCTAAGTACTACTTACTACTACTACTACTACTTTGTTTTTGTCGCATTCCAAAGCCAATAATGTGTTGTTGTTGTTAGCACATTCTTGTGGCCGATGGCACAACATGCTTATCTGTATGAGTGAGTGACAAATAGAACCCTCTTCAATCTCTTGAATCTTGACTCATGCACTTATTTCACTGGCTGTTTGCACAGTCCAAATATTTCCTAATTCATCTCAAAGTTATGTAACACCACATTGACCACAACGAAAAGAAATATGCGTTCCGAACATCTGCTCTGGTCTTCAGAATATATGACATGCATTCACTGTTTACAGTGTGGCTGAACAGTTCACCCACAGCTGTAGGTGAACTCTGACCCTTTTTGTATAAATTGACTTGAATTCACTTGATGTGAATGCTCTGATGAAGGCTGCATAGCCAAAACGCCTGGTTCAAACAGCCTGGTTCAAATATTAGTTTGCATTTGGACAGCCTGGTTCAATGACAGATGTGGTGTGGTGAGGACCCATAGAGTGACAGTTTGATTATAATAAAATAAAATCTTTTGTCTCTGGGACCACTCTTATATATATTTCAGTCAAATAATGCCTGGGCTTGATCTGTTCGTGCAATGAATGAAATCAACCCCTTAACAGTCATTATTTAATTTCAATCATTTTATTGGCTATTAATTCAAATATTTTCTTGCATTTGATGGACTTTTCATTTAATTTGCGGGCCTAGCTAGCCATGGACGACTAGTAGTATGTGGACCATCGGTTGAGAAACAGTGGTATGTATAGACATGGGATGCATTGCATAGCAAGTGTTACGAAAGCAATAATCTTAGCCCATCCCTACACAACAGTGGTCCCCAGGTTCATTCATAAGCCCAAACCACATCAGTTGCAACTCCTTGGAACAAAACCGTTTTAAGGTCAACCACACCAATGAAACTCCTTGAGTTGCAAGGCGATGCATTGGTGTGGTTGACCTTAAAATGATATAACCTTAACCAATTTAAACCTTAAATTGAGTTCCTTACTATATGTTCTCTGAAAGGCCACATTCGCTGTACCTGCTGTGTTAGCACTCATTTAGCATGTGATTTGAATATACTGACTAGGGCATATAAAAAATATCTTACGCTTAGGCTACATGTAAGATAGAGGAAACCCACCACAGCTGATTTCACATAATGTGGCTGTATAACATTATTAGTTTATTTGAGAGAGAGAGAGAGAGAGAGAGAGAGAGAGAGAGAGAGAGAGAGAGAGAGAGAGAGAGAGAGAGAGAGAGAGAGAGAGACTAACATTAATGTTAGTAACAGTTCTGGGCCGTGGCTCAGCGGTGTGTGGCAGGATCAGAAATGACGCCTCAGGCGTGCTACGGGCGTAGGGCGGGGCCCTACTAGTAGCCGGCAGAGTAAAGTGAATAGGCCTACTAGTTAGTAACAGTTCATGAATTTCAGATCATGGCACCTATAGTGTGACACTTAATATAATAGTGGAGACATGCCTCTTTCTGCAGTATAAATCATTCTAGATATTGGTAGTTATGAGAACTAAAATACACTGTCATTTGCATCACAGACCTGTGTCTGTGGTCTTTGGGATCCTTTCCTCTTGAGAAAACTGTTCTTTTGAATACACTTATTAGGCCTATCATATTTGCATGTTAAAACTTCAAACTTCATGCCTCCCCTTTGACTCCCAAATATCTTGCCAAGCTATATCAGTTGTTGTACATCAGTTTATGTATACAGCATAGACATTAAGGGTTGCTCTGTTCCGTTGGCACCACTGAACCTTATATGCAAACACAACTGAACTTTATGCAAACAACAAGCTAATCTGTCTTGGTGACATCTGGCGTATAGGCCAGATGTTATCTTGTTTTTCAGCAGGTGTTTCAAACGGCAGTTTGTCAGACTGAGTCATTCCACCCTTTCCACATTAACACAGCATTATGTTAATGTGGAAAAAGGAAGTAGTTATACGGTATTTAGGCCACCCCCAGCCCCAAGCTGGAACTGCTCAAGCCCGCAAGCACAAATCAAGCAGGGGCGGAGGGGGGTTATGGGGGGTTGGGTCAAGTTCACGTGACATTTTGCCAAACCAGTGGAAGTTTCAGTTGTAAGTACATGAGTAGGCCTATTGCAGTCATATTTGTGACTATTATTACAATACATACTATTAATAACGTTTAAGATAATTCCTCAAATGATGAAGTGGCAATAAAAAGACACATGCGAGTACAGTAAATACATTTAAGCATACAGTACATGTTGAATAGAAGGGTTGTTCAATAGACTAAAATACCGTTTTCATAAACAATAGAAAATTGGATAGACGAAAAGGGAAGTTGGGACAATTTCTGACATAAAACTGAAATCTTCCACCATGTATTATTAATGTTTAAAATGCTTAGCAGATTATAGGACCATTGGCATTAATCAACACCCCACCTCTCTCTCCCCCCCCCCTCTCTCTCTCTCTCACTCTCTCTCTCTCTCTCTCTCTCTCTCTCTCTCTCTCTCCCCCCTCTCTCTCTCTCTCTCTCTCTCCCCCCCCCCTCTCTCTCTCTCTCTCTCTCTCTTGGATAAATGTTAACAACAGTGTAAACACATAATACAAACAACACATTCAGATCCTGGCTGTGTAAACATAATTATGGTGAGAGCAGGTGGAGCCTGTATAATGTCACTGTATACAAAGAAAGGCACCAGGATGGATGATCCACCATCCTGGGATAACATATAGGACTCATATTATTACACATAGCAGCAGAGCAGGTCGTCAGATTTTGAGATACCCCTACCCGAGATAGAACTATAAAGACAAGCATGTTTTCTTTAGGGTCTCCGATTAATTCAATGGATTGTTGTGACATTTTATTTTGGGAAAAATTAGTTAATTTTTTGCTATTCTTTAGACCTATACTAGGCATATTAGGTTTTTTGAGGACTTGCTGCAGTTTTTTCCAGGTGAAGAGTTGGATGACTGAAGTTGCCAGGTACCGGAGGGCTGTACCTTTCGGTATACAACATTCGAGTGGGTGGGTGTGTCACTCAACTGACACATGATGTGTAGACGTGTGTTTTTATGATTAGTTAGAATAATGTGTGAGGACTACGATGTTGATTCCAAACCTGACGATTTTGGTCTTCTTCCTAGGTAAATTACTGTTTATTCTTAACTTTCCTGTTGCATAACCTGCATGGTATCAAGTTGATTTATTAGACAGTCTTATTCTATGGGCTAGGCTATTAGACTTATTTGTCCTGGTCTTAGCAAATTGTTGATTATTGTTAACCTACACTACAGTCGATTGCCGTCTTTTTCAGAAAATAGAAAACAATAACCTGTGTTCATTGAATCCAATATGTAGTTTTTTTTGTCACAAGCTCTTGTTATATATTTTTTGGTTATATTTATAAAACTCACTGACGTAACCACTTTCACGTGTACTTTCACAGTAGGTACTTGTACAAAATGGTGAAAATACAAGATCAACAAGGTCACAATGTGATGTGATGTGATGTGATGTATTGTGAGCTTGTAGTTTGTCTATTGTCGCTACTTTTGTGCAGTTTTCTGCTCGACATCGACAGTGATGCGCTGTTAGTTCAAAAGGTTATCTGATAGTCCAATAAACAGGCTGTAAACATAAGTCATGGACTAAGAACTGGCATATTTTATTTTTATATTAAATATTTCTGTCTCTCTGTGACCTTGCTTGAGCACAGCTAGGGTGCACACTCTTAAAAGTAATGGTAACTGCTTAAAAGGTCTATTTTATACAGCAACAATATGTTAAGCAAACAGTGATCCAAACTAACAATATACTATACTGTATATCTTGGATTGAAATGGAATTGGTGGCAAAAGTATTTCATAGATAAAATACAGAAAGGTATAGCCTACTGTGGCCAAAATGGCGTGGGTAATGTTTCATTGACCCATATGTGATTTGGAAAATATGAATAAAGAAACTTTTCTTTTTTTAATAAGTTTGTACTAAAGTATTTCCACTTAGAAGACCTCTGTGTCATGAAACCTGGCACGTACTGTATGTGGCTTTCTGTTCCGTTCAACTTTCAGGAACACGGTATCGTGTGTGTGTGTGTGTGTGTGTGTGTGTGTGTGTGTGTGTGTGTGTGTGCGCGTGCGTGTGCGTGTGCGTGTGTGTGTGCGTGTGTGTGTGCGTGCGTGCGCGACCATAGCTTGCTAGGAAATACAAGCTGATGTGTTTGATTACAAAACCAACATGATGAAGCCTTTATCAGAAGTGTGATAAAGAACATGCACAATCAATCATCATGGTTCCTGTTTTCAGTGATGAAACGGGAACCAAAATGCTTCACTTCCGCTTTAGACTTCCGTAATTAGTAAATTACAGTATAGGAGCAAGAAGAGTATATTATTTCACATCCACTTTAAACTCTCAGTTCTATATATGACAGTACTCAAGTATTGTACTTAAGTACAATTTTGAGGTATTTGTACTTTACTTAACTTGGTATTTCCTATTTCCAGTACTTTTACTTATACTCCACTATACACTACGCCACTCGGAGGCAAATATTGTACTTTTACTCCACTACATTAATTTGAAAACTTGAATTTTCTTTACTTTGTAGATTGTATATCACACTAAACCCAAGCGTTTAGGTTTTAAACAGTTTTAAACACATCATTTGTAACACTTTTTAAACGTGTCACAGTGTTTAGATTATAAACAGAAGAACATGTTTAATTCCTGTAACACTTTTTAAACACATAAACGTGTTTAGTTTTTACAATCAAAGTCAGTCATATAGGTGTTTAGAATTTGAACACTAGGGGCTGTATTTTGCGTGTCTTAAGTACCAGGTCTTATTCCCTAACTTGAGTAAACTAAAGACCTGGAGGCGTGATCAATGCTCTTTGGCCACTCAGAATAGCCAAATGGCATTGAACACACCTCCAGGTCTTTAGTTTACTCAAGTTAGGGAATAAGACCTGGTACTTAAGACACGCAAAATACAGCCCTAGGTGTTCTCGTGAGGTGTTTGAGTGAACTCGTGTTCTACTGTATTGTATGAATATTAATAAACACTTGGCATTTTATTATTAAACACCTGGTGTGTTTAGGTTTAACCGCGTCACATGTTCCAGGGATTTACAGTGTATGTATTATTACAAAACATACATTAATCACTTCAGCCCTATATACATTTTGTCAATTTGAATTATTGTCTAAAGATCATTATACATTTTGAAAACTTGAAATGCATGGGACATTCTGTACATTGTACCTTTGGTACTTTAGTTCAAGTACATTTTGATACCAATATTTTTGTACTTACTATTTTGAATTCCATTTTATTTCTATTTCTGCACTATTGATACTTTTACTAAAGTAGAGAATTAGAGTACTTTTTCCACCACTGTCTTTTTATATAGTTTTATGTCATAGAAGTAGCCAGTGAAACTTACTGACCCATGACCCCCCCCCCCCCCCCCCCTAGCTCTGGTCCATAGCCTTCTACTGCTTCGATTCTGCCCTGCGCAGTAAGGCTATGGGACTATCAGTTTTAAATCTCAAATCGAAATCAGACCAGCCTCTCCTCTTTTGTGGAAATCTCCCGAACGTTTGACCTACTCACCAATACAAAGACGGGTTGTGTCAATAGAAAGACTACTTTCCTTAGTGGACGCACTCTGAGCCCCCCCACCACACGTATAAACGGTACATTTTGGCCAAAAAGGGATTTCGTTTCCACCGGGAAAAATATAGAGTTAAATTTAGTTACTCCGCTGCGCCCTCTACCGATATTGCCTCATAGAGAATATTTTTCCTCTGGTGAAAATTTCTGGCCAAAAAGTACCGTTTATACGTGTGGTGGGGGGCTCAGTGCGTCCACTAAGGAAAGTAGTCTTTCTATTGACACAACCCGTCTTTGTATTGGTGAGTAGGTCAAACGTTTGTGAGATTTCCACAAAAGAGGAGAGGCTGGTCTGATTTCGATTTGAGATTTAAAACTGATAGTCCCATAGCCTTACTGCAGGGCAAAATCGAAGCAGTAGAAGGCTATGGACCAGAGCTACCCCCCCCCCCTCCTCTTCTTTGCGTAGTGGAAGGTTAATTGTTTCCTCTGTGTCGTAAAAGATATCATTTGAATCTATGTGGTTTTCTGTTATGTTCCATTTCACTGGAACATCCATGTAAATAGGATGTTTTCTGTGATGTGTGTTTGTGGCATTTCATGTTTGTGTTAGCGACTAAACAAACATTAAACTCTGTCCATTGCCAATGGCATTTTTAATGTTTGTTTAACTAAAAACAAACATTAAACCTGTATCGGGGCTAGACGAAAGCTTGCCATCCTTAGCAACGGTTGCTAAACTATTTGGATTGGCGTTGGACAATTGCTTTTTGGGGTGGGCCGGGTTTAGCGAAGGGCATATTTCCTGGCTGGCAGTTCTTGACGTATTTGGCAGTGTGACTCCTGCTAGTCTCATTCTCCTGGCTGTTATTGTCTGGCTCACCCTTGGTGTTCCCTCATACAGAATCTACATGTACTCTACACTCTTGCTGATGTTAACTACTGCACGCATGCATTCTGGTGTAACACCCATTTAGAGACTTCTGCAGGGTTGGCTTCAGGGTCCAGCATTCAGAGAACAGACTCTGCTATACTGTTGCATAGAATAAGTTGAGTTTGATTTGACAAGAGGACAAGGCTTTCTTTTGTGTTCCATTTCACTGGAACATGCACATGTCTAAATAGGACATTTCTTATCAGGGGGTTTCATACCAGTGGGAAGTGGTTTTTAATAGGTTACTATAAATAATTCTGTAGTTACAAATCCAAGATAGGGGAAACATTTCTGTCAAGAGTGTGGGAATTAAGGTACCCTTTGTTCCAGATTGATTGCAGGTGCGGTGGTCTGAAAAACATAAAGGAAAACTGGCAGAGACTAAGAAAATATTATTTAATTCATTTTTACATGCTTCAATATAATATGAGTGGACAACAGACAGACAATTTACTCTTATAGTGCTCTAGATCAGCTCAGGTGCGGAGGGTCAGGGTTATCAAGGCCACTAAAGGACATCACCATGGCAATGGTGAGGAGTGGACATAACACTACAGAACAAAAAGGACCTAAGTCTCCTTTCACCTTATAGTCTCTGATGCTTTGACAGTGTGAGAAAGGAAATAGTGTCGGTCATGTCTTGATGTCCAGACATTTTACTCATACAGCTGTGCAAGACCTGCTGCAAGAAAACTACTAATTTACTAATCTGAAAATACAAGGCTGGAGAGGGTTCATCACATTCAAAAATTATCATTATTCATATATCCAAAGGGACAACACTTGACTTGTTAAATTGTGTGGTGTCTCATTTAATTGTCACTTTGATCTACATTGTATTATTGCATGTTTGTTGTATTAATCTTAACTGACAGTCATATCACCTCATGTTTACAGTGATGAACACATCTGATATGACGGTGGTGAAGGAGGACCTGACTGTTGGAGGATCCATCACATTACCTACCCCAGAAATTTCTATATCGGGATTTCTATATTTAAATAATTCAGTTATTGCTTTGGTGTTGGAGAGTAAAACAACGATTACCGACAAATATTTCAGAGACCAACTTCACTGGAATAAAGACTCTGGACAGTTTACAATCACAGGACTGCAGAGAAAGAATTCAGGGATTTATAGAGTACAAGATACACCTACAAAAAAAAGTACATCATATAATCTCACTGTTTATGGTAAGACAACTTTGTAACATGTTTTGTAAATAATTCTAATTAGATTTACATAGAGACGTATAAACAATATAGAACAGCCTGTTGGTATAATTCTGACTCTGCACTGAATCAAATGTGGTTTAGGGTTTACAAATAAAGATAATTCCATGTCTTGATTGTCCACTTCAGATCCTGCACCGATGCCTGTTGTGGAGGTCTCTGCCTGGAGCAGTGAGAGCTGCAGCCTGGTGTGTTTTGTAGAGAAGGTTGATGAGACCGTTCTCTACTTGTACAAAGGAGAGAGACTTCTGAACAAGACCAGCACTGTTCCCTCTCTTCCTCTCACTGTAGATAAGGAGGCATTGAACTCCTCTTACAGCTGTGTGGCTGCCAACCCTGCTAATAACAACACACTGTCACTCAACATCACAGCACTCTGCAGTGGCAACAACCTTATTATTATTACTACGGACAGTAAGGCAGTTCCACCACTGTTCATAACAACATGTTTTCTGTCATCGTGTTTTCTGTTGTTGTTTTTTATCATGTTGATTTGAAATGTTCCCCAGTCCCCACAGCCACAGGTGAAGACAGCCGGACAGGATATTGGTGGTTGTGTTTTGTGGTGCTTGCAGTTATCATCGCCCTTTTAGTGATGATGATAATAATGAAGAGGAAGAGGGACAGTTACAGAACACGTCAAGGCATCATCTCAACTTCTCGTGGTAATCCAAACAAGCTCAGTTTGAATACCGTAGTCTATTTGTTTGGCGCAAAGTCCTAAAGATACAGCACTGTTAAATTATATAAGGAAAATTATAGCCAAGTAGATGAAGTTCCTTCTGTTTAAATTCAATGTAAAAGCAACAGTTATAGAGAGACATGAAGGCAGACAGAGAGCAGGGGAAGAATGGCACACAGGAATCCACCCAGGGACACGATCAATATCCCCTAAACCCAGGGACACGATCAATATCCCCTAAAACGCCCCCATCCCCTAAAACAAGTCCCTTTAACTCTTTAACTTACTGTAACTTATGGAAATCCCCAGTCTTTCCAGACGGGGCTTTCCGTCTTTGTTTTGTTTTTAGTACTTTTCTTTGTCATTTGTAATAATAATTAACTTGAAACAGTCATTAGCCAGTGATGTCTTTTAACGTTTCACACACTTCGGCTCACTGCAGAGAGCACACTGTTTTACACAGAGCAGAGCTTGGCTTCCCCGAAAGCCAAACAGAGACATAGATAAGGTTGCCGATGAGGGTGCAATTTATCATTTTACTGTATGTACATACAGTAAATGATGTTCTGGGAAGTGTGTGTGTGTGTGTGTGTGTGTGTGTGTGTGTGTGTGTGTGTGTGTGTGTGTGACGTGTGTGTGTGTGTGTGCGTGTGCGTGTGCGCGCACAAGCGCAAGTGTACATTTATTATGTTCATTTATTCAGTGGTTTTCCTAAAATTGTGACACCTTTTAAAAATAGTAACAAGAAAAGAATTACATACTTGGCCATTAGCCATCAGGCTAATTGTAATATTCAATTACAATTATATACAGCATATTTTCCAAGTTTAGATTGTTTTTTTAACTGTCATTTCTAGATTCAACCAAAAGAGAGGAAACTATTTATACTGAAGTAACTGTTAAAAGGACTAACAGACAGGTTAGTAATATTAGTTAATAATAACTGAAGCTGATGCACGCACACACGCGCGCACACACACACACACACACACACACACACACACACACACACACACACACACACACACACACGCGCGCGCATCTCCCTAACTACCGTCATCACTGCTGTGTGTTCTATATCTATGTGTAATAAAAAAACAAACCTTGACCTTTCATGAAGCTATACAGTAGAAGACAATCTGTCATCATCTCTTATCCCCCAAGCTGCAGATTTATTTTTTATACACTTTCATTGTCCCATATGTCTTTCTTACATCCATGTTTTCTTGTCCCCCCCAGGAAAGGAATTCACTGGAATTGTCTGAAATAAGCCCTGTCTCCAATCTCACCACAGTCTCACCACCTCACCACAATCTCACCACAGTCTATGACACACTGCGTCTGAATAGAACAGATGCAGTGAGTGCAGATGATGCATGAGTTTTGAGTGTTTGTATAAACACAGACATTGAAGACAAAAGTGAGGACGCAAATTGTGATTAACTGGAATGATGTATGATGATGTATACTGTATGATGATAAGAGCTCCCTTCACACAGGAGTGATTTTTAATTTTAACATACAGCTTTTTCCCCATTCCCCCCCCCCCCCCTTTTCCTATCCTAGGTCTGTCCAATCAATGGGGCATTGGGCCTTTAGAAGGATCAGAGACATTTCAGCAGGAAAATAATCTAATAATGGGGCCCACACCACCTGAAAGGAAGCGTCGTTGCCTCTTTGCACTGCACAGAGTCTTTCATGGGGTAGCACACCGAAGATCTCTTTATACCACATTTGTACCATTGGAGGCTTATCCTTAATCCAGTTTATCCTTGATCCTTCTTTATTTCCACCTTAAAGATGTCTCTTAACTCACGTGCCACTTGACCCCAGAACCTGGATATACACTTACATTCCCAAAAGTTGTGATGTGTAATCTCTAATCTGTGAAGAATTTTATATTGTGTTTCTCTTAGTCTGTTACAGGTGCCTTTTTTAACTGAGTCAATATGTCCTCTTGCCAGTCATCCTCAATATACTCATTGTTAAAATCCCTCTCCCATTTACGGAGAGATGGTATCTCCTAGTCCAGTGAGTACAGCAGTGAGTAAAACGATGAAATTAAATGTGATACCTTTTTTTCAGTTCAGTTCAGTTCAGTTTATTTTCGGAAGGAGGACATACATTCATATGTACATTGCACACAGTTTCCAACAATTTTCATTTTCATTTTTTTCATTATTATTATAATTTTTTTACATGTTTTTTCTAGTGTCCATAGGCCCTGTCCGTTCCGAAGAAGGGTTAGGGAGAAGCCATAGGCTTGTCGGGCCCTACCCCTGGAGTCCATTAGTGCACGTGTAGCAGACCGTGCCTGCTTACACAGTGCATACATACATTCATGCTGTCCTTATGTATGTACATTTGTCTACACACATTCATATATACATATATATGTACATATACATACTCACATATATATACTAATAACAACTGTAAATAATAATAATGACAGTAGCAACAATAACGACAATAATAATAATGGTATAATATATATATAATATATATAACACACATGCAGCATATAATAATATATTATATACATAATATGTGGTGTGGTTTACCAATAGTGGTCTACCAATAATATGTAATAACTTATATAATACTAATAATACTAATAACTTATATATTTCATAATGTATGGTGTACTATAGTAATAAGAATATATAATTATACAGTACAGTACGTCATAGTTCCCCTTTTGTAATGCCATTAGTGCTCTTCGCTTCTGTATTTATCGAAGATAGTTTTTTTTAGTTTTGAATTGGTTTATGTTTCCACAGTGCTTTAGTTCATCCTCCAGCTCTTTCCACAGTGTAACTCCGTAAGAGGAGATGCTCCTTGTTTTTAAGTTTGTGCGCATCACAGGTTTCTTGAAGTTCAGTGGTCCTCTAAGGTTGTATCCCCCTTCCTTCCTAGAAATTTGTCCTGTACATTTACCGGTAGTTGTTTATATCTTGCTTTGTACATGATTTGTAGAATTTTTACATTGACCATATCTGTGAACTTCAGGAGGTGTGATTGTATGAATAGTGGGTGTGTGTGGTCCCGGTATCCTGCATTGTTTATTACTCTCAGTGCTCTCTTTTGTAATATAATCAGTGGATTTATGGTTGATTGGTACTGTAGGTGTTTCCCCATACCTCAGAGCAGTAGTTCAGGTATGGTAGGATAATTTTACCTTACTACAGTGACATAGGAAATTCTCTGTTTTACTGTAAATGGAAGCCCAGTGGCTTTGGCAGCTGTAGTGAGTTAATGAAATGTCGTATTTGCAAGAAACCAAAAAAATGTTCTCTTGGGAGGTTAAACTCTGTCTGCAATTGTTGAAACGACATCAGAACACCATCTCTAAACAGATCCCCCAATACACGAAGCCCTAGTGACTGCCAGGTCTTAAAGATGGCCTACTGTAACTGCGCCCTGGTCCAAATTCATGGTTGCTAGAGATTGGTAAAACCCATCTTAACCCATTTAGGCCTACGGCCGATTCTAAAAACGCCTTCTAAAGCCTGACCTAAGTTTTCTGAAAAACTTCAAATATGTATATAGCAGCATCAGTTTTTTGTCATTTTTGAATACTGTACATACTGTACAGAACCCAAATATGGGTTCCCGGCCTGAGGGGGTAAGACACCAAAAGGGGTTCCCGCCCAGAATGGGTTCATTTTTATTCTTTGGCTTTTATACCCTTGATTGATTTTGTACTTATTTGTAGGCTATTGTATATACATATATGTTCTCCTTGTGTTGCATTATGTTTTTATTTACTGTTATGCCTACTGTACGGTCAACATTTTTTTAATGTGCTTTATAAATAAAGTTGGATTGGATTGGATTGGAAGATTGTTCTTCTAGTTTTAGATTGGCTATTTTTGAGCGGCACTAGCCCCTCCTATATATACAGCTTTTGTCCCGGCCCACACATCTCAATATTTGCCATTGACAATGAAAAGAGAAATTAGGTCAAATGTCTGCCAAATATGATGTCAATTTGTTTCAACACAAACATGAAATGCCATTGACAATGAAGGGAAAATGTACGTCATATGTAGATCAGCAAATCAGCTAACCAATCACATACATTCAGTTGTTCATGAGATGATGTATTGTGATGTATAATGATAAGAGCGCCCCTCACTTTACACAGGTGTGATTTATATTAGTATATAGCAGCCTAATGTAGTGTCAAAGTTTATGATGATTGGCACATACAGCTTCTATTGAGCAGCTTTTTGTGAAGCGTCTAGTAGGCCTACTCAGTCAGCCACTGAGTGCAGGCGTCTTCAATTTGGCATAATCACATTTGAATTTATTTAAAATTGATGTTCAGAATAAGAGAACAGACACATTTCAAACACCTCCAATATAGGGACTGATAGGGAATAATTATATTCTCTGTCTGTTCATATACAATCCCCCTTACTTTTCATTTTAACATGTTACATTGTGAGAGGCCTGCACAGGCTTGCGCAGCTGTGTGCACTCCTCTGCTTTCCACTCCCATGCCCCACTCCCACCTTCTCCAAGGTCTCGCTATATCTTGCCACAGTCATCAAATGGGCCAGTCAACGTAACTGGTTGAAACCAGTTGCTGCCCAGTATCTCAGAACTTGCCATGTCAGGCCACACCCCCTTTGCTGATTTCATGTCTTTATATATGCAATGAAAGTCCATCTTTCCTCATGTTTCCCCGATCTCTCCTTAAGAGTGTCACATTCTCTCTCCCCCTCAGTCTGTGACTCCACCATGGCCACTCCCACATTCATTTCCACCACACTGCAGTCCCATTTACACACCTGTCTTCAACTCCCTCGTCAGCCCACCTGTGAACACTTTTCCAATCATCCTGCTCCTATAAGACTGGACTCTTCACAAACACTCATTGTCAGTTCATAGTTTGTTGTCATGGTTGCTTGTCTGTGGATTCCTGTTTTGACTGCATTGTCATTCTGCCATTCCCTGATTCCTGCCTACTACTTCCGTGTAAGATCTGCCTTATTCTTTATTAAATACTTTATTATCTACTTATCTACTACTTGTTTGTTGTTACTCTGCACTTGGGTTCGACTCTGTCTACATCCATGACAGTATGAACTGACCATAAAAATGAACCCAGCAGAGTTACAGCATTTTAAGAAGAAGGTGGTGGATTTTGAAATTGTGGTTAATCAGCTCATTGCCTCACCACCTAACCAGCGTGCTGAACTTCAATGGCAGATTTCTACCCACCAGCAGTGGTTCAAAGAGAAGCCATGGGTTAGCCATTTTGTTCCTCATTTGAATGTTGTCCGTGGGAGGCTTAATGACTTTGAGACCGGATTGCTTCCTGCTCCCCAGCCAGCTCCCCACTATACGGGTTGGAGTTGTGAGTCTGCAACCCAGCAGCCCTGTTGAGCAGAATACTGCGGAGTCTGAGTATGTGGACTTGTTTACATATTTTCGCAGCCGTGTGAAGATACCTGTTTATCCCGAGCCTGTTCATGTCAAGGAACCATTTCTGGGCACCCGCCTAGCTCTGGGAGGTCCCCGTAGTGCCAACAAATGGGGCAGGGTCTCCCTGGATCGCCAAGGCACCAAGCCCACCCGGCCAGCCATCTCCAGGCAGCCCCCAGCTTTTGCAGCCCCAGCTCCGGCCGCTGCAGACCTGTTTCCTGCAGCACCGCCTGCAGCTCCGCCTGCAGACCTGTTTCCTGCAGCACCGCCTGCAGCACCGCCTGCAGCCCCGCCTGCAGCACCGCCTGCAGCACCGCCTGCAGCACCGCCTGCAGCTCCGCCTGCAGCCCCAGCGCCTGCAGCACCGCCTGCAGCTCCGCCTGCAGCCCCAGCGCCTGCAGCACCGCCTGCAGCACCGCCTGCAGCACCGCCTGCAGCACCGCCTGCAGCCCCAGCGCCTGCAGCAGCGCCTGCAGCCCCAGCGCCTGCAGCACCGCCTGCAGCACCGCCTGCAGCTCCGCCTGCAGCACCGCCTGCAGCACCGCCTGCAGCTCCGCCTACAGCACCGCCTGCAGCTCCGCCTGCAGCCTCGTCTCCTACGCCTGCAGTTCCGCCTGCAGCCTCGTCTCCTCTGCCTGTAGTCCTGCCTGCAGCTTCGTCTCCTCCTCCTGCAGCCCTTGTTCCTGCGGCTCCGCCCGCTTCAGCCCGGCTCCTGCAGCTCCTTCTGCAGCCCCGGCTCCTGCTGCAGCCCAGCTCCAGCTCCTGCTGCGTCCCGGCTCCTGTTTCCGCTGCAGCCCTGGTTCCTGCAACATCGCCTCCCGAGCCTGCAGCACCTTCTGCGTCGCCTCTGCCTGCAGCACCTCCGGCATCGCCTCCAGAACCTGCAGCACCTCCGGCGTTACCTCTGCCTGCAGCACCTCCGGCATCGCCTCCAGAGCCTGCAGCACCTCCTGCGTCGCCTGCAGCACCTCCAGCGTCGCCTCCTGAGCCTGTGACATCCCTGCCTTCGGCCAAAGTCTCTCCTGCCTCGTCTCGGCCTCCCGCTTGTCCGCCAGACGACCACTACGCCTCGTCTCGGCCTCCCGGTCGTCCACCAGACGACCACTACGCCTCGTCTCTGCCTCCCGGTCGTCCCCCAGACAACACCTCTGCCTCGTCTCGGCCTCCAGGACGCCTTCCAGATGACGTCCTGTCAGCCTCGTCTCGACCTCCACGCCGTCCCCCTGAAGTCAGCAGCTCTGCCTCTGGCCATCGTCCCGGCCGTCCTCCAGAGGTCGCCTGTTCTGCCACGACCCGGCCTCCCGCCCGTCCTCCAGACATCACCCGCTCAGCCCTGGTCCATCATTCTGGCCGCCCCCCTGAGACCACCTGCCCGGCCCCGGTGTCCCTCCTCCAGACCCCCTCCACCCACCCTGCTCATCCCTCATTAAGGTTGTGGGACGTCTGGAATCCGTCCCTTGAGAGGGGGGTACTGTCACATTATCTCTCCCCCTCAGTCTGTGACTCCACCATGGCCACTCCCACATTCATTTCCACCACACTGCAGTCCCATTTACACACCTGTCTTCAACTCCCTCGTCAGCCCACCTGTGAACACTTTTCCAATCATCCTGCTCCTATAAGACTGGACTCTTCACAAACACTCATTGTCAGTTCATAGTTTGTTGTCATGGTTGCTTGTCTGTGGATTCCTGTTTTGACTGCATTGTCATTCTGCCATTCCCTGATTCCTGCCTACTACTTCCGTGTAAGATCTGCCTTATTCTTTATTAAATACTTTATTATCTACTTATCTACTACTTGTTTGTTGTTACTCTGCACTTGGGTTCGACTCTGTCTACATCCATGACAAAGAGAGGTCGTGATCTCATCACTCGTGCACGTTTTAATTACTTTATAATAAATTGAACATCTTCAGACCAGACTTCTCTCTTCTTGACTTTATTTCACACTGTGCTGAATAATTCTAAAACAGGACATGTTCACAATCTAGTGTCGCCAAAATGGCCTCTGGCCCTCCTATAACTAAAAATACATCGTATGGATGCACCTGGGACGTATCCTCAGTGATGTATCCTGAGGTCAACGGGGTTTCAGGTCTTCCAACATCATACCCCTCACTCAGGCGACCCAGCGGGGGTGATCAAGTCCCGATACGTCCCAGTAGCTACCCTCAATTAGTCCCACTAGGCAATAGGTCAAAACCAGGGCCACACAATCCGTTGGAACTGCTCCGCTTGCTGCTTGCATGGCCCTCCCAAAGGCCTCACCGAGGGCTGTTGGGCTTCCTCCTCACAGAGGACACAGGCTGAGGCGCTAACCCATACTGCTCACCCGGGTGCCCTCTACATTCTGGCTGCCACCCGTCTCTCCGGTGGTCACCAGAATATACCGGACTATATTTTAATTTTGTATTTTTTTTTAAACAAATTGTATTTGTGTCATATCATGTATTGTTGAATCTCATCGAGTCACTTATTGTTTGTTAGGTAACTTTGGTTGATTAACATTTCAGGCACCTAAGGCCCTTTAGTGCCCTGCATTCATATAGAGCTGGCTCTGTGTGATTTTGTACATTTTACCTAATGTATACTATTTACTATTAGGGTACTATATTTAACATGGCATTGTCTTTTCCTGGTACTGGAACATTCATTTTGAGCCTTTGAGATCTGAGATCTTTCAAGGTGATGACAGTTGACAGGTCTGCATTAAATTGTATTTGATTTAATTGTATCATGAATAAATCATTAATTTCATGTGAAATACTGATTTAAAAAAGTATTGTTTTCTTAGCTAACATAACAATGTAAACCAAGACAGAACAGGGGTCTGCTATTCAGAAATAACAGGCTGCAGAATGTCTTGATTGACCAATTAGAATCAAGTACTTTATACCACACTACATCATACCATACAACATTACATGACATTACACAACACTATGCACTGCAGTATAGCAAAGCAATGCAAAACAACGTAACACACGCAGGACATTACTTGTACTGCAGCTGTGTATATCAGTTATTTCAAATACATACAGTACTTTTTCATTACAGTACAGCAACACACCAGTGACACCACATAGTGTTTTCTTCTAAGCTCACATACTGTATCACACATACCAGGTCCAGAATTCACTGGCAAAAAAATAATAATAGTAAAAACAATCTGGATTATTTCACGGACCCACTGGCTTGACCCCACTTTGAGAACCGTAGAGCATTGTAACTGCTCTGTATCCTGTCTTTCTCTCTGACTAGAGCATTGTAACTGCTCTGTAGCCTGTCTTTCTCTCTGACTAGATAACTGCTCTGTAGCCTGTCTTTCTCTCTGACTAGAACATTGTAACTGCTCTGTAGCCTGTCTTTCTCTCTGACTAGAGCATTGTAACTGCTCTGTAGCCTGTCTTTCTCTCTGGAAACAGTGCTGTAGCTAGTCTGTAAATGGCTGTAACTGGTCTGTAACTGTCTGTAACTGTCTAGTAGCAGGTCTCTCTCTTTAGTCAGGTTGTTGTACTGGGACAGGATCTGGTCTCTCTCTTTGGACAGGTGTGGGTTCATCTCTGAGGTGTGGTTGACCCGCAAGCCAGTGTCCTCTTTATTATCTGTGAAAATTACAATTGCGTTTCAATATCAGGTTTATCCTTTTTGACAGATAGGCTTTGTACAAATGTACAAAATATGTTGCTGTGCAATTTTCAATTAATCAACCTTATTTTGGTCATTACAGGGAAGAATGACCACATGGTGATCCGACTCAGCGTATGATAGTAGCATATACAGTAAGTACTGGGACCTGATAGGTGTTACGTTCCACCCTATTTTTTACAGTCATGGTTCCACATCAGCAATCCATCTCCAGACTCATGCGCTGGCTGATACCGACAACAAGCCTCTCTGACCTACTATACAGTACTTACTGACAAGCTCGCAATGTGCTGCATGACATCATCGGCTATTTTGTTGTTGGACAGTGTAAATGAAATAGGGCTTACAGCAAGTGGTTAAAGGGACACTTCACCCTTTTTGCAAAAAAATATATGTTAATGACGTTTAGAAGCTTTAGAACACTTTCCACAATACTTTTGTGTGTGTAATATGTGGTTTTAGATATTTTAGATTGTAGCAGTGAGCCTGTTGTCTCTGATGTCATGGACACTGGGCTCACTTCCTTCCTGGACTACAGGTTTGTCTCAGTAAGACAGCTCTCCCCCCTATCCACAAGGAGGAGCAGTGCACCAAATAATTATGGGAATTGTAGTCCAGGAAGGTAGTGAGACCAGTGTCCATGACATCAGAGACAACAGGCTCACTGCTATAATCTAAAATATCTAAAACCACATATTACACACATAAATACCCCCAGGAAAGTGATCTAAAGCTTCTAAACGTCATTAACATATATTTTTTTGCAAAAAGGGTGAAGTGTCCCTTTAATGAATTACTCACAGCGTGTGGAGATTGTAATGGCTGTAATGAACAGGACAACACACACAGTGGTACGAGACACATCGTAGCCAGTTTGAATCTGTGGCTGGGTGCTGTTCCATCTGGCCCCATGGCGCTCATTCTCACTGGTTTGGTTTCTGTATGTGGACACACATACTTGCTGTTACTAATTCCAAGGACACATGTGTGCAACAGGTGACTGAAACTCTCCAAGCACTAAAATGACCACTCTCTATCTCTGCAGGTGTGTATAGGCCGGTAACCTCTGTCATTAAATGTGGACTGTCTGTCTGGCTCTGGTCAGCCTTGGTTTCTGCAGCTGTACACGTGCACAGTGGTTATTTTAGCTCACATCCTGTTGTTTCAACTTCATCGTATCTTTTTGGTTTCCGATGGCGAACTGACCCCGTAGATCAGAGCTACAGTATTCAACTTAAGATGGCTCATGAGGGGTTGTTGTATCTGGTCCATACCATACTGTTAAAACTAAAAGCTGGGGCACGGTGGCACAGTTGGTAGTGCTGTCGCCTCACAGCTAGAAGGTCCTGGGTTCGATTCCCACTGGGGACACTGTGGGCACTGGCGGCGTGTTCCCTCCTCCGTGTCATCAGTGCCCATACCCGAGGTGGGGGTTGGTGATAGGGCCTTTCTGTGTGGAGTTTGCATGTTCTCCCCGTGTCCCCTAGGGTAGATACCCTCACAAAAACATGCCGTAATCCTGGTCTCTAAAACTACCTCCCCCTGGCCAGCCGGGGCGCCTGATGGAGGGGAAAGGAACTGGTCGGAATAACGTGTCCCTTCCACGCGCTACGTCCGGCCGGGGAAATTCCCCTCTGTCAGGTGAAAAGAAGCAGCTTGGACTCCTCATGCATAGAAGGAGGCATGAGGTCAGTCCGCTGCCCCCCCAGGTTGGCAGAGGAAGTGTAGCGCCCAGGATTACATTAGATAATTGGCACTGGGTGAAAAAGAAAACTGGGTTACAAAATTGTGGGATAAAAATTATAAAAAAAAAAAAAAAAAAAAAAAACTAAAAGCTGGGAGAGCACCGAAGAAACAACTTTCATCCATCTGTCGGTCGTCGACTTCATTCTCCGTATTTTTGCCTGAGTATTTTAGTCTAAGTCTTTAAGTCTGTTCATGGGCTCTATAGAGAGAGCTTAAAAACAGTTATTTACGCTATTATGAATGTGAATTGTGGTTCCAAATACCACAGGGTCACTCAGCAAAATTCCAAAAGTCCTCCGCAAACTAAATATGCCAGTATTATTGGCATAATTATAATTATTGAGCAATGGCACTGGGCCTTAGAGATGGAACTGGTCCAGAATGGCAGCCCACTCCCTAAAAATAAATAATTTTGGAATTGCAGTGTTTTGAAATCTTTCTGTCCAACTGTCACTTTGCTTATAATAATGATATTATAAACTTTATTTGTATGGCGCTTTTGAAAACAATATGACAATTTGAAAAGTGCTTCGCTGAAATAACACAAGATTACAGCAACATAACATGGAAGACAAATAATAAATAAAGTAATCAATTAACAAGGGTATAAAATGGCAATGAGAAGACAAAATAAAGAAGCTGCTTTGGACTCCTCATGCATTGAAGGAAGCATGAGGTTAGTCCATGGCAGAGTTTATAGCGCCTATAGGATTACATTAGACAATTGACACTGGATGAAACAAATGGGTTACAAACATTGTGGGATAAAAATGTAAAAGAAAAAGAAGACTTCAACATAAATAAACATTATGAAAAGGCCTCGACATAAAGTACATTTCCATAAGTGATTTTAAATTCGACTCAATCAATCAATCAATCAATCAATCAATCAATCAATCAATTGACTTAGCTATAAGTCTTATAGACGCTCAGACAGGGCTCATATATACTGCTGTAGATCGGCTCTACAAGGGGTTACATTTTTTCTCCTGCTATGCCACCAAAATGTGGAATGCCCTACCAACAGTCATCCTTACCCTCCTACAGGTATCTGGAATTTGAAACTGGTCCCTGTAAAAAGTATGAGCTTATCACAAGAAATGACCGCCCCCTCCACCCCCCAAATGTTTACTGTTCACATTTTTCATTTGTATTAGCATAGATGACGTTTTGCTTATTATTGTAAATTATTGTTTGTTTAAATGTCTCGAGGAATTGAATACACAGGACCACAATGGAATTTTGTGTTATCCTTTTAGCACCTTTTGCATAGTTCGTATACCACTGTACCTTTTTTTTGCAAACTGTTAATAAAGTATTCAATCAATCAAAACAATCTAGACATACCAGTAGTGTCCTGGGGTCGTCTGTGTAGCGTATGGTAGATGGATGATGTGGGCCTGTCTGTCTCGACCAGCTCCTCCACGTTGGCATAGATCTCTTCCACAGGATCCATAGTGTGTCTTCAGCAGATTTGTTTCAATGGTCGGTGTGATTAGCTTTCTACTGCCTTTATCTGTTTGAGTGATCTGTCTGTCTGTCTGTCTGTCTACTGTCTGTCTGTCTGTCTGTATCTGCATGAGGACAGAGGGAGGAGGCAGAGAGTGATACCAGATTCATACTTTATATGTAGGAATAATGGCGTACAATTCATACAAATTATAGATTTTCATGTTTGTTTTTATAAATTATTAATATTTCCCATTAATAATCACCCATTAGCCCTACAAAAAAAACATAAAACAATGCCAGACCAGGCACTCCTGAGGGTGTAAAGTTAGGAAACACAAAAGGAGTATCACATATGGCCACGAACGATCCTAAATATTCAATCTACACATGATCTATTTAAAGATGGAGTGCCGTGATTTTTTCCACCCTGAAAGTTCAGGTGATCCACCTGAACTGAAGCCACACCCACAGTGTGATGCCACTATATCACAGTTTTTGTTCATTGGCACGTGTGACTGTCAAGGTTTCAGCCTCCAGGAAGAAACCCTAAATATAAAGGGAAGACATCATTGCACATAATTAACAACCACACCAAGGGGTCTAATGAAGTATACTGTCACCTCTTAAACACGTGAAAAACAGGAAGAAATACAAAAAGCACTCCATCTTTAACGACTGTAGTTCATTGACCAGGGGTCTATACTGGCCCCTCCTGTTTCCCTCTACACCAAATCTCTTGAAAATAGCCAATCGACTAGCTCACAACGCATCTTGGTAGATAATGTTTTATATTTGTTGATGTATTTTGGTGTTATTTTTATGCTACTGTATGTTGCTGAATTGAAAGAAACAAGTCAAGGTGCCCGCTGGCAAAGTGGTCCAGGCGCATACCACATGCCACAGGCTTTGGCCTGATAGCGCGCTGCATGTTCGAGTCCCGTTCATGACGACCTTTGCTGCATGTCTCTCCCCTTCTCTCTTTCCTGTCAGTCTTCACTTGATACTGTACATATTCCCCTGGGCTTTGTGTTATCCTATGTCTAACTGTATCGAATTTATTTCTAATAAAGTATTCAATCACTCAATCAAAAACAATGTGATACGTTGTGAGCTGGTTGATCGTCGATCGGCCAGAGAAAGTATAGTATTAGGCTATAATAATAATAATGAATTGCATTTTTATAGCGCTTTTCCAAGTGCTTAAAGCACTTTACAATGGTTCATTCATTCATAAATTGGGAGGTGCCCACATTCACACACCAATGGTGGCAAGCTCACACCGACCAACTCATTGGAGGCAAGGCAATGTAGGGTTCACTGTCTTGCCCAAGGACACTTGACATGTGGACAGGAGGAGCCGGGATTCAAACTGCCAACCCAGGGATCATTGGACGACCTGCTCTACCTCCTGAGCCACAGCCGTCACAGCCGCTATAGTGTTGATGTGGTTGATGACCACATTGACTCAACATCTCTCACTCCTGGTTTCATGCATTCATGTAGTTTAATTTCTGAATTCTTTACTTTCTGCGATATATGCATACACAGTATGTCTGTCCAAGTAAAAACTATCTTTGTGATCTCAGTTGATCAATCAATCAATCAATCAAACTTTGTTGTCACATCACAATTACAATTAAAAGTAGGGAGGATACAAAAATTGAAGGAACACAAAATGCATAAAAAGTTTAAAAACAGTGTCCATTAAGTCATAGATAAATGTATAATTGTCCCCAAGGGGGCAACGGAGGGTAAGAGTTAACATGTTAATTTGTCAATCGGTTTTCATAATATAAAATAAAGTGTCCAGAGCATTAGGTATGTCTAGTTTGTCAACCTGTGGATATTTATAACAGGATAATACATTTCTAAGAGTCAATAACACAATCATAATATCCTGTTCTTCCACAAATAAGGTTCATTAATAATTTCTTTACCTGGAAATACATTTTCGGTTGTTGTTGTGATGTCATCATGATGACTCTGTCTATACAGAACATAGTATACTGTACACAAACTGTATTTGCAGAGTCTACAAAAATGAGATGACATGAATGACCCCTGTGAGGCCTGGGAAAACACTGGCCTTCAAGGTGTGGATATGTTTCTTTCTCTTGTCCCCACTATAGCTAGCGTCCAGGCAAACATGCTCTGTCCCCAAAACTGTTAAAAGTATGGTCTCTGCCATGTCCAGCTTTCAGATATACTGTCCAGACTACAGCCATTAAATAGTTGAGGTTCTTTTTGGAATGTAATGTCATAGCAGTGATCTGCCATCCTGTCTCTGTCTCCTTTTTGTGAGGCTTAAATAAAAACAACTCCTGGATTTAAACCACATAAAAAAGCCTACAAGCTCACAATGCATTGTAGTGATTGGCTCCTGACCAACGAGCCTGTGTCTAAAGGTTCTACTGTACGTGTCAAGTGTAAGTTTTCCTAATATGTGTGCGTGCGTGCGTGCTTGCACGTGTGTGCATGCGTACGACGTACGTGCAAGTCCCAAATGTTTTCAAATGCTACCCACTCTTCTGTATGTGTTGTGCTGTCCTGGATCATAATTAGGCCTATGTTTTGTTGAAAATGTAGCCCACATGTTACGTCTAAAGCTCTCTAGAACACGTAAGACAGCATGATGGGAGTGTCGTGGAACACATATGGTCTTCTGGTAGGAATCACAGTCCTGACAGGTGTACTCAGCCAGCTGAAACACTTGGCACCCAGATACAGGGCCCCAGCAGCGAGGAGCACTTTTCCCAAGACCATGGCACGTTTTCTCCATTTCTTGTCGTCATCCTCAGACCCTAAGAAAACACGTTTGTAAACATTGTGTTAAAGACATTTAGCAGGCAAATACAGTACAGTACAAATACAGTACATAGTAGGTTTTGACATGACCAATTCTCTCACACACACACACGTGTGTGTGTGTGTGTGTGTGTGTGTGTGTGTGTGTGTGTGTGTGTGTGTGTGCGCGCGCGCGTGCGCTCGCACAGACAGAGAGCATTCTGTGTTCCATCTTATTACCTCTCTCAGATCCTCTCTCCCTTGCAGGAAAGCCCCATGAGAAACCTCTTCCCTTCCTCTTCCCCGCAAAGCCTCTTGTTCCCATGATGGCTGGCGATCTTATATAGTCATCATGCCGTTGGCTGTAGACTGAGGATCCGTAGATTTGTTCCAAGGCAGCGGCATGCTGGCTATTGCCCAATGACCTGATGAAGTTTGAGGTCATTATACCGCCAAGAAAGTAATTTAGTTTCTCTCTGTAACTCAAGGGACTTATGTTGGAGTTAGCTATTGGTTGCTCGTATTCAGACAAAGCTGGATAGTAGAAGTTATCTGTTTGTTGGCTTTGGATTGAGGATCCGTATATATAGTCGCTACCTATGTACGGCACTGCTGTACAGGGTTGTTGTTGGTGCAATGTTTGCACTATATTTCCACCATGACCCAGGTTGTAGTAGCCAGCCAGATTGAGAAAGACATGCAAGTCCAACTGTGTGTCCTGTAAAGTTCTGATCAGTTCAGGACTGATCATATAGGTCCTCTCAGGACTGAACTTCCCTGAGATGGCGGTGTCGTGTTCCGTGACATACACCATGTCCACAATCTTAGTTCTGGTGTCGTAACAGATGATGATGCGGTCCACATTGTTGTTGCGATGGCGACGACGCAGCCCGTGATTCTCTTTCACGTAGTCCGGTAGGTTGTCGGCAGCCGGGTAGGTCTGCGTGTTTATGTTGCCAACTCCAAAGTAGGCACTCTGGATAGAGAAATACGTGGTTGAAATTAGGAATGACAGCAAGGAAGAAAAGGAAAGTGCTAGGAATGAAAGAAAGCAAGAAAGAAAATAACTTACTTTTTTCTTTTTCTTACACCTGCCTCTCAGCAGTGTTTTCTCAATTTTCCAAAATGGATGGAAGCCAAAGTCCCCTCTCTCTGGTTGGCACTCTGCTGCCAACTATAATGAACAATCAAGACATAGATTGCATTTTTTACTTTTATACTAGAAGCACTTTTCCATTCTTGTGTGACTGTACCGACAATTACCTTTTATTGATCATGAGCTCTTTGATATTTCAGTTATAATACCCAGGACAAAGTTATTTGATAGTCAGCAATTTAATCACAGAAAAGCAAGCCGTCAACATAATTATATTATGAAACAACAGTTACCAATCAATGTTACCCTTTGTTACCCTTTATTATGTATTATCAGGACTAACTTCTATAACGAAATATATCACTTAGAAAATAAAAAATAAATGTGTGTGTGTGTGTGTTGTGATGATGATCTGTGTAATTGTTTCTCTGTTGATGATGCTTTATATTACAGTATTGAACTAATAACCAGCTAGAAGCTTAATGATGTTCCACTTGGTCAGTATTTTCGAGACACACAAGCAAACATTTTTTTGACTTTAATACATGGAAAAACACAGGAAAGTAAAACTGCTTTAATTTAGTTTTCTTCTAATTGTAATGTCATATATAGTCTTACCTCGATAACAACCCCCTGGCCCTGGTTGTCGTCATGTAATATGCACTCATTAGCGAACCAGAAGAGGAGCTGGAGGCCATGTCGTGGAGGAGGACAGCCGAAACACGAGGACTTCAGGTCGTCCAGAGTGATGAGCTCCAATTGAACGACCATAGTGAAGCCTTTTACAACATAAAAACACACTTGACATCACAGGACAGGGAAGGGCAGGACAGGGCAGGTTGGGACGGGACAGGGACAGGACCAGCCTGGGACCGAGGACAGGACAGGACAGGACAGGACAGGACAGGACAGGACAGGACAGGACAGGACAGGACAGGACAGGACAGGACAGGACAGGACAGGACAGGACATGCAGGACAGTACAGGACAGGACATGCAGGACAGGACAATTAATAAAGGCTATATTAAGACAATTGATTTTCATTAACAGCCTAGCCTCCGTCCTTCCTAGACATACTGAGACTGGCGGAGGAGTTGATCCCTAATAATTAATCAATGTCGCCCCCATCTGGCGGAGTCAGGTTTAAACACGCACTGCAAGTCTGCAACAGGAAATAAACTAAACTTCGATCCATTTCGAATGTTTACTTGTCTTTATGTTATTGCTATCATCAATATCAAGTGTGAAAAGGTCTATTTTCAACACCTTTTGCATTGACATGCTCGTCTAGGATATAAATTGAGCTTGATCTGCTAATACTTTCGCTGTTTTTATTTTCTTTTAATAGCCTAATGTCTTTCTTGACTTCATAGCTATTATGTCATGTGCCGATCGAGGATGAAGTACTGAAGTTTGACTTTGTCACTAAAAAAATAAGCGCACAAGCAAAACGGTAAATTAAACTACTGCAGCGTGCCAGCGTGTTAGATGCAACGATGATGATAGTACAAGACTACAAAGTAGGCTACTTATTATTTTATTTCGGCATGGGCTACTGACTATTATTCGGGTCATGATATCCCTCACCAGTTCTGCAGGGTCACCGGTCACATGATGGGCTGCTGGTTCCCTTTTACGAAACAATGCGCCTCATTTTGAACATCTTCTCATCTTCTTTTCCTGTTTTTGAATTAAATGTTATTCCAGTCATGGTGGTCTATAGGCCTATATGGACCGGTCGATCCAGCAGGGGCGATGCACTGAAGACAATCAGACATGAGGGTGACACTATAGGGCTGTAACGGTAGCTTATTAAAGATATTTCTGATCTCGTCGTTCAAAGTTCGCTATGCGACCTACGCCCCATTCTCCCCCGTCATAACATTGGACACAAACATGTCATAACATTGGACATGATCGGATGATCCTGTCTGTGTCCAATGTTTGTGTCCAATGTTATGACGGGAGAGGGATTTTAAGGAGCATTTTAAATTCCAAATAGCGATTTTTGTTGTTGTTGTTTGTTTGTGAATAAATAATTATAATAAAAATAATAAAATTTAAAAAAAACATCTTCTGGAAGAATCACGTAACACCTCAGTGCGTGCGTGCGTGCTCGCGTGCTCGTCCACGTATAGTTAATGACGTAGTAGTGTCGCTGCGCGTTCCCGTCAACGCTGCCCGCCAGCTCGCGCGCCGCGCCGCCGCCTCCTTGGCTTGCTCCTGTAGAGAGACCTGGGAGGAGTGGGATAGTTACAGTGGGATACCAGTGTTTTCCCTGCAAACCTAAACATAGATGTTCCGATACCAGGTGAGAGAAACGCCGTACAAAACGCCCACATATGTCTGCTATTCATCTTTCGCGTCACGTATGAGACGCGTGGGATTAAGACGAGACAAGCGAGAGTGTGGTTCGTGTGTGTGTTTTTTTACGCTGTATTGTGGCCATTGTTTATGCGTGTTTGTGTACGGCGGCCTGTGCGAAGCAGCGGGCTTTCCTGGGTCACATGGGCCGCGGAGAGTCCCCCAGTTCGCAGCTATAGTGCTCTCGCAGTGCGGCCTTCTTCTGTCTGGCGCCGTGTTTTTATTCGGAGCGGACAGACTATAGGGTCATTTTTTGGAGTGTATTGTTTGCGTTTTGTCTGGTCGGTCTCGCTGAGGCGGGACGGCTTTCTATCGACGCGGAGAGAGAGAGTCGGACACAGTGCGTGATGTAACGTCAGCATTAGCTTAGCTAGCTACTAGTAGAGAACTAGCCCGAGGAGGACGTTAGTTGATGGTGGGTCACTCACTGTAACTAATGTTACCGTAGTTGCCAGCTATCTTTAGAGTTTAGACGCTGTTTTTTGTATTACACGCCATTCAAAGCTCCTTTTTAAGAATACTGGGAGTGGGACTGAATAATATGGTGGCTATTGCTTGGCGTTAGTTGGCATCAGTAGCAACAGATTTGCAGCCAGGAAAGATGTTGTAAGCCTTGACCCCCAGGGGACCAATTGTTTTTGGTGTGATTTGAGTCCATGCATACTCATAGTTATGTGATCTTACAGTCTAATGAAAGAGGCAAGAGGCATGTTGGTAACCATGTGTGGTGACTCAGCCATTATGACACTGTTATCAAACAGTTCTAACCCATTGATTTAGAAACGCCACCAAAGTCGGTTATACCTGTTTATACTGTGAGTAAGTTGGGTGGATAATATGCTTGGCAGTGGGCATAAACCAGAGGTGCAGCCGCCCTGCTGTGTCACACAGGGTCAAAACATTTTCTATATGCAGTAGGAAAACAAAGTCCCAAACACACTGACACTGTCTGCTTTATTAATCTTTCTAGAGATGTCGGAAACTTTCTGTTTCTAAGATTAACTCAAACAACTCGCCCCTGTAGTCCACTGTGGCGTGCACTGTGCAATAATGCAAGTTTGTTCGTTCTTGTTGTATCTTCCTACATGCCCAACTTCTGTCATATGCCGCAGCCTAATTGATGCTCTGAAAATAGCAGATCTGCAAACACACAATGCATTGTTGTTGAATTTCAGTGTGCTACGAAATCTAAATCAAGCTGATGGATGAATTATGACTTTTTTTTCTCCCCCTCCTCTGATCTCTTAGCCTCACAAAGCCAGCTCACACATTTCACTTCATTCATTGTGGTGGTGTCACTGATGTGGTGATTAAAACGCATCATTCACTTTGGTTGTGAACGTCGTCAATGGAAGTAGACTACACAGATACCTTTGAGGGCGTTTGGATCAGCCGTTGACCACCAGTCAGAAAGAACTGCAGGCCATCATGATGGCGTACACCCAGCGGAGTTATTTGGTAAATAAAACCCTTGCTAAACCCATTTGGGAGAAGATCAATAACACCTCCCTGAAGAGTCTTTCCCCCCCCCCCCCTCCTTGCATCAATGTTCAAATGCTTTCTATAGCAGCGGCGCATAGACTGAACCACTTCCAAGTGCAAACATTTTTGTCAATCTCAAATTCGCCACTGCTCCTGTATTTAAACTCTAAAGTTTTGATTCTAAACCAAGCGTTCACAACCTGGGTTCCAGGGCACACTTACTGGTGGTCCGCAACGCCAGTCAGTCCACACTAAAAGTAGTTATTTTATTTTCATGACCATTATGTAGAACAGTCCAGTCCTCAGTCCAATCTCCCGCTGTTGTCTTTCACTGCTGTTTTGGGTAGCCTAGCTTACTTAACAAAACTAAAGACTGTACTTATCAACCCATTGGAATCCATTGTGTGCTGCCTGCTGCTACTAGTCAACTCCCACAGTCTGACAAGCGTCTCATTGAGATGTTAATAAATTAACATGCATGTCCACAACAAACTTGTTACAGAATGCTACGGAAAAACCGTAGTGGCATGTCAACGATGCAATTTTCTGTCTCATAGAATTACAATTTGATATATACAATCTAACCACTGCAAAAATATTGACTACATGATGGTGGTGTTCGGTGCAAAACTGACCAGGACCCTGATCTAAACCACTAGATGTGGACAGTACACTAAGGTTTGACTACCTGCCCCTGGCAGGTAAATTAAACTTTCGGCAGGTGGAGTTTATTTATTTATCTTTTCAGGTTCAAGTTCTTTGAGAGGGGACGCAGCAGTCTATATAAACACCTGAACATGGCCAGAGCGCTCTGTCTTCTAGTCTGTGGAATGTAAAATATGAGCACTGTTTACCTAATGTGCTGTTTTCACTGTTGCTACACTAAAGAATGTAAAATAACAAGTGTGAACCAATAGCCCTATATTCATAGCTACTGTATGTAGTTTTTTGGCATACAAATTGAGATGTGTCATTCTTTTATCGCAAAGCCCGAAAAAGTGTTAATTGAACGTTAATTCCATTTTATAATGGAAGATTTACATTTCGGGCAAGTGGGCATGACCTTTGGGCAAGTAGAACATGACCTGTCCTGTACTTGCCCACCTGTCAACCCCTGAAATGTCTGCTGATTGGTCCGGCTGGCTGAATCCGTCTGTGAAAAGTGAAATTGCAAGATGTAGGCTTGTTATGCAGGGTTATTTCTCTCTACTTTATGTCCTGCTGATCTCTATCTCCTATAATCCCCCTCTTCCCTATCTGTCCATCCTTTCCTCCATTCTTCCTGCCCTTATCTCTCCCTATATCTCCCTACTGCTCACTTAACATTCCTTCCCCCCTCGCTCCTTTCCATGGGGTCTTTTCATTCTTCGCTCATCCTCTCTGTCTCTTTTCTCTAGTCGCTGGATGAAGACTGTACATTGGAGGAGGAAGAGGAGGCACCGGTAGAGGAGGAAGATGACATTGATCAGTTTAATGACGACACCTTTGGAGCCGGGGCCAACGGTAAGACACTCTGGATGCAAACATAACACTACTTTAAAGGGAACGTTTTTAAGGAGCTAGTGAAATTGTTCCTAAACTCCTCAATCCAAAAGTAAACGACCCCTGCACTGCACACTTAAATACTGTGCCTGCAATTACATGATTTATTAGAGAAATGACAATCTTTCGGTTTGAAGACTTTTACCAGTCACATACTTTTTGACAGTATGACCGTCTTACATGGCTAGTACCAGTTCAGGCAGTGGCCTTGTGGTTAGAGTGTTCGACCTCAAAGACTCAACCCTTACTCGAGTCATAACAAATTCTAATTGCAAATTCCCAATGCCTCCCTGCTTGGAACTTGTCTAGTGTTGGATTGAAGTGAAAATAAGTTAAATGGTAAATGGTGCATTTATATAGTGCCTTTATCCAAGGCGCTTTACATAGATTGTGCATTACATTCACCCATTCACACACACATTCATACACCGATTGCGGTGGAAGCCATGCAAGGTACCAACCAGCACATCGCGAGCAATTTGGGGTTCAGTCAGTGTCTTGCCCAAGGACACTTCGACATGTAGATAGGAGGAGCCGGGATTCGAACCGCCGACCCATTGATCATTGGACTACCTGCTCTACCTCTTGAGCCACAGTCAATAACCTGGCCTTAATAATCCTATCATGAGGACTAATGAATGATGCATCTTATTAACGGGACCATCAACGGGAACAACTGTGTACATGAATCTGTAGAGTGGAGTGAAGTTGGATTTGGGGGTTGGATTTAGGGTTATCCATCACTGTAACATACTAGCATCATGTCCAGGCGGTGTACTTCTACATCAAGCTGCCGTCATGCTAAGAAAATCGGGAGATATTGTCTCCTGACCTAATGGGACCACATGGCTTGAGATCCATTGGATCCCAAGGTAATTGTATACTAGGGATTGGCTCCCGATGAATAACAAATTATATAGTATAGTCGGGCATCTCCCAAGTTTACCGGTATTTAGTGTTCTACCAGGCCCTCTCTTATGTAACTTGGATGCTATAATGCTACTATGTGCATATTTGTTGCAATACCGTCCCTTGACAGCTGACAGTCTGATTCTAATAAACGACAATAAACTCCTCAATATTACACCTGTACGTACAGCTTGGGTTTTCTTTCCATAAAAATCCTGACAACTTTTTGCCTATAAATTCCATGCAGTGATTATTTTTTACGGAAGCACTGTTGTAAATCACTCATCGTCCTGCATAGTTTGTACTTTGTACACCACCTGCTTCAAAATTTCACATATGCAGGAGGCAGCAGGATGTTATTAAAAACTAGTGCTTTCAAACTTTAACATTCCTTCAGAATACTGATTGGCTCAGCTGGCCATCAATAAATGAAAACCTACTTACAGGTCATGGTGACATAATATTCAGTGGTGAGTGCCATCCATGTGCATGTGATTGGAGGTAAAAGGTCCACAAACATGGAACTTGTAATGCAGCTTGGCAATGCTGTGTGTTGCCCTCTTGTGTGGAAGTGTCCGTGACACGTGCATGTGTGAGAGCGAGAGTGGCTGTGCTACAGTGCCCTCTCTTCCAGTTTGTATTCAATATCCAAAATCTGGCGGTTGGAGAACAATAAATCAGTGGCCATTTACTGTACAGTAGTATTGCCCTAAATTGTAAACTTGGGCAGCTGTGGCTCAGGAGGTAGAGCAGGTCGTCCAATGATCCATGGGTCGGCGGTTCGAATCCCGGCTCCTCCTGTCTACATGTCGAAGTGTCCTTGGGCTAGACACTGAACCCTACATTGCCTCCAATGAGTTGGTCGGTGTGAGCTTGCCGGTCGGTGTGAGCTTGCCGGTCGGTGTGAGCTTGCCATTGGTGTGTGAACTGTGAATGTGGGAAGTGAGGACGCTGGCGGCAACTGTTCGCCGCTTCACCTCCCAATGTATGAATGAATGAATCATTGTAAGCACTTTGAGTAGGCACGTAGTGCATAGAAAAGCGCTATAAAAATTCAATTCATTATTATTATTATTAAACTGTTAAATAAATAGCCTTTATAACAGGCAGAGTTAAATATAACTTGTGTGTATATAAGCACACTGTACACAGTTTTTGGATAAAAAGCAGTCTGGCTCTAGAGCAAAGTTTGTCAGTGGCTAAACATCCCCAAAGATGCCTGGGAGATTCTCGTGACAGCCGCAGACAAAACCAATATAAATACTGGGCTTTTTGGTCTTCATAGTGAGAGCAAAACTGTGTACAGTTCCAGCTGAAAATGATTATAGTAGTTAAAATAAAATGGACGATACATCGCCATGACAAATCCATATTTGGGTGTGTGTTTTCTCTCTTTCCCATTAGATGATGACTGGCAGGAGGAGCATAAACGACTGGCCGGGCTCGGGCTCGGGCTCGATGTGTTGGGACCATTAATACCAGGCCTGGGGTTCGGAGGAGGAGGTTTGGGTGGTGATGCAGACTTGTTAGGCCCTATCGATGCATCCTCCATCCAGCTCCCTCCTCCCGCCAGCCGCCTCCCTCCACACATCATCTCCTCCTCAGCTGGTCTACCTCCACCAGGTACAATTACAGCATAAAACATGTTGAAGATGTTTCCGCTGGCTGAAATGGCAATGACTGTGATGTTTGTCTTTTTATATAGGTACCAGACTTTCTTAGATTATCAGAACTAATTTAAGGAGCATTCCAGTGCGGTTAAGTGATTTCCGTTTCCTATTCAAACTCCGGTGTTTACATTTCTCAGGGAAACGGCAAGGAGTGAAAGTCAAACAAAAACTAGTATTGTCTCTACACTTCCTGTTGACATATCGATTGACAACTTGACAGTTCAATGATTAGTATGCCAGGACGGGTGGATGTTACTAGTTCGCTCCCTATTGACACAGGAATAAAATACCTTGTTCTAACTTCTGGCCTCATATGAGAAATCCTTTGAAAACGTTGGCATGTGAGGCAAACGCATACATCACATCCCCTCCCAGTTTCACTGAAATTATGTAGAACCCTGGTGGACCCCAGTCAACAAAGTTCATGTGGTTAAACAAGAGGTACAATGATCAGATGTCACCCAGACAGGGTGTCAGCCAGAATCGGATAAGAAATGGCAACATCCTTCAGATTATGCTGCTGATTCACGAATCAGCAGGGGTTTTTTTGCGAAATATTGGTGGGACCTGTTCCGCAGAACTGTGCTAGCAATGACAATTGAGAATAAAAAATAAGGTACTACTAGATAGAAATAAAAGTTAGGATCTTGTCTTGTCATATCTTTTTAGCAGCCGGCACAGTGTCAAAAATTTGGGAAAAAAGGGCATAAAAAGTCCTGTATCTTTCTATCACAGGAGATTGTGTGTGTTTATTTTCACTTGGAAGAATATTTTAAAATGACACACAGTCAATAATAATGTGAAGGAGAATGCCTAAATATTTATCCAGGAATATTTGTACATTCTTAGGATAAAAACTACTTTTTAATTTAAATGTAATATGCAGATCTATTACAAATAAAGCATTAGACATTATCATAAAGAGATAGGGGGGGAAAAAGAAAACAATATAACAAGAAAAGAAAACGGCAGAACAAATCACAATAGTAAGAGTCAAGCCACAAAACGGTAAACGAGGGAAAATATTGAATGGACCCAGGTTCATTTGGCAGACCATATGGGAAGTATTTGGTGGTTGAGAGAAGTGATAAAATGAAGAAATGCCAGCAAACGCTGAGGAAGGCCAACCAGGCCTTGTCTGCTCGTCAGAGGTAAATAAATCATGTGAAAAGGACATATATTGAGTACTGGCATTTCTTCATTTGATCATGTATCATCGAGCCTTGCACCTAGAAGCATTGCTTCTCTAACCTGGAGTGTTGCGGGTTGTCTGCTTCGGCAGTACCACTGCCACAGAAATGCAACAGATTTATCATGCATAGGATTATTTTAATATAAAGTTATATAAGCCGTAATTACATTGTTAGCCATATCCAAGATGTGCCCTAATACTGCGACGTCACTCTTGATTCACTCATAGGTCTGGACGAGCGAGGAGCAGGAGGCGACCTGGCAGAGTCCCTGGCCCGACTCATCCTGGGGGCAGACCCGGCCATCGCGGGGGTCGGGGCAGCCGAGACCCCCATTCCATGCCCCGGCATGCCAGGCTCCAGTTTGTCTGTGCTGGAGCGTCCCAGAGGCCTTCATCCACCCTCCTCCATGTCCCATCCTCCTCCTCACCACCACCTCCTCCACCACCAGCTGCCTGCTGGGCTTTCTGCCTCCGGTGAGTCAAGCCCATATAATAAATGCCCATGACTTTGTTTCTGTTTAGACACTGGGGGCTGTATTTTGCGTGTCTTAAGTACCAGATCTTATTACCTAACTTGAGTAAACTAAAGACCTGGAGGCGTGATCAATGCTCTTTGGACACTCAGAATAGCCAAATGGCATTGATCACGCCTCCAGGTCTTTAGTTTACTCAAGTTAGGGAATAAGACCTGGTACTTAAGACACGCAAAATACAGCCCAAGACCTTGAAGTCAGAAGCCTGGCTTGCATTTGGTGTTCCAATTGTTTCCAAAGGTGTTTGATGGAGTTATTTTGGTCAAGCGTTGTGCAGGCCAGCCAAGTTTCTTTGTCTTTCTTGGCTGAAAGAATATATTTTATAACTGCAAGGGCACTTGTCCATGTACAGATTCAGGTCTGTCCATAAACAATTTACCTGTCAGATTTGATAACCGATTCAGATTAAGATTCATATCCACAACCTTGGTACCCCAAAACTTACTGATACTTTTTGTGTGATGTTTTTCTCCAGGCCTCCCCCCCGGCCCTCCTCCCCCGTCCATGCTAAGCTACCAGCAGCAGCAACATTTACTGCGTAGAGGCACTAATCCCATGGGACAGGTTGGTGTTCTGTTTCCTACGTTATTTTTTTTTTTTTAATATACGTTTATTGGTAGTAGTTTTCAACAGTGTAGTACAGTTTGAACATACCATATTTTTTTTTCTCCCTCACCCCATCCCTCCCCCCACAGTTATCGTCATCATTAAACAATATAAAAAATAACAATTGAGTACAGACATACAAAAAACAACCATGTATATTTGACATATAATATGAACAGTAGGAAACAAAAATAATAATTTAAGCACAGATAACAAAAACAATATAAATAACAAAAAATTAAATAAAACAAAACAATTATGAGTCGGGTTAGAACATGAAAATGTTTGAGAACGACTGACGTAGAAACATGAGGTTTTTCATAAAACTGTCATTTGTAGAATCGTCCTCAGGCCTAAATGGGTTAATACAAATGTGTAGACTCATGTAGGTCATTGCCGGTCTTATTGACTGCAATAGGAAATCCATTTCCCTTGCTCACTTGACGCTGGTGCATCCTAGGCTAAATGCAAGCAAATGGTGATGCACCGTCATAATAACGTTGACCCATATTGGTTGATGAACAAGGATGTTCTCACTCAGTTTCCAAGGAGGTCTGCCATGACTAAAGCACTGCTGAAACGCTTCCTCTGTCCTTCTGCATACATTACATACCCGTTCTGTCTCTCTCTGTTTCTGTCAGATGAACTCTCACAGTATCTGGGAGAACAACATGGGTTTTGGGCCCGTCTGCCTCACCCCTGGACTAGTCACTCACCTGGAGGTGAGGATCGCACTTTAATTCTACAGAACCGGGACTCAGACATTAGACGTTGACTGCTTGTTGTGCTCATATCTTCATAATTAGAGATGCCAGGTTGAAAGTGGTTAATTAATTCCCTTTTACATATATATTTTTGAATACACTACGGGTATATTGTTTTAGTAGGCTCTTTCTTTTGCAACTGCCCATAGTGTAGCTGTGAGGTCAAAAGTAATGACCTAATATCAATCATGAGGTTTAACTCATTTTGTGCGGGAACCCCTTTTGGTGTTTTAAGCATAATGTTAAACTTTAGCTATTGAAAAATAGCAGATCTACAAGCTCATAGCGAAAAATCGTGATTTTTAACTGCTTAGTTTTTTGCTTCTGGGGGGGTGCCTGGAACTACATATTTTCAGACGGGGATCCATTACATAAAATTCTGGGGGTCCTTGACATGAAAATGTTTGAGAACCACTGACACAGAAACATGGGTTTTTCAGAAAACCCACAACATTTGTAGAATCGTCCTCGGGTCTAAATGGGTTAAATGTAAGTCTTGTTGATGTTGGACAGTATGTTTATTATCGGTGTCTCTGGGGCTTTTCTCTCCCTCAGGACAGTTCACTGATGTCCATCGTCAAGGAGGTGGGCCTTCCCAAGCGGCCTCCTCCCATGAGGGGGGAGGAGTGCCGGGACTTATCGGAGAGGGACCAGAGGGTCCCCCCTCCACGTTCTTCCTCTCCCGTGATCGGCTCCCCTCCCGTGAGGGCAGTGCCTATCGGGACTCCGCCCAAACAGCCATTGAGCCACGCCCTCAATCATCAGGTGAATTTGAAGGAATTCCTTTTTTATTTTCCACTGCTCTCGCTGTACACTTTGTTTGCGCCGTTCACTTCTCCTGCAAATACTGAGTTGGCGTAGTTGGAGCTGAAGTGTGTTGTATTGATTGTAATTCTTACGGGTCTATTTGGTTTAATTTTACACTTGAGAGTTCACAATTATAGAGAATGTAGAATAATTGTTACCGTACTTTGATCAACGTTTGCCTGTTTCATCTCTCCTAGTGGTACCATCATCAATACAGCATGGAATTGTGGACACAATCTTATCCGATAACACAATATTCTAAGAATTGAATTGGGTCTGAGTCAGGCTAAATGTCAAAGAATGGTGGTCCATCATGGCTCAAATGCTGAATAGAAACAGTTGACAATGTGGCTGTTCTGGTTGTGTATGTGTTTTTATATATGTGTGTTTGTGTGCGTAGATCCACCACCCCACAGCGGTTCACGTGAGAGCCCCAGTCCACCAGCACAGATATCCTCCTCCCTTCCCCGACCGCCTGTCACCCAACACCCTCCTCAATATAGCTGTGAGTCTCTCCTCTCCTCCGCTTCATCCATCCCTCATTCCTTCTTTTCTTCCACAGGTCCCTTAAAGCACATTAACGCTATCCTCCCTATTCCGGGCTTTGTCATAATAGGCTATTTTTGGTGTGGAGGGGGAAAAAAGGAGGGGGACAAGTATATACTCCTGAGGGCAACGAAGTATATGTGGGGTTTAAGTGGTTCGTTTTCTACAACCAATGACAAGTCAAAGCTGTAACGCACCCAGGCACTTACATCACACACAAGTTAAGCTGAACAGCAAAAGGAAAGAAAAAAATGTTTCATCCTCTCAAAGTGGAAATTTGATTTGCAATAAAGTTGCACCATTTTATCTGTCGTCATGAATACTCTGACCCTGTTTGTGTGGAAAGGTTGTCGACATTTTACTGTTGCCAATTTACAATTTAGGCATTTAGCAGACGCTCTTAATCCAGAGCGACTTACATTAAGCAAGAACAAAAAAGCATGGGAATACATCACATGAAAAGCATTTATCATGAAACATGCGTGAGCTAAGAACCTAACAGTGGAATATCTCCATTCATTCTTCTAACCTACAGCCCAAACCCAAACTTTTTTTTAAAGGTCAACCACAACAATGCAACTCAATGAGTTGCATTGGTGTGGTTTATCTTAAAGAAACGTTTTGTCCCGAGTCCCGACCCTTTGGTGTGGTTTGAGCTTACCCGTAATTGGCTGCTTGGTCACAGTTTGTGCTACCAAAATCCCTGAAACCCTTGAAGGAAAATAAAAATGTTTTATTGTTAAGTCAGTATTTATAAAACACTATTTAGGTTTTCATATTTTGTATGTCCAGGTTGGATGATATATATGCACAATATATATGTTGTGTGATATGATATGCTAGCGTAAACGCATGTATTAACAGTAAGCTAGTTCAAACCTTACTGAGCACTGTGAGCAGTGATATGTAAATACAGTCACACGAGTGACAAGAGTCCTCCATACCCGTCTCCTTACCCACCACCTCTATCCTTCCCTTAAACGGTACGTGTGGCAAATTTAGGTCTATTTGTCTCTTACAATACTGTGGTCCCTGGACGTGCAGAAAGCCAAGTCTGCTGGAACAGGGAGGCAGCATTCTCTGCAGGTCAGAGTACTGCAAGTATGTAAGAGATACATTATATTATACATAGGTCTAAATCAGCTGAACATCTCGTTAATTTGAGCCTCTGTAAATAGAGCCTGTCCCATCTTGTTCTTTTCTGTCCCTCTGTCTCTCCATCTCTGTTTGCTCTCATATGTATTCTTTACTTTTGATCCACAGCTGTTGATGAATAGCCTCCTGAATGGCATAATACAACAGTCAGGGGTTCTTTTGAATATTCCTTCTCGCTTGCGGTTCTAACTGTGTGTGTGTGTGTGTGTGTGTGTGTTTTCAGAACTCTCCACTGTGTCGTGGTCCGTTCCCTCCCGGTGTTGGTCCCGTTCTGTCACAGATCCAGCGGGCCCAGCTGCTCAACTCTCAGGTCAGTATGCGACAGCACAGTGATCGCATAAAAACACACGTTCTAAGAATTACAGAGTGAATGCATTGTTGTTCTTTTGAACATGGCTGCAAAAAAACACACAGGGCTCCATTTTCGTCACAGCTAAAACCCTTATCCCTAAACTTCTTTGCCTTTTTTTTTTTACTATTTTGAAAAACATTTTTGAATAGTTCAACTAGCCAATCAACATTGACACGTTGTGAGCTTGTAGACTGGCCATTTTAACTATTCAAAAATGTTTTGCAAAATAGTAAAAAGCGGTGATGAAAATGGAGCCCAAACTGTGCAAGATAGTGCAACATATAGCTGGATTAGCAACCTTACTAGATATCCACTGCGCTTATAAAAGTCGCCCAGCCATTTGCACAAACTGTTCTTTATTAAGAATCAGCTACTCCAGAATTCCATAAATTCTATTTCTGTGTAAGTGGTAAAAATGAATATACAGAAAGTGTTCTGTAACAACAAAAGGAATAAGATCATTTTGCATAGTGCTACAACCGGAAAATGTACAAATGTCATAATACCTTTCAACCACAAGGTGGCAGTCTAAGATCACAAATGGACAAAGTGATTAAAAGTGCAGTGCTCAATGCTCATGAGAGTTCAACATAATTTGTCATCTGCTTAAGTTTAACAAGGAATTTAGTTTCGCACTAAATTATTTTGTGAGGTCATTTAAATCTCAACACGCACTGTTGTACAAACAGAAATATACTAAAATTTTAATTTACAGAAGTCGACTGACATGATCTTCAAAGTGCAAGAGGTGCACCCTGTGGGATCTCTTGTTCTCTATCTGTTCAGTTGTATCATTTTAACTGACCTGAGATCAGATTCTAAAAATGTCTTCTACATCCTGACAGTTTTTCTGAAAAAGCTATGTTTCTATGTCAGTCGTTCTTCGATTTTTCAAAATCTACAAGCTCGAGTGGTGCGCTATGAGCTTGTAGATCTGCTATTTTTCAATAGCTAAAGCATAGCATAATGCTAACACCAAAAGGGGTTCCCGCCCCAAAATCGGTCACAGATGCATCTCAACTCTCTCTCTTCCCCTCTGCAGGTGCAAGGGTTTCCCCGGTGCGGTCCAGCCCCTCCTCTGTTACCGGGCGGCGGAGGCTTCAGGCCGTTCTTCGCGGGCCCTCCGCCCCCCCATGGCCACCGCATGGGCCCCCCGCCTCCCCTCGGCCCCCCCAACCACAACCACATCCCTCCCATCCGTCACAACACGACCCACCTCCACCCGCAGCACAGACGCATGCTCACGCAGCGCATGCAGAGCCGAGGAGCGTGGTGAGTGCCTCCAATAATCAACATGAGCAGCTTTTCAAAACGTGACATCCAATGCTTGATAACTATATATATATATATATATATATATATCTGTGCAGATAATGTACGTCAATTAAACCCTATATACGTTGTTGACCGGAGACACCTAGGGGTCTATATTACTAACTAGTAACCAAACCTCCTTTTTTGAGTGGTGCAACTACTCCAAGGAACAGCAATGTCCGTGTTCACCTATGTGTTGGTTCACCTATGTATGTGTTCATGAGCACAGTATGACTGACTACCAGTAGGGGTGCTGTTGTGCAGAGAGAGATAGTAATAGTGCTGCACTGTTGCCTGCTAATGAGAGAGGAGAGGGGGGGAGAGGGGAGTTGCAACACTCAGTTCACACAGGTGTGATTTTTTTCTTTCTAGACCAAATATCTTCTGTGCAAATAGCCAATCAACGACTCTTTGTGAGCTTGTAGATTGGCCACCCCAGAATGTGGAACTGTAGGGTTCATATGGTTAAAACTGGCCCAATTCCAATGTCCACCCGTCTGTGACTTTGTCCAAAACTCAAGCACTACTGTTGACATTCTAACGACAATGCAATAGTTGCATTTGAATACTTAAATGATTGACGTTTTGGCACATTCCCTTCATTCCCCTGGTAATGCTATGAACTGTGGGTAATTCCCTTAGCCAACGTCATCATCGATGATGAGTCTTCACTGACTTACCGATTTCAAGTGGGACAAGTCAGTGAGTCAGTAAGGGAGCGGATCGGAAATTGGGCCACTAAGAGTTATGTTGCAGTTTAGTTATAACTTGAAGTCTCCTCTGTCCAGTGACCGGGGCAGGGTCGGAGGGGACAGGAGGAACAGAGACCCATACAGCAACCTGATGACGCAGAGAGAGAAGGAGTGGGTGGCCAAGATCCAAATGATGCAGCTGCAAAGTACCGACCCCTATCTGGACGACTACTACTACCAGGTCAGTGGACTGCTGGGCATCAAGACAAGTGGATGTCTGTAGTGATTGAGCAAATTACTTAACTCTGTGTGTGTGTGTGTGTGTGTGTGTGTGTGTGTGTGTGTGTGTGTGTTCTCGTAGAACTACTATGAGAAAATGGAGAAGCGCCAGGAGAGGGAAAGAGACAGCAGCAAGAAAGAACATACCACCAGACTTATCACGCCACAGGTTCCAAAGGTGGAACATACCTACAGACCAGGTAGCCCACACACTCACGCACGCACACACACACACACACACACACACACACACACACACACACACGTTTAGGTGGTCTTTACACACCAGATAACACTATATTGACAGAATAAAGTTATGTTTTTGGTTATGGTCATAATGGGCGAAACATTCAGCGAAAACATCTTTGAACTTGTGTCTGTAGAGGGGGAAGAGAAAGAGACTTAAGAATGTACCCACGGGAATCCCAGTTATCCTAGTACATTTCAAAATGGTTGTTTGGGTTTAAATTAGGGTTTCTCCAATACCTATCAACATGTTTTGTTTGTAGGGAAAATAATGTCTAGTTGCAGCACTAATATTTAAAAATGTACATGTGTGTAATGAACAGGTGATAATGACATATTCCTGTGTGTCTGTAGTTCAGTTTTCAGGCTCTCTGGGTAATGAACAGGTGATAATGACACATTCCTGTGTGTCTGTAGTTCAGTTTGCAGGCTCTCTGGGTAATGAACAGGTGATAATGACACATTCCTGTCTGTCCGTAGTTCAGTTTGCAGGCTCTCTGGGTAATGAACAGGTGATAATGACACATTCCTGTGTCTGTAGTTCAGTTTGCAGGCTCTCTGGGTAATGAACAGGTGATAATGACACATTCCTGTGTCTGTAGTTCAGTTTGCAGGCTCTCTGGGTAATGAACAGGTGATAATGACACATTCCTGTGTGTCTGTAGTTCAGTTTGCAGGCTCTCTGGGTGTAATGAACAGGTGATAATGACACATTCCTGTGTGTCTGTAGTTCAGTTTGCAGGCTCTCTGTGGGTAATGAACAGGTGATAATGACACATTCCTGTGTGTCTGTAGTTCAGTTTGCAGGCTCTCTGTGTGTAATGAACAGGTGATAATGACACATTCCTGTGTGTCTGTAGTTAAGTTTGCAGGCTCTCTGGGGTAATGAACAGGTGATAATGACACATTCCTGTCTGTCCGTAGTTCAGTTTGCAGGCTCTCTGTGTGTAATGAACAGGTGATAATGACACATTCCTGTGTCTGTAGTTCAGTTTGCAGGCTCTCTGGGGTAATGAACAGGTGATAATGACACATTCCTGTGTGTCTGTAGTTCAGTTTGCAGGCTCTCTGTGTGTAATGAACAGGTGATAATGACACATTCCTGTGTCCGTAGTTCAGTTTGCAGGCTCTCTGTGTGTAATGAACATGTGATAATGACACATTCCTGTGTCTCTGTAGTTCAGTTTGCAGGCTCTCTGGGTAATGAACAGGTGATAATGACACATTCCTGTGTGTCTGTAGTTCAGTTTGCAGGCTCTCTGGGTAAGCTGACGGTGTCGAGTGTCAACAACCCACGCAAGATGATCGACGCCGTGGTGACGTCTCGCTCTGATGATGAGGTTCCTCTCTCTTTCCTTTTGCTCCCATTTCCATCTGTCTGTCTCTGTTCTCGTCCAGTCATGTCTCATGACTCTACCTAGTGTTTAGTGAACCGGTAATCATGAATAGAAAATGTTTTATTTCATTGCATACCGGTTAGTTGGCACCGTTAGTTGTAAATAATTGATATCCGCTGGCACATGAGTTGTGTGTCACGTGACATTACCCAGGAGTAACTGTGTCTTTGTCTGCCTGCAGGAGAAGCGAGAGAAGCAGGTGTGGAACAAGAGGAGACAGATTCTCTACACCGTGGAGAAGGTAACGCCTTGGTCCTCAACTCTGTCTTTAATAAAAACAAATAAAACCTCGGCAGCCCAGCAAGCCAATAAGTACACAACGGCAACATGAGAGAGAATACACCAATACTCACTCTGTTCCATTTCCGTCCGATCAGATGTACAGTCTGCTGCTGGAGGTGCAGGACTTTGAGAAGAGGTTCGTCCACTCGCCCGACGAGGAGAGAGATGCGCTTGTGGAGCGGCATCGATCCAACACCCTGCAGCTCTGCAGCTCCCTACGGGAGAAGGAGTGGGATGACCGGTAGGGACAGGACTAACAACCAAGACTTTAACCCATTCTGACCTGAGATCAGATTCATACGAGGTTTCCGCTGGACACACACTGGTCTGATTAACAAATTCTGACCTGAGATCAGATTCTAAAAATGTCAGTCGTTCTTTGATTTTTCAAAAATAGCAGACCTACAAGCTCGTAGCGCGCCACTCGGTGGCGCGCTATGAGCTTGTAGATCTGCTATTTTTAAATAGCTAAAGCACGACATGATGCTAACACCAAAATGAGTTCCCGTTCAGAATGTGTTAAGTTCCTTCATGACACACCTTCAACGCACACTAAGCAAAACATTGTTGTGTAAATACAGATGTGGGTTGAAGGAATAACTGAAGTTTGCGGAATATAGCTGCCACAATAATGTATCGGTATCGTACTTTGGAAATGGCAAATCTATGTGAGCTTGTTAATCTGGTATTTTTGGTGTACTGTGCAAAATGTTTGTTTGTTTTTCTCCCCCTGATTTGGTCAAGGGCCACATTCCAGGCTATTTTCTTGGAGCCTGTCTTGTTAACATAAGCTAAGCTACCTATGTTGAGGCACTAACCTAGCATTTGCCACAGTATTGGTACAAAGAAAACAAACCCCCATGGAAAATACTATGTAGCACACAAGCTAAATGGTGCATTTATATAGCGCCTTTATCCAAGGCGCTTTTACATAGATTGTGCATTACATTCACCCATTCACACAGCGATGGCTGGAGGAAACCATGAAGCAAGGCACCAAAGTGCACATCTGGAGCAGTTACAGGGGTTCAGTGTCTTGCTCAAGCACACTTTGACTCTGGGGGAGCCCGTGATGGAACTGGTAACCTCACGGTTTCCAATCGGCTACCGGCCACTCTACCCCTGAGCCACGTCCTCACGCTGTCCTCTCTCTGCAGGGTGAGTGACGAGCAGTGTGTGATGATCATGTCTGTGAGGAAGGGGAAACGACTCATCTCCAGGCTCCTCCCCTTCCTGCCACCCACCCAGGCTGCCGCCGTTGTCATGGCGATTGCCCGGAACCTGCCCAACCTGGCCAAGAAGGACAAGCAAGACCAGGTATACACACACACACACACACACACTTTGACTCACATACCTGGCCTAGAATGACAAGTAAGAGCAGGTATCTAACACACACACATGCGTCTGAGAAAACTCATTTCAGCCGCTTGTATTTGCGGCTTGACCATAGGTGAGAGACTGAGAACAGAGAGCAGTCGGTTATTATCATATCAGTGACTGTTGGTGTTTATAACGTCCTGCTCACATCCATCCAGGTGCTCTGCTGGTTGGTGGAACCCGTTGCTGGGGTGATCCAGTCCTTGTCAAGCTCCGCCCTCACAGACCTGCTGCAGGAGTTGCAGGGCAGCGAGGGTCAACTGGCCACAATACTGCACAACAAGGTACACACGCACCACAGTACTCCACCCCACACACACACTCACACACACACACCACAGTACTGCACAACAAGGCGCACACATTTGGAAACACCCGGCCTGGGCCGTGGCTCAGCGGTCCAGGCACCTTGGCTGGTAGCCTGAATCTGGCAGTGTGCCGCTGGCTCGACTCCCGATCCCGACGGCCTTTACTGCATGTCACTCCCCCATGTCCTGTCAGCCTACTGTCTGTCTCTCTATAAAAAAATATAGAGAGACAATATGGAGCTTAAACTTTGAACTCTGTGTACTCTGTTGTACAACAGAAAGATTCTTACTCGCTTCTTAATTGCATTTTATAAAAGACGCCACAGAGCCATAGCATCGACTATGTCACTTTATACTTCATATTACTGACGACCATTTTCCAAAGCATAACATGGTTTGTTTCATCCACGAGGAAACCAGTGGATTAATTTTAATTTCGGTATGATGTGAAAACCATTTTGCAGGGACTTGTTTGATATAAAGACGTTCTTTATTGAGAATTCTGACAACGTTTCCATCTATTTGATCTTCATCAGGTCATGTAGATTAACCAACAATGTTGCTTGTTTTAATCAATTTAAAAGGGCAGATCATCTTGAGTGATTTGATTTGAAAAGTTTGTATTCTAATCCCTGTAAGCCGGGGATCTTGGATCGCCTCCTAAGAACTGTGTTTGAAAAATAAACAAATCATCCCGGCGGTTTCACTTATATGGATATGAAGAATCAACGCTAATGTTATACAGAGACACCTCCCCCGACAATATCACAGAGACGGTTTATTTTTGGGCCACAATTCTTATATGAGACTATTTCATGATGCCCCGATGTTGTTCTCCATAGAGAGAAACCAGGGGATGAGCGCATGACGACAGGACTTTGGCACTAGTCTATATGTGAAGATGGTCTGTTTAGCTGTGATATAAGTTCGTTTGGTGCTTTGATCCAACAACCCTTCCACCTGCCCTCTCTCTAGTTTGGTGTGACACTGCTATACCTGATCCTGAGTGAAGGAGAGAGGATGCAGAGCTCTGATCCCAACTGTCAACTTATGGACGACAATCGATGGTGAGTGTGAGCATGGTGCAAGTGTCAGTTAATGATGGTATGAGTGAGTGAGATAAAGAAGACTGCATCAAACTAATCTCACAGTTCTTGTATACAGGCTGACTGATACGGTTAAAACACAGATATTTATATTAACGTGGTAATAAAGCAGCTTGATGTAGATCTAAAATGAGCTGTCTAACTAATTATTGGCTCCCCATCCTCAGTTGACTGCAGAATGTGTAGCTTTACTGTTTAGCAACTATCCAGACCATGATAAACATCAGCAATTCACTATTTTGTCCTAAAATCACAGTGAATTACAGCACTTTGTAAAGTGGGAGATGATGGGATCTTAGCATAATCATTACCTTTCTTGTAAAAAGGACTAGAATAATTATTTTTTTGTGAGGTGAGGTCATATATAGGTTATATATAAGCAGTGCTTGTTTTCTAGACTGTCTGGCTTGTCGGGTGTTGCTGGTAAGTGGGCCATGCCATAAACGGGATAATTAACTCCATAGATAGTTCGTTAAGGATTCTAAGGCGCAATGGAGGCAAAGCACTATGCTTGGTTTCCCCACATTTGTTGCTCAGCCTCCCTGTTTGACTGCAATCTCTCCCTGTGTGTCCTCCAGGACTGAGCTGGGGTTCTCTCCCTGTTTGACTGCATTTGATACAGACTTATAGCATGTTATGTAAACAGCATAAGTGCACTGTATGTAGTCATATCACGTCATAGTACATAATGTATATCATAGTAGTATAGATGTATAGCTTATATGTATAGTTTCATTATAGATATTCCACTGTTACTTTCTTAGCTTACGCATGTTTCATGATAAATGTTTTTATGTGATGTATTCCCCATGCTTTTTGTTCTTGCTTAATGTAAGTCGCTCTGGATTAAGAGCGTCTGCTAAATGCCTAAATTGTAAATTGTAAATTGACTGCCATCTCTCCCTGTGTGTCTTCCAGGACTGAGCTGGTGTTCTCCGTGACGAGGGAGCTGCTGAGCGTTCCCTCCTCCTCCCTGTCGCCTCCCCTCTTCACCCCTCCCAACCTGCTGTCCCTCTTCTCACGCTATGTGGACCGCCAGAGGCTGGAGCTGCTGCAGGACAAACTACAGTACGTCCATCTGCCTTTTAACCCGTTCAGGCCTGACGTCGAAATTAAAAAAGAAAAAAACGTTTTCTAAATCATGACAATTTTCTGAAATTATTTGAGGCACATTTTAACGATTGTTCAAAAATAGCAGACCTACAAGCAGATCTACAAGCTCATGAGCTTGTAGATCTGCTATTTTTCAATAGCTAAATTATAACATAATGTTTAAAACACCAAAAGGGGTTCCCGCCCCAAATTGGGTTTTAAGCAGTTCAATAATGTTGCTTCTTAATGTATATATCTCCATAATAGCTGTTTTTTCCCCGTAAATGAAGGATCAAATAGGGCCTACTTGATCATACTACAGTGTCGCACAAAGTTGTCAATCAGCTACTTTTTAAGTTTTGGACACCCGGCTCTGATAATGAGCAAAGTAAATGGCCGTCTAGAACTATATGGTTCATTGCTGTTACAGTTGTGCTGTGGACTATTGGACTCTGCCATCAGGTCATGACTGTTAGCATGATTTTCTTAAACATCTTTATATTTTTAGTTCTATAGTGCTTGGTGTGGACGTCCCATAACACTGAACCCTCGGTTCACACTCCACTCCATATCAGATTCGCAACTAAATTTGGGTGTCAATTCATTAGGAAGTGTGAACCGGACCCATTTAACCCGTCACTATGACTCAGACATAACTCTGTCCTATGACATCAGTTATCTCCATATAGGGGAATATCGGTCTGACATAGATGTGAGGTCCTTAGCAGCTCAGTGGCCTTGTGGTTAGAGTGTTTGCCCTGAGAATGGGAGGTCGGAGTTCAATCCCTGGTCGGGTCATACCAAAGACTTAAATGGGACCCAATGCTTGGCACTCAAACGTCGGATTGAGGCCCAGGTAAGTCCCTGCAACATACTAGCGTCATGTCCAGGGGTGTACTTGTATTTCAAGCTACCTCATGCTTCAGAAACAGAATCGTCTCTTGCCCTATGGGCCTCATGGCTCGACAAGGCCTACCGCATAGTGGTCTTAAAGCTCTTTATTTATTTTTTACTATTTTGAAGCCTTTGTAAGAGACCCACATCTGGGTCGTGTACTGCTGGTTGAGAAATACTGGTGTGTGAGACAAGCTTTACACGTTTGTAGATCACTGCTCATTGTCTTCTTTGTCTTCTTTCTTCAGGATTACAGCCCTGTCCAGGTAGAAGTTACTGCAGACATTGTGACAACCCCCACACCACCATCCCACAGCTGACGCACCCCTCCCCCCCTGTTTTCTGTGTATGTGTGTCCATGTGAGTGTGACTGTGTGTGTATGTATGTGTGCGCGTGTGTTTGCACGCGTATGTCTGAGACGCGTCTATGGTGGATAAAGCCTGCGTTATACATACTTGCGTGCAGGTGGTGTGCAGTGAAAATAGATGTACAAATTCATAGATGTGCTGTTTTCAGTGCGCAACACCGGCGCACAACTAAGTATAAATCAGGTATAATGGTTTTAATCCAGCAGAATCTCTAGTCACTTTGTTTTTGTTTTGTTTTTCTCTGTCTGTTCTGGTGTGTTTGGGAGAGAGGGAGTGTGTGAATGATTGGGAGAGAGCAAGAGATGAATTGTATGAGCTGAGAGAGAAATGAAACCTGCATTTTTAAGTATCTTGTTAACGACGATGCCTGTGATAAACCATCAAAAATTAAAAAGTATTTCTATTGTATACAAATGTAAGTATGTGCTTTGTCAATTATTGAACACCAAGGCCGACAGTTCAAGACCCGCTTCGTCCAAAAGTAACCTGATTTTGTAGGCCATTCTGTAGCTCATTAAATGTGCCAATTGTTATTGACTTGAGTCATGACAAATCTTTCAAATATCACTTAATCAAATTCAAGAACCACCATTATGACTTACACTAAAATACAGGAGGCAAATCAATTCTAATTACTATATATGAAGTTATGAACCATGTTATATTTATTATTAATGAAAGTAAATATAACTGCTCCCAAACCATATTTATCCGTGGCAGAAATATGACAACGCTCCAACTGATTTCACTGAGGGGTTTTTATTTGTCCCAAGTGGCAACCGTGAAAAACGTATGCGCCTTCTGCACCGATTATTCAGGAGTTCAGTTAAGTTCTTTCATATTATATTATTTTCTCTCTTGTCTTTCTCTTATCTTATGTTATGTCATGTCATGTCATGTCAGACTCTGACATGAGAGAGCTCCTCTCTGCAGCTCTGTTCTTTTGTTCTGATCTGACATGCCCAAGACCCACAGGTGCTTTAAATAGGTAATCGGAGCAGGTGAGCCCAATCAACCTGCCCAGGAACCAGACATCCATATCACCATGCATTTACCATTATGTACCCAAATAAACCTACAAAATGTTCACATATACATTTGCCGAAAGGTAAGTAATAAAATAGAATAGAAAATAGAAATAGAAAAGTACAAAATACCCGTTGCGGGGACAGTTACAGTAAACTTTATATGGACAAGGTTTGAGCCACTGCAATTTCCTGACATTTGGATATTATATATCACCCTCTAGATTGCTGCCCTTCCAGTCAGTGGGGCTATTCCATTGGCCTGTTAATGAAGCCGGGATCTCTGTGAATGGTCAGTTAATGAAGCCCTCCTTCTGTGAATGGTCAGTTAATGAAGCTCTCCTTCTGTGAATGGTCAGTTAATGAAGCCCTACTTCTGTGACTGGTCAGTTAATGAAGCCCTCCTTCTGTGAATGGTCAGTTAATGAAGCCCTCCTGTGAATGGTCAGTTAATGAAGCCCTCCTGTGAATTGTCAGTTAATGAAGCCCTCCTGTGAATGGTCAGTTAATGAAGCCCTCCTGTGAATGGTCAGTTAATGAAGCCCTCCTGTGACTGGTCAGTTAATGAAGGCTCCTTACAGTCCGTCAGGGGCTAGGTAAAGTAGCACTGATCACTAAAGAACCATACTGACAAAATGTAATCTGTAAAAAGCACAATTTCTTAAGAGTAATATTAACTTTGAAATGTCAGATTCATTCTTTATTGTCCATCCATAGAGGAAGTTTGTTTTAAGTATGTACACATTACACATACACAAACACTCAAAGCAGGTAACGGGTAAAAAATAAAACAAGGTAAAGCCAAAACATGACAAATATGTTACAGAAATTCCCAAAGCTGAGTAGCTGTCATATCACAAATGTGTAAAAGAACAGGTGTTTTTTTCCTTTTCTTTTTCTGTACAAGCTCTAAGTATTTGACCGTTTCAAGAATATGTCAGATAGTACAAACTTTGCTGTTGAAGAGAAGCAGCTGGCTCCATGTAGATTTGGAGCTTGAAGCTTAATTAGTTTCCGAAAGTGGCACAGCCTTGGAAGTACATTATTGCAATCTGCTCACTTTCAAACAAACTTCTGTCAAATCATGGTATCATGCATCCCATCATGCAAAACATACACCTGGCGGACTTGGTTCGATTCCCATCTGAGCAAAAACTTTGTTCAACTTAAATCTGTACAACATACAAATCGATACTTCTACTCTACATCAGGGGTCACATGTGCTTCTACAAATCCGCATTTATTAATCAGGTAGGGAACCGCAAGCCAGGTTCCGAGTTCGATCACGGGGTCCCGCTCCCTCCACTGGCTCCCGGTCGCTGCCCGCACAGAATACAAAACTCTGATGCTGGCATTCAAAGCAACCAAAGGTATGGCTCCCCCATATCTTGCAAGTATGATTGAACCCTACAAACCCTCCCGCGCACTCAGATCAGCTAACGCAGGGAAGCTGGAAGTACCCTCACTAAAAACGCCGGGACAACGCTCCACACGTCCCAAACTCTTCTCCCTTCTGGCTCCAAAACTGTGGAATGCACTTCCCATGGCAGTCAGAACTGCAGCATCACTCCCAATCTTCCGCCGTAGTCTGAAAACCCACCTTTTCAGACTCCATCATGGCCCATAGCACTTACTCTACCCTAGATAGCACTTCTGTAGACTTAGATAGCATTTGAAACAGACTTATAGCATGTTATGTAGACAGCACTAGAATTGCATTGTATATAGTCATAGCACGCCATAGTACATATGTATAGCATAGTAGTATATATGTAAAGTTTATACGTATAAATTTCATTATATAGATATTCCACTGTTACTTTCTTAGCTTACGCATGTTTCATGATGAATGTTTTTATGTGATGTATTCCCATGCTTTTGTTCTTGCTTAATGTAAGTCGCTCTGGATTAAGAGCGTCTGCTAAATGCCTAAATTGTAAATTGTAAATTGTCCCAGTTGGTGTCGAAGTGTCGTTGAGCAAGACTCTGAACCCCTAATTGCTCACAATGTGCAGGTTGGTGCCCTGCATGGTTTCCTCTGCATTGGTGTGTGATTGTAATGCACAATCTATGTGTAACCAGAGGCTATACATACTAGACGGACAACAGACTTATTCAATTATACAATCTTTATTAGAAAATGCAAAATATAAAATCTGCAGCAGTAATTTCCTCTGTCTAGAGTGTTGTAGTACTATAGTCCTCCATACCAGTATTTGGGGATGTGTTCACCATCGGTTTGCTCCCAAGAAGCACATACCACCTTTAACAGCTGCTTGACAGCTGGTTGTCTGCTCCTGTGGAAGCAGGCAATAAAAAATGACATAAAATAGCATTAAAACAAGGAAAAACACAAATTAATGTTAAACAATAGCAAAAAACATAAAACGGCAGCAAATCAGGCAGAACATAGATAGTCTACACAGAGATTCATAAAACTGTCTAAGGTTTAGTGCGAGTTGGCCTGGAATACTAGTATTACCGTTGTCACCGTTTGTCACCGAGACGGCAAGCTTGGATTTATTTATTTATTTAAAATCCAAAAAAAGTATCGCCCGAACAGGGACTTGAACCCTGGACCCTCAGATTAAAAGTCTGATGCTCTACCGACTGAGCTATCCGGGCTCTGCTCATGCACGCTCCAGAGCTTTATTTAACTGTACAAGCGAAGCAACGACACGTCTTTATTTCACTGTATGTCAAAAACTAGGTATTTTGTTATTTGTTTCACATCATATTCAGCCAAACTAATACATCATAGTCAGCCAAACAAATAACAGTACTACCGATGGCGGCACGTTAATGACGCTTTTAAGAGCAGAACACGTACGGGTTAGCGACGCCGCTCACGTAACGTTGACAAAACCGCAGCAGGAGAGCGTCGCTCGCCGACAAAAACAGATCTACAAGCTGACGTCAGCGAGTAGCAACGTCGTAAATACGGCGTTATTACAGTTATTTACCATGCTTCAAACCGTATCAACAGGTGGCTCCGTGGCGCAATGGATAGCGCATTGGACTTCTAGTCAAGCACTTGAGAGGTGATTCAAAGGTTGTGGGTTCGAGTCCCACCGGAGTCGAATTTTTGTATTCCTCGCACCCGTCTTTTTTCTGTATTGTCACAACACAGATTTATCATAACCAACGTCTATCACTCAATGTTTCACTTCGGGGCTATAAAATCTAATAATACGCCCACAGTTCAATTAGCTTCTAAATCGACTATTAGCAGGTAAACATGTCCACATCTTATAACTGCATCTCCTGTCCAGTAGTGAGAGAACTCGCTAACGCTCTGGACCAAAGCTAGTTGGACAACACCTACCAGTACCAACACATAACCTAATGTCTAATTATTTAAATTAGTATGAAGGTTTAGTCTTGTAACTTCTGCTCCCAATGCCTACCATGCTGTACTGTAGGTCCACATCGCCCTCTACTGTCTGTTACCTCATGGTTCCAATCTACAGTAATTACACCATTACACCAAAGTGGTTCAGTCTAATTATGCCACAATTATGTCCAAAACAAATCATGTTTTGATATCCATCTTAGCGGTCTTTTGTAGAATACAAATACAGAAACTGTAGGCCTATTAAAGAACAAAATCACAACACACCAACCAATAACTTCCTCCTGATTATTTTAAGATTTTATCTCTCGAATAAAAGTTGTCATCGATGATCAACCTGTCGTGTCCACAGTCCATAAAAGAAAAGAAACGCTTTTTTCTTCAGGCTACTTATTTGTCCACACGAGTTTGCTACAATCCGAAGAATTATAAAAACATATAGCTTACCGTTACCTGACTATAAAGGTTCGAAATTCTGTAGAAGCTCATGGCGATGCTGAGGAGAGAGGCACGCAATGGCGTCTCCAGTTCACGAGCTACTTTGTAGACCGTCCATCACTAAGAAGATTCCAGTTCACTAAAACAAAACAAAACAAAAACAATGCAATGATGTCCAAACTATAGTATGTCCTTCTTGTAGCATATTCTAGCAACATTCCAGTTATGGGCTCCTTACAATGAACTTGCGGTCAAAATCACCAATGCACACAACATGATCGTCCCATTTCCATCCTGCTCAATCGGCCAACTAATTCACTGCACCTGCACACACACACACACACACACACACACACACACACACACACACACACACACACACACACACACGCACACACACACACACACACACACACACACACACACACACACACACACACACACACACACAGTATCCCGATGTCCTGGTCAGTGGTCAATCCTGGTCAATATCCTGATCAGTGCTGCTTAATATCCTGGACATTGATTGATTGTTTGAAAATGTTATTAACAGATTGCTGAATGGGTAGCCTACTGTCCAAGGAAGGTAACAGGTCAATACAAAAACTGCTAAGAAAAACTGCCATTAGTCAGTGGTCAGTCCCGGTGTCAGTATCTGCAGGTCAGTGGTGCAGTATATAGGTCAATATCCTGGTCAGTGTGTTGTTTGCTGCTCATAATGATAGTGATGATGGTGATGGTGATGAAACTGTGTCATGCTGCCTGTCACCCAACCAATAACCATGTGAGGGAAAAGGAGAAGAGATGTTATGGCTATCAGAATAGAATAGATGGCACCAACCCTAGCTAGCTGGTATACAGAGGTTTTACAATTACTGAAGGACAGTACTTAACTACAAATGTTATTTATTTATTTATCCATTTATTATAAGGACCACCACATAGAAAGAAAGAAAGAAAGAAAGAACATTCTGTTATTTACCCACTAGATGGCAGCGTTGGCACTGAAATGGCCACAAGTGCAACCTACCAACCATGCATCTGATGCATGCTGTGCTGCTCGATAGAGTGCTTGCGTTGCATACCTGTCCTACACAACCGCTAGGATTAATCTTTCAATCTTCGAACAGTATCCATCGAAATACACACAGGAAGTATGTGTACAACTACAATGCCCAATTCAGAGTCCATACCTCAGACCCTTCAGACATTGGCCTCATTAAATTAATGATTCCCTTGAAAAAAGATTACAGTTTAAAAACGTTTCCGCGTAGACCGGATGGTTAAAAAAAAAAGACAGATGGGACACGCAGGTGGAAAGGCAGTCTATAATTGCAAAATTAAGGCCCGTGTAAATTACATTAATTCATTGTCCTCCCAATTAAAATGTATTTTGGAGTTTTGCCAGGCCTATGTGTTGACTGTCGACGTCACTGTGCTGCGGCTGCAGCCTGCAGGCCATGCCCGCCACTGATGGAGGGAGGGTTGTATTGGATCTTCTGACAAGTCGACAACAAGCAAGTTCAACAAACCGCAGGTAATGTTTCAGCATAACTCGACGCTCTTGTGCGTTTACTGTTCTATTGAATGTATAATACTAGTTATTCATATAAATAGGCCTACCTGCCATGCGTCTATGATAGTGTTTCTGACTTTCTGTTGACATTGTTTGAAAACAAACGGTCGCCGGCTGGAAACTATACTTCATTGTTTATGTTTGGATGCTAAAGGCGCCAGATGGGCAGATATATGGCAGATATACAAGCTCACAATTAGGTCTACACATTAATTGCATTGCTATTGTGAAATTGTACGTAGTTTGGCTATTTCTGACTGTCAGAGATTTAGTGTAGACTCTGATAGAAAAAAAATCACACCCGTGACTCAAAGCTGGGCATTCATTGTCAATGGCATGCAATTAACACATTAATGTTTGTGTTTACTAAATTCGTTGACATTAAGGAAGTATTTAGACAGGTACATGGGTATCTTGGTGTATCTTGTGGACCAGGCCCATTGCAAGATGCTGGACTCTGTCGTCAACTCTAAGCCATTCCAGCATGTCAAAGTGGGCAGGGGTGAGGCCCAGTAGTAGCCATAGGAGACATAAGAGGGACTCCTCAAAAAGTGTCCCAAGTACAGAGCTCAAGAGTCCAGTTTAACAAGTCTAGAGCGGTTTTAACAACCTTTATTAGTAGTTTATTGAACTTGTAAGATATACGTGTCATTGATTGATTCCCAGCTCCCCTAAATAAGTCTGTCCCTTTATAAGTTAAGAGACACATTTTTTAAATAAGAGATGGTTCTGTATTTCAAAAGGGACAGTTGGCGCTACTGTGGTCTGTCCATACAACTAGTCTGTGACCATGTGTGTGTAAATATTGCATTGTCTGCATTTTGATTTTGTTTCACTGAATGGCCAGGACATATTATTTTAATGATTCAGGGCTGGAGCCAGGCTAGGCCAGGCCTGCCCGAGAGCTTAAATGGCTGCATTTATCCCAACGTCACATTCTGTTCTTGCCAATGTGTCACAGTATTTGACAGGTACTGTTTAACCCCAGGACATGAGGTGTGTGTGTGAGTGTGAGTGTGAGTGTGAGTGTGAGTGTGAGTGTGAGTGTGAGTGTGAGTGTGAGTGTGAGTGTGCATTGCACATGTGCGGGTTCTGTGCCAAACGCGTACTGTACTATAATGTGCTGCATCTCATAGGCTGCACATCACTCTGATATTGCTGTGTGTGTGTGTGTGTGTGTGTGTGTGTGTGTGTGTGTGTGTGTGTGTGGGGGGGGGGGGGGGCATGCACGTGCGAATGGTTGGTTGGTTGGTGTCTGTTAAGACTATCTGCAGACTATCTGACTATCTGCATCTCTCGGCCTAGGATTAAGTAAGGACTTGGTGTGTGTGTGTGTGTGTGTGTGTGTGTGTGTGTGTGTGTGTGTGTGGCCTGTTAAATCGTCAGGGGAAATCAAGTTGATAATGGGACAAAGGAAGGCTGAAGCAGGCTATTGGATTGTATTGCAAATTAAGTCCTGTCTGAACATGCCATGCCATTTGGCCTCATTAGGCAGTACAATTTACAGACAGACAGACAGACAGACAGACAGACAGGGTTTGAACAAGGGTTCATGACATGGAGTAAAGGTTCAGATTCATACCCATTCATTTCATGTCAGAAATTGGTGACAAGTTTGAGTCACTCTCTTTTTGAGCCTCCAACGTCTGACTTCCGGACGCGAAGTCTTGCAACGCACACTGTCCCGGGCAGCGCACCCCTCCGCCTCCCAGTTATTCTGCCCCTTGTTCCATACGGTTGTCACGTTTTCCTTTTACTTTATACCTGATGTAAAGAAGCCTTAGTGCTTTTCTGGTTTCATCCTTGTAGCAGTTTTTGTATTGACCTATTTACAAATGTCAATCAAGCTTGTTTGTTAAATGTATAGGCTATATAATTGTACATATGCGGTAGACAATATTAATGTCTGTAGTTACTAATGCCTGTAGTTTTAGCCACAGCGATAATTTAAGCAATAATAACACTATCATTTGAAAATGTATAGATGTCTCTTCAACAAATACATGGGAGCATTGAGACACACACAGAAGAACTGTGAGGCGGGGGTGTGCATTCCGGGACAGTGTGCATTGCAAGTCTTCGCCTTTCAGACATGATGTCATGTGACAGCCAAGTCTATGGACTTTTAAGCAGCCCCCCACCCCTTTCCAGCATGCCCCCGTTTTCCCCATGTCCCCACCTGACGTGACGTCATCTGGCAGCCACAGCGGGAGCGCCTCACTTCACGCAAGTGTGATTTTGTGTCTTTTCAGAAGACAAGGTTCTAATCTAAATGTTAAGCATTCAGGACATAGGAATAGCATGTATGGCTGACAGTGGAGTGAGCTACAATATTCAAGGTGCGTGAGTGCGTGCAGAAGCATTGTTACAATCTTCTGTCCAGGCTTGTCCTGTTGAGTATGCAGCCATTATCCATAGGTGGGGTTTAACAGAACAACAACTCACCTACTTACCCACCCAACTGTAAATCAGATCACAACAATAATTACCTAACAGCCCGATTAAGTTGAATCATGACCGTTCAAACCAGTTCACGATGTGAACACAAAGATTGGGATTTATGGAACGGGACATTCATTCCCAATCTGTAAATCTCACTCAAAACCAAAGGCAATACAATTTTTCTATATGCCAGCCTAACAATACGTTTATCTGTTTGCAAAACCTTTTTACTGTTTAGTTTTGCATTAGTGTTTTGCTTAGGCATAATTTTACCTGTCTAAGTAAAACACTGAAATGGCCACCACGAATAAATTTGACCCTTTCTTTGGCTGAAATGTGAAAAGTAGAGACTGTTTGGAGCAAAGTTATACATTGGTGGAAGAAAAACTAAGCCATTCTGTTTTATTTAAACTGTTTTATTTAAAGCGTATTATTGTGATATTCTTCAACATCAGGCAGTTCCTCCAATATACTGGACATACTATAACACACATAAAAAACCTACCTTACAAAATGTTCACCATTTTATTGCCCTTGCTTGTAAATCACTCTCTGTACAGAGTTAAAGCGACATGTTTTAAATCTCTTTAAAACACAATGTGACCAGTAAGCAGTGCTGGTTAGTTGTCATTTCCCTTGTGGCTGATGGTCCCTCCCTTCTGTGGTTTAGGGCAGTGCCAAAAGTAGCCAAAGTGGGGTCCGGGGACCCCCAGGGCTTCTTGAGGGAGTTCCAGGGGGTCCCCAGCTACAGTAAATGATCTGACCCTCGAGTCCCCTCCTGCTCAAATCCGTTGAAGAAAAGAGCTTTGATCTCGCCGCAAAGCGGGGTGCTATGGGCTATAGTTCCAAACATTGGAACTATCCCATTGAGATAGAATGAGCACTTCTGCATTCCATTGTTAAAAATAATCACACTGCTCCTTCCCTCCTTGTTAAAATGCAAATGGTTTAGTTTAGTCTGCAGGTGCACAAGGATTCAATCATAATATAAAAAGTAATAATTGCTGTAAATGCTAGAGGCAATGCTGCAAGGAGACAAACGTGTCTTGTTCTCCAAGATTAAAGAAAGCTTATTATAATTTTTTCCACAAAACCAAAGGAGAAAGAACTAGAAAGTGTTCCTCGGAGCACAGCGGGTATCCGCCAGGTCAAGTAGGTTATTGTGGCGGCGTGGCCTCCTGGTGGCGTGTTAATAGGCCAATGTGAAAATGGTGACATTTCTTGATTTTCTTCCTAGGCCTTTCATTCCAAAGAGTGAAAAGGGTGGCATTTCGTCCTCGTCCTAGTGGGAATGTGCGTGTAATGTTTCACAGAATTAGGGATGCTAGGGCTCAAGTTAAAGTTGTTCAGCTGGCTTTTATTAGGGATTACAGAAAGTATACATCGTTTCTCAGATGTGATTTCTTTGTTTAAATATTTGCAGGCCCTATAGAGACTGCATTTGTCAGGGCCCATGCATTTTGCTACACACCCGTCCCCTGTGCTTACTATACCTCCTACAATGTTTTGACTAAATCTGTGTGTGCACTAGTACTACTGTAACATTGCTATTTGGATCTCTGGCTGAAAACATTTAAAACGCTCCACTTGAAATGTCAAGTGGAATGCACTCATGAATAAGGCACCCCCTTCTCTCCCACTGAGCGTGGCACACACACACACACACACGCTACCTCAAACCACCGCACCGCCTATTTGCAATGTGTCCAACTCCAACTCTAGTGGGAATAGATGCAATTAGACTTACATTAACCACTTACTGTACAACTATACAACAAGCTCTCTTATAGGCTCCAGGTTGTTGTGGTTGGGCTCAATCTGTACTCACAGGGGATCTGAAATTACTATTGTAGGTGGTCCCAATAGTAATTTGTGTGTTTGTCATGCCCTTTGCACGTGGGTCCTTGTACTTAGTTACTTTGTACTTACTATAAAGTCATTTATGCCCACCCACCAGACAGTCAGGAATGTACGGTGGGCCTGTTCCTTGTAGCTTTACTTAGCAATCTTTCTTTAAAATAGAGATTTCTAACTGAAATATGTAGCCTATATCACATGTCTTTTATCCTATGTGTTGACAAAATAAATCATGGCTCATTTTCATCTTCAGTTTAAACGGCTTTCTAGCCGTGCTTAAACCACTATATTGGAATCAAAAGAAATAAATCACCTGCTCTCTCTCCCAGTACGGTGTAATAATGCTTCAGTGTAATCTTGCTCTCCTATCCACAAACCACAACAACATGCAGGCTAAAACTGACAGGCTTAGCACCTTCGCCAGACAGGTCGGACTCGGTATTAACACCTCAAAAACACAAGTGTTGTGTGTGAACTCCACCCCCACACAACCCATCCTTGTCGATGAAAAACCACTCGAGTTTGTGGACGATTTCACCTATCTGGGCAGCCTTATCAGTAAGGACAGTGGGGCATCAAAAGACATCAGAGCAAGGCTGGGAAAGGCTCAGGGTGCCTTCTCCCAACTCCGATCCATCTGGAAATCCAAAAAATATAGCCTCAAAACGAAGATGCTCATATACAACAGCAATGTCAAGTCTGTTCTGCTGTATGGATCTGAGAGCTGGAGAGTGGTCAAGACAGACACAAGGAAAATAGAAGTGTTCCACAACAGATGCCTAAGACGTATATGCCAGATCTTTTGGCCAAATAAAATATCCAACAATGAACTGTACAAACAAACAGGGAGCCGGAACATTACCAAGGACATTACACACAGACGACTGAGATGGCTAGGCCATGTATTGAGGATGGAGCAGGACTGCATCACAAAGGTGGCCTTAAGATGGACACCACCAGGAAAAAGAAAACCTGGGAGGCCCAAGACCACCTGGCGCAGAACTGTGACACAGGAGCTGGAACAGATGAATCTGTCCTGGGGAGAGGCGCAACATGCTGCCAGGGATCGAATGAAATGGAGAGTGCTCATTGAAGCCTTATGTCCCATTGGGGACGAAGAGGAGTAAGTAAGTAAGTAATCTTGTGTAGTGTCTTCCAACCTGAAGCTGAAGGTTATGAAAACACAAAGAGTTTAGGAGGCGAGTCACATATACGACTTGTACGTACAGTATTTAGTAGTCTGAATATATTTCACTTACTAAATATAACTCCATTGTGTCTCTCTTGGCCAATGGCCATGCATGACTAATTTACACACTTGACGTTTGGAGGATATTCCCCATGTTTAACATTACAACGCTATGCATTGTGGGAAATTCCCGTAGGCAAAGTCTGCATGAATGCTGACTTTCAGAAAGGGAGCACAAAGGGCTCTACGAGAGCCCTCACTGACTTAACAATTTGAAACGGGACAGACAGCCCTCAAGCCCTCACGGACTTCCTGTGAACGGGCATCTATGTCAGTGAGTCTGTAAGGGCGGACATTGGAACTGGGCCATTCCTTCACTGGGCTAAACTTGATTGCTCCGATAATCGGCCAGCGATCGGAGATTGGCCATATCGGCCGATATTAACTCTGATCGGTAATCGGCGTTTACCCTATCTATGATCTGCAATTTACCCTATCTGGAGAATCTGATCTTTTACACCATTTAAGTGGTAAAAATGTCAATCAGATAATTATATAGTATAATATTTTTGAGACAGGCCTAAACATTCTCCCCTTCCTCCCCACACACAGGCACAGTTTTGATGTGGGTTTTGATATATAATCATTTTGGAAATTTTGGATTGATTTCCTATCGGTATCGGACCTATATCGGTATCTTTGCTTTGGCTTTTAACACAGCATGAGACCTCTGTTCCTGAACTAGCCTCCCCCACCCTCCTTCCCTTGTTTTGTGTTTTGTTTTGTGTGTTGTCTTTGTATTCTGTGTTTTTAGTCTATGCGTTTACTTACTGTTTTACCTATGTACTGTACAGCACTTTGTGGCAGCTATGGTTGTTTTAAATGTGCTTTATAAATAAAGTTGAGTTGAGGTATTTGGCCGATCATGAGAAAAACAATCGGTGAACGTATCGGTCCCAAAAAACCTGATCGGAGCATCCCTAATAACAAAACATAAAATGTAACTTGATTCCAGGCATACTCATGCTCAGCAGAGTTGTAGGCATCAGTTCATTTTCAAGGGTGCACAGTCATTAGGATGACAAGTTCAACTACTGTTGTAGACAGTCTGAAAACATGCAGCTATACAGTAGTTGAGGTGTCGCCTGTCAGGCTGTCACAGGAACACTTTGCGGGTAAAAGAGATTTGACTTGTTCTAATTGATGGTCTGTGGCAGCTGTAAAACTGTAACTGTAACCCTGCAGTCCCTATATCATTATAGGTGGGGGGAAAAAGGAAATCTTTCAAAATTAACAGATCTACAAGCTCACACCACATCTGCAACACGACGTGTGCTGGTTGATGAGCTATTTTCAAAATAATTTAGAAAATCCTTGTGGATAAGCAAGTTCACATTTGTGGAAAAACTTTGCTCTTTGCCAACCGTCTGTGTGTCTGAGAGGAGCTGTAGGAGATAGCTGTTTATCAGACCGCTGCCTAAACACACTTCCAAAGGTCATTCCATGGCACACACACACACACACACACACACACACACACACACACACACACACACACATGCACATGTCTTTTTTCAGACAAGTCTTGATAAGAACTTCTATTTTAGCTTGGTGGTTTCCTGAGCTACAGAGGGATGTGCGCCAAAGAATAGATTAGATGTTGTTCTATTGGCGTCGCCACCAATTATAATCAGCCATCAATATCAATTGTATTCATAGTATTCACAATATCAATTGTATTCATAGTTCAAAGTCATATAATCCATTTATATGACTTTGAACTATGAATACAATTGATATTGATGATTGCCTATACAGTGTTACAACGGTCTGTTAAAAACAAACGGTTGTGAAAAAGAAAACTATTTATTTTGATTGACGGTCATGCAATGTCTTAACGTAATATCAATGTCATTGGTTGCAAAAGACACCTGGTGCCCGTCAGCATTTTCTCTCTCTCTCTCTCTCTCTCTCTCTCTCTCTCTGCCTATCACTTGGTCTCACAGATAGATATCCCTCTGCTTGGTCTTTCCTTGTCAGGAATAACGTAACGTAACACTACAGTAATCTCCTCGTCCTCATTGTCCTCTTCAGGACGTTAGATAAATTACTCTATGGGTCTATCACATCCACTCCACCGTTTCCTCTCTGTCAGCCTTGAGCAAACAGCTCCTGCACATGATGACACTGTGTAAAGCGTGTGTACATTTGGTGGGAGGGGTCGTTGAGGGTCATTTACTGTATGTGTGTATTTAGTTTAGACTAGTCATTGGTTAGACATGGGTTAAGGTTAGGTTTAGGTGTGCTGCCCCTTGGGAGGTTAGGTTTAGGGTGAGGGTTTGAGATGGGGTGCATACTTAGTTTAGACTAGTCATTGGTTAGACATGGGTTAAGGTTAGGTTTAGGTGTGCTGCCCCGTGGGAGGTTAGGTTTAGGGTGAGGGTTTGAGATAGGTTGTAGTTGTAGGCTGACTAGGTGTCAATGACTGGTCTTACCAATGACTAGTCTAAACCAAAAACTGGCTAAACTAAGTACTGCTGTATACTGTAGTATACATGCCTGTTTTTCTTCCTGGTACTCTGCAACTGATTGTGTTCTCTTAATCTATTAACTACTTAAAAATAAACTTATAATTGTTTATATATCGAGGAATCTGCTTGAAAAAATTCGAATGGATGTCTTTAAATAATAGACTGAATCAATTGGTGTGATTAACACCACTTAAGCTCCATTTTATACTTTGTCGTACAACGTGTCGCAAAAAAATAATAGATTCTCATAATTGATTCATCTATTAGGTCAATTAACTGTTGCACCCCTAAATGTACATGAGTTTACAGTGATGCAAATAGCCTGCCTCCTGCATCCATGTCACCCTCCGGGGGTCCTGAGATGCAAAACTGTACTCAGTACAGTAGTGTAATCGACGTTGGAAACAAATGGACCCTAACGGTTCCATTTGGTTCCATTTGCCCATGTTTTGGCATTGTTAGGTATGCCCATATGATGACCACGGATATGGTCTAAACGTGTGAAAACATATTTTTCATTTCACTACGCCTTTAAGGGACGCAATAAAACAACGACCTCTGCATCCACGGGATGCACTACTGTACTGTTTTTATTCTAGTTTATTTTGCTAGCTTTAGTTATAATAATAATTTCTTCTTCTGTTTTCTACATGAATTTAACCACATTATAACCATATAAAATGAAATGGGAGTTAAATGCTGCAATTTGTAAAAAATGGCAAAATATGACTCCTAACGTGGTTGAAGTGGGACTTATAAAATGTCCCTGGGACTCCTCTAAAAGACCATCTCTGTATCCCGGGACTCATTACATTGAAAACCTATTTACATCACTGGTGTTTACTGTGTCAGCGTGCATGTTGGCATTCACACAAGTTGTCCTTTGACTTTGAGAGCCTTGGCTCTCTCTGCCTCACCCAGTTGACTCTGCACAAAGAGCTCAGTAGAACATTGAACACTATAAGCTCGCCTTGTAAAAACTCTGCACTGCCTCCTTGATGTAGATGAGAAGTTAATCAGATTATTATTGCACGGTTGAATGAAATCCCTTTGACACTGCCAATGTGTTTGTACGGTCGGGAACCAAGGCTTTTCATCTGGGATTTGTAATTGTTTGGTTACAGGTTATATAGCCCACACACACACACATTTATTGTGGCAGTGTGTATTGCTTAATCATCTTAGACTACAGTAGATTAGCCAATGCAAAGCAAACATTAATGATTTATTAGTCTAACCACTTTCAACTTGGCGGCGTGACGGCGTCCCTATTTTTTTCATGAATCATTATATGCGAAAATGTACAAAAACTTAAAAAGCAATGTGAAAAAAAATAAGTCAATCTACAAGCTCACACCACGTGGCATCCTGACATGTTGTGAGCTTGTTGATCTTGTTGAGCTATTTTTGCATAACACCATTGTACGCCGAAGTACCACTCATTAAGTGAACTATGCCATTAATATACTTTAGAGTTGTGTGAAAATAATTAAAAGAAAGGTCCCCCAGTTCTGTTTCGCCTAGAACTGGATGTCTAGAACTTGGGGTTATGTGATCACAAAGATGTACTCTGACTGCAGGCCAAAAAGTACACCTTTTGGTGCGTTCACACGGGCAGATGTAACGATGCAAAGACACGTTGTGAGTTGATTTGGAGCAGCTACCGTACATGCATCGTTGACTCCAGACCTCCAGTTCTAGGCTAAACAGGAGGAGGGGACTTATTTTGGATTTATTTCCACACAACAGCTCTTACTCTTAACGTATGAATGGCATAGTTCAATGTTGAAAATGAGTGGTATTCCCCTTTTTAAGTGTTTCAAATGTTTGTTATTGCCCTCAATGGTATTGTATTGCACACTATAGTGCATTGCTCATTCAACCATGCATCTCTGGATAGTTAGATAGCGTTGCTAGAAGTGCCATTTGCTGTGACAACGTGCCATGTTGTCCTATAAGTGTGAGTTTGTGTGTATGTGTGCATTATGCAATATGATATCTTATCTTAGTCATCCACCTTGTAAATTCAGGGTTGATAGTGTAGTGTAGTAGTTGATGGAAGTAACTTGACGTGTTTTCTTTTGTCATATTTGTGACACGAGGAGGGATTTCCCCCTAAGCCACCCGTGGTCAAGTCTTCGCACCCATTGGTTGCAGTTTCGTGGTTGGACAAAAATCCTCTCTCTCCAATCCACTACCATTGAAATAACATGTTTTTCCAGTTGCTTCATATTGATATTCTGTGCAGTGTGCACTCAACTCGATTGTTATTTAAACTTGTTATATAAACTTGGTGTCAGTAAAAAAGGAACATCACAGGTGCCGCATGGTGACTGGGCATATCATGTTTTGTTTTTAGTTTTTCCCAAAAATGACGTTTTAGCAAATTCAACATAAACAAGGCGGAACCAGGGGGTGGAACAAGGCAGAAAGAGCCTGCTGGTTTGGTCAGTCAGGGACCAATCAGAAGGCTGACAAAGGGTTGAGAGTTGAGACCTTGTCGTGTTTCCGCAGCCTGTGTGTGTGTGTGGGCTGAGTTTGACCCTGTCGTGTGCCGGGGTCAAAGGCCAAGGCTACGTAGCTGCTAGCACTGTTGATTGAAGAACACCTGGTAATAGAGCAGGCTCTGTTCTCTTTTTTTGGAGCCAAGCGTCATTGAAGAGTGTCAGAATTAGTGCAGGAAACTTGTGTGTGTGTGTGTGTGTGTGTGTGTGTGTGTGTGTGTGTGTGTGTGTGGGGGTCTTCTTTTCCAAGTCATCCTCTTTGTTTTGTTATTCTCTTCTCCTTTTTCCCGTTCTCTCCGTCGCTTTTCATCTTTCATTTATTCTCCTGTTCTCTTTTTCTTCCCCCACAACCCAACTAGTCTCCATCTGTTTCTCTTCCATGACTTGTATTTCTCTCTCTCTCTCTCTCTCTCTCTCTCTCTCTCTCTCTCTCTCTCTCTCTCTCCCTTGTCCAAAATCTCTTTACCCCCTCACTCTTCTGCTACCAATAACAGGGGGGTGCCTCTGGCTGCTTAGCAACATCCAATCCCAGTCTCGTCTGGCCCCCTCCCCGTCTCAATTTCTGAGTCTACACTTTGTGTGTGTGTGTGTGTGTGTGTGGGGGGGGGGGGGGGGGGGGGGGGGCTAGGGGAGGTCCGGGGTCCGACGTAGAGTAAGGTTACCTGACGTGTGCACATAGCCCCCCCCCCCACACACACACACACCAGCTCCCTGAACTCCACACACACACGCACACACACACACACACACACACACACAACCCCCCCGCACTAGACCTTGAGTATGGGTATATGTATATGTGCATGTGTGAGTGAACTGTGGAATGTGTTTTCCCCCAATATCATAGAAGCTGCAGCTTACTCTATATGTGATACACACACACACACACACACACACACACACACACACACACACACACACACACACACACACACACACACACACACAGTCACACACACACACAGTCACACACTCACGCAGGTTCTCGTTACTGCAGTACTGGCTCGGGTAAACGGCTCGCTCATGTTTCAGAACCGAAAGGGAGGTGCATCTCTCTCTCTCTCTCTGTCCCTCGATCTCTCTCTCTCTCTCTCTCTCTCTCTCTCCTCCCTCTGTCTCTCTCTCTCTCTCTCTCTGTCCCTCGATCCCTCCCTCCCATCTCCCTCTCTCTCTCTATCTCTGTCTCTCTGTCGCTCCCTCTCTCTCCCCCTCCCTCCTCCCTCTGTCTCTCCCCTCCCTCCCCTACTCTCTCTCTCTCTCTCTCTCTCTGTCTCTCTCTCTCTCTCTCTCTCTCTCTGTCCCTCGATCCCTCCCTCCCATCTCCCTCTCTCTCTCTATCTCTGTCTCTCTGTCGCTCCCTCTCTCTCCCCCTCCCTCCTCCCTCTGTCTCTCCCTCCCTCCTCCTTCTCTCTCACTCTCTCTCTCTCTCTCTCTCTCTCCTCTCTCTCTCTCTCTCTCTCTACCAGCGTCACAGACTGCGTAGTCTCTCTCCCCGCACAGGACAGTGATGGGATAATGTACAACACACGTGAAGGTCTCAGCAGCCAGAGCAGCCCGTGTGTGTGTGTGTGTGTGTGTGTGTGTGTGTGTGTGAGAATGCTATTAGATCGAGTGTATGTCAGCGTGTGCGACAGTGCGTGGGGGCGGAGCGGTACTGAGAGGCCAGTGCAGTGCATGCCAGTCCAGAGAGGGAAGGAGAGGAGCGTGGGTGTCTTGTGGTGAATAGAGAGATTCCATTATTCTGCTGGACACGGCGCTCAGAAAGAGGGACACAGTCTGGTAAGTTATGGCTGTAGGAGCGCTGCATGGGGTGCATGGTGCATTTAACTCTGGGGGAGTTACACTCCCTGAGTCGGTAAGTTAGTTACTTCTGTGAGCGTGTTTGTGCGTGTGTGTGTGTGTGTACACACACGTGTGTGTGTGTGTGTGTGTGTGTGTACACACGTGTGTGTGTGTGTGTGTGTGTGCACCTGGGCAGTAGGGTTCATGGCTCATGCATATCAACCACTGCGTGCACTTTGAGATCTTTGCTGGTGGCGTTTCGTAGAAAAACTAAATTAATCATTAAGCTCTTTAAATGGTTTTTTTTCCTCCTCCTCTGAACGTGTTGGTAATAGATTGTTTCCAGCCGCTCGGCCCAACATGGTAGCGTTGGACTCGGTTACTTTTGTGCCAAAAAAGCTGGCATCATTTGGGTTTATCTGTGCATGAAATTGAAAGCTTTGACTAATCATGATCTAATCACTATTTAAGTGCTGCCCTGAGCGTGGCATTTATTCCAGTAACTCTCTGAAGTATCCAAAAATAACTAATGTCCATAGTACAGTAAGTACACACTGTCCATTTGTGCAACTTTTTGGAGTCTGCGTTGTTTTGTCCACACGTGGGTCAGTAATATGTGCAAATGGATTCAGACTAGGACACATTCCTCCACATGGTCGCTCGGTGGTACTGCATGTGCCCCCAACCCAACTGAGAGGCTCCAGTCTCTCCAGACAGACTGTTGACTGGCGCTGTCTTCCTTTGTTTTGCCAATGGGTTCCCAGATTGGAGAGACTCTCGAAAATCTCGAGTGTCTGAAAATGGCCTCGTAAGGGTCCTTTTTTTGGTACACTCTTCGAGTGTATAACAGACACTTGGAACACTCTTTACTTGGCAGTGAAGAAACAAAGGCGTTCGTTTTGTAGTGAATGAACTGTAGTGCTTTGTAGCAAAGGTGGTCGATCATTTCCAGATGTGTGCTGGAGATGATTGCCACAAAAGTCCCTTTACAGTACTACACACACACACACACACACACGCACGCACGCACGCACACACAGAGAGAGAGCTGAAGCCCCTTTGTTGTGGAACTTGTGGTTGTCACTGTTTTACCATTGTGTCACATCAACTGTAAAATCTTGTTAATTTAACTCCGGGAGTGAACAAATGTAACCAAATGGAGGGTCCATTTGGTTAAAATTGCACGCTTCCGGAGTTAAAAAATGCATAAATAAATGGCCTTTTCTTTCCACTCATTTTTCATTGTTCATTACATTTTGTATTTATTTATATCGACTCCAAATACAACGTCACGGCATCAAAACACCAGCTGCCCTGTCACACCATAACTTGAGATTTGCGACTCAAGTAAATGCAGTCAGTCCCATAAACATGAATGGATCTATGTGAAGTTTTTACAGTAAACATTGACACCCACCCCTGGGCCCTGCCCTGCATGGGCAACCCACCGACGGTAAACACCGGATCTCGTAGCTATTATTGGTTCAAATGGCTTTTTTCCTTATAAAAAGGCCTGGATTCATTTCATACCATAGAATGATGACCTAAACCACAAAGTGATGATCTGCAGCAGTCCCATGCATTCCTGTTATGGGGGGGGGGTGGCGGGGGAAAGGGGGGGGGGGGGGTCTTAGCCTGCATAAACAGGACCACGTAGCGGCGTAGAGCACAGCACCGCATCACACAGAGAAGTACTGTGGCTACACAGCCTTATATGAGCATATCGGGGAGCTTTGGCGGCGAAGAATCTATTCTCCAGTGTGCCATTAATTTGTTTTCGAGGCTGTAGAAAATGTAGAACCTGTCCTGAACCACTGGACTGGAGATAGTCTGGGTAGTAGTACAGGTTGAGAATGAATCGGAAGTCACTGATCCCGTGCTGGGAGGGGATGCGTTGCATTACATGCATCCGCATGTTCAATGTTCATTGATCGTCTGCGATCGAAAAGCGCTTTGTACCTTCCAACGCGCGGAGCATTCGGGGACACGAGGGGGATGTTTTCCCAAGCTGCAGATCATGAGCAACACCTCGGAGCCGGTGCTGCCTGTGCCTTCATTCACGTTGCGTCCCCCCCATGTACTTCTACCACGCTCCACTGATGATAACGTTGTTTCATTCCATGCGCTTCGTTGCCTGAACTGGAGATACTAATACAATACTCAAACCGATTTTTAAGGATAATAATGTTCCGCCTGTCCTGTTTCTCCATATAGGAATAAGTGGTAGTTGTAGAGATGAGATGCTGTGTTGGTGTTGGTAGGATAAAGAGGTTGAGACATTAAAGTAAAAACGTTACGGTGGGGGCTGCCAGGAATAGGAAGTTATGTAACAGGCTGCATATCTGACTGCAGTACAGTACAACCTCTGGACCAGACCTGATACGACTGGAAGCCAGCCAACTCTCTCTCTCTCTCTCTCTCTCTCTCTCTCTCTCTCTCTCTCTCTGATCATTTATCAATCCCCCCTCGATCGTAACTACTTCATTCTGTCCTTTGTTTCTCCCCTCTCACTCTCGCTCGCCGCATTTTCGTTCTATCACCCCTGCATTGTAGTTGGAATTGCTGTATCTGTCAGGCACACACACACACACACACGCACACACACTGTTTTTAAATGACACTGCAGCTTTGTGATCACACTGCATAACCCTCGTTACAAACATCGTCTGCTGGCACATGCATGCCCGCAAACACGCAACCTAGCAACCGAACACACACACACACACACACACAGGCATCATCAATAACTCACCCTCTGCCTCCACTGGGGAATGACGAAGCATCTTATCTCATTAGAGGGTTATCTCTTGTGTGTGTGTGTGTGTGTGTGTGTGTGTGTGTGTGTGTGTGTGTGTGTGTGTGTGTGTGTGTGTGTGTGTGTGTGTGTGTGTGTGTGTGTGTGTGTGTGTGTGTGTGTGTGTGTGTGTGTGTGTGTGTGTGTGTGTGTGTGTGTGTGTGTGTGTGTGTGTGTGTGTGCGCGCATGCGTGAAGAGAAAGACATGGATGGGTAGATATATCTCTATGGCCAATGATACAAGCAGTTGCATTGGTGTGACATGTCCTTAAAACTGTTTTGTTGCAGGGAGCTGCATTGGTGTGACATGTCCTTAAAACTGTTTTGTTGCAGGGAGTTGCGACTAGTAGCATTGGTGTGGTTTTGTGATAGATGCAGTGTGTGTGATAGAGCATGTGAGTCAACAGACGTCACGCCTGGCGGGACACAGACTGAACATTCATAGTTCATACACGGCAACACCTTTTATTCACACCATGCAGTCACACAGTGCTTTATCATCCACTGCAAACTTCAGCACTGACATCCACTTGACATGGAGGCCTTTCACATCCGACCTTTTTAGAGTGAACTTTCTGTCATTATAGAAATGAACGGGTTCGATTCCCGCTCGGGGCACTGTGGGTGCTGGCGGCGTGTTTCCTCCTCCGCGTCATCAGTGCCCATACCCGAAGGCGGGGGTTGGCGAAAGGGCCTTTCTGTGTGGAGTTTGCATGTTCTCCCCGTGTCCCCTAGGGTAGGTACCCTCACAAAAACATGCAGTAATCCTGGTCACTAAACTGCCTCCCCCTGGCCAATCGGGGCGCCTGGTGGAGGGGAAAGGAACTGGTTGGAATAACGTGTTCCTTTCACGCGCTACGTCCAACCAGGGAAACTCCCCCCTGTCAGGCGTAAAGGAGCAACTTGGACACTCAAGCATGAAGGAAGCATGAGTTAAGTCCGTTGCTCTCCCCAGGTTGGCGGAGGGTGTGTAGAGCCCAGGATCACAGTAGATGATTGACACAGGGGTGAAAAATGGGTTACAAAATCGTGGGATGAAAAATATATATATAAAAAAAAAAAAAAAAAAAAAAATGAACGGATGACATTATTATTATTATTATAATTATTTTGAACAACAAAAGTGAAAAATCTAAACCTAAAATGCTTTACCCGAAAGACACATTTAATGGTTGAACCAGGTGTGCAGTTACTCCTGCTGTGCGCAAACAAAACAAAAACGCATTTCCATGATCTGTCTGTCGGACACAAGTCAACACGGAAACATAATGCATATCCATAATCCCCCCAAAAAACATTCTGTGCTCAAAAACCACAGAAATGGCTCAACCCCAGACCCAGTACGATGAGGATGGGATGTTTTTTTGGGGGGGAAGGGGTTATGAAATGTGTTCAGGTTTCAGTGTAACTGGAAAGCATAGCTATAAGGAACTGTTTGCCTAGTGGGGAGAACACAACCTCGACACAATAGAACAACCACGTATCCTGTCTAACACTTAGCTATTTTTTCATGGCAGTGGGGGGAAAGTATCTCCTGGAAACTGCATGAAAGGTGTGACCACGAAAGTAATGCATATCAGTTTCTGACCATGTTCCCTGCTGGCTGTATTCCGACTCAAGCTGAGCTGGCCTTGACTGAATTGTCGCTGTTCTACAGAAGGGTTTTGTGTCTGTGTTTTCTGTAAATACTATAACATGGTGCTGTCGAGGGCTGACATTTGGATTGCAAAGTGCAAAAGAAAGCACACGATTCCATTCCATGTTTTCATGTCATGAGTTTTACACAGACATTCAACAGTATATACCCTGATCCGTCCCTTTCTATTTTTGATGGCTTGGAAAATGTCATTAAGACATTTGAGCCAGTGCATAATGTCTGACTTATGCAAGGTTGTGCACCATGCCACATAAGATGTAGTAGCTATATAAGTCAGGTTGAAGATGCTGTACTGACATGAGTATTGCAGTTCCATTTCACAAGACGGTATCTTATCTGATGACGCGAAGACTGTTGTGGAATCCATCACTTACCGCTAGACTGAGACATACATTTATGTCTTGAGTGTAATAAAGTGGTAGTGGTAGTGGTAATAAAATTGATAGTGGTTTTGAAACATTGTTGCTATGGGTGGGGAATCGGGATACGAGTCACACAACGTTCTTGAATGAAGCTTTAGGGCTGGAGATCCATATCTGATCCTTTCAATTCTTATCAGGCCTGTATTATGTGCATGTCTTGGCACCAATCCTGTGTCCTTCTTTGAGTTGCACAGTGACCTATTCCAAAGTTATGGGTTTGTGTGTGTTTACATAATAGTATAGTGTGTGCGCACGTTCATGTCAGGCAGTGAACAGTAGCTGGACTGGATGAATACATGAACACTGCTTTCCTGGAACACCTTGCAGTAGAGCCAAACCATACCACGTTGTTTTTGGCCTGATCCCAATGTTGGAGAATCCTACACCACCAAACTTAACATTTTATTAAAAAGTAGCTTGCAATCAGGTTGACACACTCGGCTTGTAGATCTGCTATTTGTGTACTGACTACAGACAAAATAAATATAATAAAAAATAATGGCTGATATATCAGCCAAAGAGATGTATCGGTTGTGCTCTAATCATTTTGCAGGGCTGTCAGTCAGCCAAAGCCTTATCTTATCAGCTACTGGAGCTGAACAGAAATCAGTCATTTACATTTCTGACAGCCATTTAGGAAGGGACATTCACATCAGTTTTCTCAACTAAATATTCTGTCCCATGATGCATACATGCATGCATACATACATACATACAGAAGGTTTTCCATATTGTATAGAATAAACCATAGCATCAGCATGTCTGTTATTATTAGGGGTGCACGATTATGAAATTATGACCGATATCCGAACTCCGATTATTTGCAGGGTCATATCTGACCGATTCCGATATTATACCACCAACCACGATGGAAACAAGCCTAGGCCTAGTATGCGGGGCTTGGCCCAATTAAAGCCTGTAAATTAAAGTATTCAATCAATCAATAAATAGCATAATACTTTTCCAAGTGTCTGTTTTCACAAGTGAATGACTACTGAATGAGATGAGTACACAAATTAAATGTATATTTATTTTAAATTGTATTAATTTCTTTGCTCTTCGAGGCCCGCTATTCCGACACGCCGTCATTTCCGACGTGCCGTATTACTAACCCTGTCCCTAAACCCTAAACCCTAAACGCAGAAGCCACGTATCTCCCCGGTGGAAAACAGGCAAACATTTGGTGGAAATAGCCGACCTACAACGAGTTGTAGATTGTCTATTGTCGGTAAAGAGATTGCGTTCTAAGGACTGAGCAGAGAAGTACAGCCCACTGTGGGGGGGGGGGGGGGGAGGATCCCGGTCAATGAAGTGTAGTATAGGGTTTAATCATTTAGGCCTGACGTCTTTAAATCCCGACAGTTTTCTGAAATACCTCATGTTTCTATGTCAGTGATAGTCAAAAATAGCAGACCTATATATACATACAAGCTCGTATAGCGCGTGCTATGAGCTTGTATATCTGCTATTTTTCAATAGCTAAATTATAACATGATGATGTTTAAAACGCCAAAAGGGGTTGCCGCCAAAATCGGTTAAGTTGTTAGTGTATGAGCTTAAAGTTAAATCAACTCATGACCATTTACAGTATGTCTCCGCCAGGTCTTAACCCATTCTGAACGGGAACCCATTTTCGTGTTAGCATCATGTTATGCTTTAACTATTGAAAAATAGCAGATCTACAAGCTCATAGCGCGCCACCGAGTGGCGCGCTACGAGCTTGTAGGTCTGCTATTTTTGAAAAATCGAAGAGCGACTGACATTTTTAGAATCTGATCTCAGGTCAGAATGGGTTGATCAGACCAGTGTGTGTCCAGTGGAAACCTCGTATGAATCTGATCTCAGGTCAGAATGGGTTAAGCACATAACGATGAGCTGAAAACAATGCTGGGACTGTTCCTGGCATCATAAGTGGCTTCTAGTGTAGTCAGCTGTGGCTGGCACCAGATAGTGTGAGGGTGATTATTGCCTTACCACACACACACACACACACACACACACACCACACGTATGCACACAGACAAATGCATGCTAATGGAGTTTGTCGTAACACTTACAGTATATTCAACAGTTTATTATAACACTTGGAAAAAGAAAGACCGTGAACAGCTATAGTCCATGAATGTCAGCGCAATCGTAGAACTCAAATGATGTGTTCATAATACAGTACGTACAGTATGTCCTTGAGGTTGTGTTGCTGTGTATGAATCCTCAGTTGGTGTCCAGTTGAGAATTCTGTTAACACACAGACAGACACCATGAATCCATTATGCACGCACGCACGCACGCACACACACTTACACTTTCTACACAGTGACAGCGTTCTCTTCCAAATGTGATGCAGTGAGGAAAATAAAAAACGAACTTATACTTGGAGATATCTCTTTACCTCTTGCACGCACATGCGCGTACACACACACACACACACACACACACACACCTCAAGGACATAAGTACACACAGAGTTGGGCAGGTGTTAATCTTCACGTGATGACTAGTGGAATTTGCCTTTTAACTGGAAGTAACATCCGGAATGTTAATTTAACTCTGAAAGTTGACGTTTACGCTTGAAACCCACCAGGCGTGCAAGCATGAGCGCACGGCCGCTGCTTCTCTTTGCTCTATGTTAATGACTTCAGTCGATCTCACTGGCTGCGCACGGATGCTCCACTCGCACACGTGAAGATTTATTTTCATCTGCTCTTAATTGGCGGGGGGGGGAAAAAGTTTGTCCGCACGCATTCTCATTAAAATGAGCTTACCAGACGTCCCACTGTGGCCAGGTTTGGCCCGGGCCGAGAACTGACTTTGTGCACAACCCTGCACATGCAATGAAGTGAGTGTGTTGTTTTTGTTGGTGGGTTTGAAGCCTCACAGGTTGAATTGTTGCACTTTCAGAGCGAAATTGATACTCTGCATTTTGCTGTGTAAGCACGATGGAAGAGGAAGCAATGAGAGAGAAGGGAAGGAAATCCGAGAGTTAAGAGTGAGAGAGAATAAAGTCTATAGTAGGCGTCTTTTAAAAGTTTTTCAGGCCAAGGACGCCCTAGCTGAGAGAGAGAGAGAGAGAGAGAGAGAGATGAAGCAGAGAGGGACCCCCATATTGTATACGTTTTTGTTTCACATTATACTTTTTCATAGATGGCTTCCAATAGGCAGTACTGGCGAACAATGTGTGGATTCACGTTAACGTGTATTTTCAGGCAGTTAACCACTTAAACCCTCAATACTTGGGAAATCTTGTACTTGGGCTGCTCTTTTTTTTCCGAAGAGAAAATATCTGCAAAAGCATCAGATGAAAGTCTTTGGGTGCAGGTCAGACTCAATAATGCAACAGAAGTGAAGAAATAGCCAGCACACAATGTCCCTTTCACATGGTTTATTTTACCTCTCATATGGACAGACAACGGACGCGTGTTCTGTTCTGCACACGTACTGTACATAACACTCCGGTTCCGGTGCGATGAAAAAAAAGTCAGCTGACTTCTGCTAGCCTAGGTTTATGCTGTCTATGGGAACGGAGTTGTTGGAATCCTGGACTTTTGATAAAAAACAAGCTTGATTTGCGGCAGATCGCCGTTTACAAAATGCATGTTTTGGGTGAATTCAATAAAATTCGCAGGACATCATTCATACATTGGGAGGTGAAGTGGCGAACAGTCGACGCCAGCGTCCTCACTTCCCAACCCCAGGTTGTTCATTCAGCAGCCTGTACTAGTGCTGCCAGAATTGGCCAAAAATTATATTCGAAATTCTCTTTCTTTAAATTTTAAGCATGTGCATACCCTCTATCTATGGTCCGGTCCAGTATGGGCCGTGGTTAATGCTGAGAATTGCACTCTCTTGAGTCTTGCGAGATAAATTTAATGATTCATAATATCTTAATGGCCTAATTTTTGTATAATGTTTTAGTTTACGTGGCACAGAGTCTCGCCAGAACTCACACAGCAATTGTATTGTGTTTTTTTTTAATTCGAATCTTAAAATATTATTTTATTTCTTACATTCGAATATTCATTCGAATATGGAATATTCGTTGGCAGGCCGTTGGTCAGTCTGTTGGTTCTGGACCGGATGGATCCATATCTTCTACCAGAGGGCAGACGTTGGAAAATAGGCTATACTCTAATTGGACAAAAAGTTATTTTCTTAATTTACAAAAAGTGACTTACTGTAATGTAGTGAGGCTTTAGCTTGACATGTGAAGGCTTACGACGACGCTACTCTGTTAAAACCTGGAAAAGAAGACCATATATGTTTTAAGACCGATGAAATGGTGTTGTTGGATGTTGAGATAGTATCGCTCTTAATTCTTACAGTATACAGTAACAGTTATCATTAATATACATTAGAGCTGTTGTGTGGAAATAATAAAAAAGTTCCCCCATTCGGTGTTTCCTAGAACTGGAGGTCTGGAAAAAAAAATTTACATGGTGAAGTACATCTTGGTGACATCATCAAGATGTACTTCACCATGTTAATGACGTTTTTGTTAACCCATTCTGACCTGAGATCAGATTCTAAAAATGTCTTCTACATCCTGACAGACTGTGACAGTTTTCTGAAAAAGCTATATGTTTCTATGTCAGTCGTTCTTCGATTTTTCAAAAATAGCAGACCTACAAGCTCGTAGCGCGCCACTCGGTGGCGCGCTATGAGCTTGTAGATCTGCTATTTTTCAATAGCTAAAGCATGACATAATGCTAACACCAAAAGGGGTTCCCGCCCCAAAATGGGTGAAGTGGCCCTTTCTGAGTTACAGTAACACTCATGGTTTTGCTGTGTAGGCACAAATTCCAGAATAATCACGGGGGTTCATTTCAGTTCTCCTCTGATTCAGCTGTTGGTCCTGAGCCAAAGTTATCGTCTGAAACCAGCTCTTTTTTGTCAAGTCACCTTGCACACATTTACAGTATGTTATGTGGAGTTGCGCTGTTGTCGTGTGTGTGAAAGTGTTTGTGTGAACATAATGCACATTGTAAAGGCCTTTGGATAAAGATTAAATGTAATGTACAAATCAGCACAGGCAATGCAGTAACCATATAAACCAGTTTTTACACCTGACCTCCCTAAAAAACAAAATAGCCTCTACTGTATATCACAAAGGTGTGAGCTATTATTTGCTATTCATCATATGACAAAGTACATTTATACAGGGATTAAGTGGCTAACGATTGTAGACAATGTGTGTTATGGTGGACATTGTGCATGTTGAGTGATCAGATCAGTGTGTCTCATTGAAGCATTTACACTACAGAGTAAGACTCCGTATTCAAGTAGTATTGGTGGGATTAGAATCGGTCATCGGATGGGTGTGGGTGTGGGGGGGATGTGGACTTGGAAAAAGGTTGAAAAGAAACCACTGCCTCAGCCTTCATGCCAGGTCACTGAGGCGAAGAGAGCAGCACTGATCACAGGGAGAGAGAGAGAGAGGAGAGTGAGTTGTAAGAGGATCGGCTCGGCGCCTGTCGAGACTGTATTGAAGGAAGGGAGAGAAGTATTAGGAGAAAGACCTGGGGGGGGGGGGCTTAGGGGATCGGTTTCAGATGTTACATCCAGCGATCTGATGAAATCGCTCTCACGTCATTGATTTCCATGCCATCATCGTCTCCTCCTATTGTTATGCAACGGTAATAATAACCCATTTTGACCTGAGATCAGATTAAAATAATATGTCTTCTACATCCTGACAGTTTTCTGAAAAAGCTGTGTTTCTATGTCAGTCGTTCTTCGATTTTTCTAAAATAGCAGACCTACAAGCTCTGAGCTTGTAGATCTGCTATTTTTCTATAGCTAAAGCATAACATAATGCTGACCCAAAAAGGGGCACTGAAACAAAGCGTGGCCACCGTCGTCCGTCGCTGCATGTTGGCCTGGTGGGTTTGGCTCGTTGCCGAGGACTAACGAGGGGTCGTCAGCCAGCCCTGCCGGGCCGGGCCGGCTGCCAGACTGTAGATCATTCCGCGGTGCTCTGATGGGAGAGCTGCAGTGTTCTGCAGCACACAGTGTTCTTGCAACCTACCACCGCACGACAGCTATAGAGGGCTTCTCTCTGGATGGATAAAAGACAAACGCGACCCCTTGCAGGCGTTGTGACATGGTGGACGGCTTCGAGGGTGGTTGCGTAATAATGTCTAGGTCAGTTCACTCGTTTCAAGGACCATACAGTCCTAACTGTAGCCAATAGCAGAGATTGTCCCTGTCGTTTACGCAGAAGTGCATGCAGACAGTGGGTCACACTGGGTATGCTGGCAGGCCTCCACGTATATTTTGAAATGTCATTCACATCGTTTCATGTTGAAACGATGTGGAAAAACACTCTACGAGACTTTATAAATAATCACGTTCAACCTGGCATCCTTTAATATGCTGTCATACTACAGTATAGGTAAATTATTTTACAAAACCTTCAAACGTTTTATTGGTAGGAATATGCTAGTCTGCATTTCTCCACCGTTAAGTAGACCTGGTGCAGTTGTCATGTATTGTAGGACAGAGATTGATGTGTGCTAATCACTGCAAACTGTGACCCAGATAGATGTAGATGTTTGTTGGCAGAGGAAGATTTCACCAAGAAGGAAACGACCTTTGCACCACATGTTTGACCAGAGATATGCAGTCTGAACTTGTTTGTAAATCAGGTTATATTGTATATCTCTTTTTTAACAGTATACAGTAGGCTATCTCTGTCCTGCAGCTTATTATATTTTGCCGTCCGCCTGCCCTGTAACTTTGACCACCTGTCACCTCCTTCATTCATCTTGAAGGATGTCCATTCTCTGCAGTGCTGTAATGGACAACAGTCAGGGGCCATACAAGGCTTTTCTGTTTCATTGATCCAGAATAAGCATGAGAGACTGTGCAGTTATTATTGATCATGAATGAAATGCTGCATTTAACATTGTACTACTACTGTGCATAAAGTGAAGGAACACATACTGAAAATTGTGGAAAAACCCCTATCTACTGTAAGTGATGAACATTTGGGTACAAATTATACTATATATTTGCTCCAGGATAAAATTAAATGACTGAGGAGGGGGCAATTGAAAATGGCGAGAGGGCATTTTATTATAGTAAAACAATATGTACATAAAACCTAAACTGAGGTTTCTTTTTAGAATTTACAACTGAGGGTACCAGGCCCGTCTGGCATCCCCCTGTGGCACCAGGCCTGGTCTATTCTGTAGTGCATACATTTTGAGTTACTAGTAGTATACAAAGTGGATAAATGAACACAAAACACTCCTTCTCTTCAGAAGTCTCTCTCTCTCTCTCTCTCTCTCTCTCTCTCTCTCCCCCCCCGTGTCCACTCCACGTTCCCCTCCATCTCTGTCCTTACCCTGTGCTCGACAAGCGTGTCTTAATCCCCCCCCCAACAATACTCAGCGGGTGTTTGGATTAGCCATGTTCTCTCCTCGCTCGCTCACGCATGCTAACACGCGAGCACCACGCCGCACACATTCTGAGATCATGTGCACTCATATACCCACCGCCGGGGCCCTATTATATCTGGGACAGATTAGAACAGCGGCGGATGAGACATTTAATGAGTGAAGAAAAAGTCAGTTTCTGTTCTAGAGGCCTCGTGTCAAACTCCACGACCTGTTCACTCAACCCAGCCGCAGTCTAGATCAATCTGTATCTGTCTCCCTCTCTCACTTATACCTAATGTGTCTCTCCCTCCCTCGCTCTCTCCCTTCCCTGAGTTCCCTCCCAATGTCTCTCTCCCCCGTACTATCCTATCCGTCTCCCTCTCTGTGCCTCACCTCCCTATCTCTGTTTCCCTCTCTCTCCCTCACCTCCCTATCTCTGTTTCCCTCTCTCTCCCTCACCTCCCGATCTATCTCCCTCTCTCACTTATACCTAATGTGTCTCTCCCTCGCTCTCTCCCTTCCCTCCCAATATCTCTCTCTCCCTCACCTCCCGATCTATCTCCCTCTCTCTTATCTCCCTTCCTTCCAATAGCTTCCCCCCTCTGTCTCTCACCTCCCCATCCCTGTTCTCTCACTATCTCTCTCTCTCTCTCTCTCTCTCTCTCTCTCTCTCTCTCTCTCTCTCTCTCTCTCTCTCTCTCTCTCTCTCTCCTATCCTTCCAATATTGTTGCCCCTCCCTCCCTCACCTCCTTAACTCTGTCTCCTCTTTTCTTAACACTCCCCCCCCCCACTCTCTCCTAACTATCATGTAAGGAAGCTGCGAAGCGAGGTCTGTAATGCTTGGCATTACAGACCTCATGACTTCAAAAGGAGTTTCACCCACTGAATAAAGAGATTTATATATTGTTTTAAGTAGCTCCACTCCTGAACAGCCTGTGGCGAGCAGAGACAACGTTTCAAGTATAATTAATGATAAAATGGTTGTGTTAGTTATCGTTATGTTAAGTATCGTTTTTAGAGATGGCTAATATTAGGAACATGATTAAAATGCATTTGGATTATAGATGATTATGTTGTGTAGGTTTAGGGCAGGGGTAGGCAACCTTTATTATCAGAAGATATATTACAAGATATATTACAATTCTATCTGGAGCCGCAAAATATATTTGACTTAATTTAGCAAACTTTCATTATTTGTGGTTATTTTTCTGGCCTTTTAATATTACATTTTATTGTTTGCTAATTTCTCAAGTATACTGTACCAGTAAGCCAGCAGCATTGGTGGTGAAAACAAACATAGATGTCTTATCATGAATATATTCTTCTATTTTCCTTCATTAAATTTGATGCTTATTTCTATCTGGTGTATAGGCAACATTGTTTTGCAATATCAAAATGAAAGAATAACTTTATGCCTACTACAAATTCAATAATAATAAATTGTTATTAAATGTAAAAAGAAAAGAAAAAGAAAACCTCTTATTCCTTTTCATACTTCTTTGCCGTAGCAACTGGGAGCCACGGGAGAGGGCCTATTAGGAGCCACATGTGGCTCTAGAGCCGCATGTTGCCTACCCCTGGTTTAGGGTTTAGTGTGGTTAAGATCAGGGTAAGGATCTGAGAATTAACCCATTCTGACCGGGCACCCATTTTGGTGTTTAGCATCATGTTATGCTTTAGCTATTGAAAAATAGCAGATCTACAAGCTCATAGCGCGCCACCGAGTGGCGCGATACGAGCTTGTAGGTCTGCTATTTTTGAAAAATCGAAGAGCGACTGACATTTTTTTAGAATCTGATCTCAGGTCAGAATGGGTTCATCAGACCAGTGTGTGTCCAGTGGAAACCTCGTATGAATCTGATCTCAGGTCAGAATGGGTTAAGTAAGTAAGTACATTTTATTTATAGAGCACCTTTCGAAACGATGTTACAAAGTGCTGAACAACAAGGTAAAACAATCATGTTAAAACAAGGGCACGAAACAAACAGTAGAAGGTAAAACATTGAGATGCAAATAATTCAAGTAAAAATATATCGTAAAATAAATACGTTTTTAACAATTTCTTAAAACCGTCGACAGACTCTGCATTCTTCAGCTCAAGGGTCAGGGCATTCCACAAAGTGGGGGCGACCACTTCAAATGCGCGGTCGGTCACCCTTCGTTTTGAGTCTGGTTGTAGGGATAGACAGAAGGCCTTTTTCGGAGGACCTGAGAGAACGTGTGTTAGGTTTAGCATGCAGTAGTTCAGAGATGTAGAGTGGAGCCAGTCCGTGTAATGCCTTGTGTGTTATTAAGAGAATTTTGAAATTGATCCTAGGTTTGACGGGCAACCAATGGAGTGTCTCTCCCTCGCTCTCTCCCTTCCCTCCCAAGAAGACGGTTAGCTAACGAGGAATCGGGATCTGATGGTAATTCCGACGGAGCATTATTCCGACATAAGGTCGGACTAGCACTCGAACATGCGCTGCTCCCGTGCTTGCGGTTATGCTTAGGTTAGGGTTTGAGGTATAGGTTGGTTATGCTTAGGTTAGGGTTTGAGGTATAGGTTGGTTATGGTTAGGTTAGGGTTTGAGGTATAGGTTGGTTATGGTTAGGTTAGGGTTTGAGGTATAGGTTGTATAACTTCTAGGTTATGGTTAGGTTAGGGTTTGAGGTATAGGTTGGTTATGGTTAGGTTAGGGTTTGAGGTATAGGTTGGTTATGGTTAGGTTAGGGTTTGAGGTATAGGTTGTATAACTTCTAGGTTATGGTTAGGTTAGGGTTTGAGGTATAGGTTGTCGGTCTAATGACTGTCGGACCAATAATGGTGTTGGAACTAAAGCCTGTACCCGAGGAAACAGCTCTGCATATCTTTCCCTCCGGAGTCATGTTTGTCTCAGCCTGTCAGCCATCATGTCAAAACACTATTTACAGTAAAGAGACTGCACTCTTTTTAGAACATGACCTCATTGAATCAATGATGACGGAACCTTTTGACTTTGAGGATGGGAATAACGCCTCATCATGTTTAGTCTCAACTGCCCAGGACGTGCCAGAGGGCTGTGTGTCTGACTGTGATATATCTATAGTGCCAGACGCTACAGTAAATGGCCTGCAAGGTATTCACCACATTGTTTGACTATACTTGTCAATGCAACACCTGCCAACCTATCTCAGACAGCCTGTCTGTATTCATTTAAACAGATGTCCTATTATCTAACGCCACCATAATTACTGATGTTAAAATACAGGAGCGTAGAAGACCTGCCCTTTTTCTTCCATTCCTAAGCCAACAATGCTGCTGCTCTGACAAAACTCAACATCAGCACAACTGATGATATTTCTAATCCTCAAAATATCTTCTATTAATGGCTAGGTGTGCTGTCATGCTCAGTGTCAGCATGACTGCATATAGCCTGTTTCAACCAATCGCTTGGTCAGAAGAACTACCTGTAGAAATATTTAATTCCACTTTTTCTCTAGTGGTACTAGTACCAGTACTATAGTACCAGTACTAGTACCACTAGTGGTACCAGTAGTGGTACTAGTACCAGTGTTTGGGAACCTCTGACTAACTGCTTTCAGTCATCTTCATAGTCTTTAGATGTAGTAATGTGGACCCTGTTGTAAACATGTGGACCCTGTTGTAAACAAGTGTAAGGCTTAATTGGGTCGTCCACTCACAGTTAACAGTCTTTGTATTGAGTTTGTGCTTGAAATGTACTGTAATTCTGCAAACTGTTAATAAAGATTTCAATCAATCAAAGTAAAGGAACCTGTCTGGGAAACCCATGCTGCATGCTAATCTAAACTTTGATTCAAAGCTCCACTTGGAAGAGCCTGGCTGTAACTGAAGTCATTTTTGGAAGTGGGAGGAAGGAAGACAAACGAATGCATGTTTTATAAAGCTTAAGGATAATCTCAGCCTCTCAGCACAACAGTCATGCTCTATATACAGTATGTCTGACAGAACAAAATGTCTGACAGAACATTTACCTTTTTGGGACCAGTTAAATGTAACCCTCCTGATCTTATAACATGGAGTATGTGTGTGTGCACTACAGAGGGTCCATATTTATACTCTGGGTTGTTACATTCTGGATCATACTATACAACTGATGACATTTTTATGGAGAGTCCTAGACAATCCATTACATTACCGTCGTTTTGATCAACATTTTGTAATTACAAAAATAAATATTTATACTATATACATTTTATTTCGTTTAACCACTTGAGAGCCCTAATTAAAAAGCAGATCTACAAGCTTACAATGCATCGCGATATGACATGTTGCAAGCTTGATATTCTTGAAAAAAAGAAAAGGAATGTTTGAAAACCTTTTGGAAATGTTAGCCTACAAATACAATGACATGCCCAAAATAGTGACACCAGGTTCAAAGTGGTTTAACAATCGGGACTCACAATAGCTGCATAATTGACAATACCGAAGTCATGAAGTAAAATAATAAATTCCAGATAGGCTTTAGTGTACAGACAAGCAGATACTTGACTGACCTGCCTGTAACTGAATTGAAGGGGTCTAATCTAATGCACGTTTCATAAGGTCCACTCACTGCGCAAACCACACAGAGAATGGCTTTGGTTTCCTGTGGCGTGTGACGTTCTTAATGTATATTTGATAAGGTTTAGTTCATCAGGTCTGCTGTCCTTTTGTCTGGCAGTAGACTGGCTGGAGATCACCTTTCTGCTGCATGGCCACCTGTCATGCTTGATTTATACTTCTTCGTACGATGCTGCATGTGTCATGCACAAAATGGCTGATCTACAAGCTCACAATGCGACGCGTTGTGAGCTTGTAGATCAGCTATTTATCGGCCTTCATCAGGCTTTCAGGATCCTTGAATGTCAGGTCTAATGTGGCCGAACCTAATTTGTATTTGATAATGGCAGCTGTCCTAGACTTACAGTATACGTACCTCATGCATTATGGACGAGTAATGAGATGGCCTGTCAGGATCATACCAACTCTGTTTTACAGCATTTACAATTGGAGCGGCCGAGTGGGTAGACACGAGAGAGAGAGAGAGAGAGAGAGAGAGAGAGAGAGAGAGAGAGAGACCGTCTGGGTCGACGGTCGCCTCTTCGACCCTCTTTTTGCCCAGTTATACATGTCTTTATTTAATGTGACAATTATTTTGACAATTATTTCTGTATTCCATGGCATATTGCCATCATTTTCACTCTCGTCTACATGTGTGCCTCTGTTGTGTATTAGCTGGTTAGTTCAGTTGTGTAACTTGGTGTGGGCGTTCCTAAAAGGAGAGTAGATGTGTTGTGATGATGAAGGTGGGTAGTACCAGGGAAGGACAAGGCTTCAGAACAACAGACTCTTCCAGCAGGTTGATGCTCTGATGCAGTGACGTAGAGGGGGGCGACACGGGCCCCCATGAGGATTATGAAAACTATTCGTCCCTGCTCTGATGTGGGCATGAAGGAGCATACTGACCGCACTGTGGCGTCAGTGTTGGAATAGGCCTGCATTTGTAATAAAAGTGGTTTGTCTATAATATGGATATGTCTAAATTCTACTGCATCTGCAGGTATCTTTTTTCTCACGTATTAGTGCTCCTGGCTCTGTGACGGGAGCTCACTTTCTGCGATTGGATACAAGGCGAGTGGTCATGAAGACACCTATCCTTTAGTGTACAATGTGTTCCCATTCCTTTCCTAAATGTAAAGTTACTTAACTGTGTTGAACTAGAAGCTCGAGCGGGTCGAGCACACACACACACACACACACACACACACACACACACACACACACACACACACACACACACAAGGTTAGGTTTAGGTGTGCTGCCCCGTGGGAGGTTAGGTTTAGGGTGAGGGTTTGTTTGAGATAGCTTGTAGTTGTAGGACTAATGACTGGTCGCAAAAACGAGAACTGTCAATCACGTCGACTACTGGCCAATCACAGCGGGGCTTTTCCTAGAACTGCGGTGGGATCCATAATAACGCACCGCTGACTGTGCTTCCCGTGCTGGTCAGGTCAGGTTGCGTCATTGTTGTTCTGCGTTGTTGTTTCTCCGTGAATGTCATGTATCCACTGTCCATGTACAGTATATTCTCGGGCCATCGCATCACGACTGAACAGTTCATCAACTGAACTGCGCACGAAATGTTCCCTCACAAGTTCACAACTTGTTACCGGCTCAAATGTACAGAGTACAGTATGTACAGTATATATAATATAATATGACTTACTTTCACCTATACTGGGTGTTGTATTGGTGAGGGAGAATCAGAGCTAACCGTGACTGAAAGTCTCTCTCTCTCTCTCTCTCTGCCACTGTCTCTTTCTCCATTGTTTGCCCCGGGGTCCTCTTTGTTAATACTGGATAATGGAGCGGTGTCCTGGATCATATCGTCTTTATATAGCTGCTTCTCCGTTTCTTCCTGACCCACATTAACACGCACACACACACACACACACACGCACGCACGCACGCACACACACACACACACACACACACACACACACACACACACACACACACACACACACACACACACACACACACACACGCACGCAATGCAGTGACCTAGTAGTATAGACACATGACATCATCGCACATTTGACAATAAAGACAAACGTCACACAACAAACTGACTCTAGGATAGAGAATAGGATTGATATCACGACTAGACTTCACAATTTTGCACCCGGTTACTGATAGTTTACCATTTTGGAGATTTCTTGTATTTATCCCATTATGTTATGCTTTAGCTATTGAAAAATAGCAGATCTAGGTCTGCTATTTTTGAAAAATCGAAGAACGACTGACATAGAAACATAGCTTTTTCAGAAAACTGTCAGGATGTAGAAGACATCTGATCTCGGGTCAAAATGGGTTATTGTATAGGTACTTTGAGGTGTATCATGGATGTATTTCTCAGCTGTTCTGTAATTTGACATGTACGACGTAGCGTTGAAGTGTAATTTTATTTCTGCCTCTTGGCCAGTTCCCACTTGTAAAGGAGAGCCAAGAGTGTCTCAGTCACAACAACACATTTCTAACTGTTGGGTCTGAGTGTCTCCTTAACTACCCAGCCTGTGCACTGCACATGTCCTATAGGCTAGTGAATATAAATACATTATAGCTACTGTACAGTACATTCATACCAAATATAAACACATACTTGCGTTGCCTCCATACCAAATATAAACCTTCAGTACCATACCAAATATAAACACACACACACCGCGTCCATACCATATACCCAAGCTGTGAGGCTGCAGCCATGTGAAGGGCTGGAACTGAAACAGCTTGGTTAGAACTTAGAAGGACTTTTTGGGGGGGTTGTGTGTTGTGGTGATATTGTAGATATTGTACCCAAACTCCACAAAAACAGTTCTCTGAGACACACACACACACACACACACACACACACACACACACGGGCATTCAACAATGCCAGGCCTTCCACACAGCGTTCAGATTCTGGCCACAACAAATGTTCTGTCTGGCTGGGAACTGAACCATACTGGTACCCTGACCCACTGGTCAGGGCATTTAACCACTGAACCATACTGGTACCCTGAACCACTGGTCAGGGCAGTTAACCACTGAACCATGCTGGTACCCTGACCCACTGGTCAGGGCATTTAACCACTGAACCATGCTGGTACCCAGAACCACTGGTCAGGGCATTTAACCACTGAACCATGCTGGTACCCAGAACCACTGGTCAGGGCATTTAACCACTGAACCATGCTGGTACCCAGAACCACTGGTCAGGGCATTTAACCACTGAACCATGCTGGTACCCTGAACCACTGGTCAGGGCATTTAACCACTGAACCATGCTGGTACCCTGACCCACTGGTCAGGGCATTTAACCACTGAACCATGCTGGTACCCAGAACCACTGGTCAGGGCATTTAACCACTGAACCATGCTGGTACCCTGAACCACTGGTCAGGGCATTTAACCACTGAACCATGCTGGTACCCTGACCCACTGGTCAGGGCATTTAACCACTGAACCATGCTGGTACCCAGAACCACTGGTCAGGGCATTTAACCACTGAACCATACTGGTACCCTGAACCACTGGTCAGGGCATTTAACCACTGAACCATGCTGGTACCCAGAACCACTGGTCAGGGCATTTAACCACTGAACCATGCTGGTACCCAGAACCACTGGTCAGGGCATTTAACCACTGAACCATGCTGGTACCCAGAACCACTGGTCAGGGCAGTTAACCACTGAACCATGCTGGTACCCAGAACCACTGGTCAGGGCATTTAACCACTGAACCATGCTGGTACCCAGACCCACTGGTCGGGGCATTTAACCACTGAACCATACTGGTACCCTGACCCACTGGTCAGGGCATTTAACCACTGAACCATGCTGGTACCCTGACCCACTGGTCAGGGCATTTAACCACTGAACCATGCTGGTACCCTGACCCACTGGTCAGGGCATTTAACCACTGAACCATGCTGGTACCCTGACCCACTGGTCAGGGCATTTAACCACTCAACCATGCTGGTACCCAGAACCACTGGTCAGGGCATTTAACCACTGAACCATGCTGGTACCCTGACCCACTGGTCAGGGCATTTAACCACTCAACCATGCTGGTACCCAGAACCACTGGTCAGGGCATTTAACCACTTGGCTATCCGTCCTAACACTAGTTTTTAATAGTAATAAATGTGATGACATCATAGTCATATATCAGAATGAAATGTCAGTCATTGTCAGTCTCTGTGATTCATCGGTTCAATTAAACCTCTGAATGTTTCAGGTATGAGTTTGTGCATACTGTACATTCCAAAGGTTGTGCTTTCTGTTGCTTTGTTCCTTGACAGGAAAACAAGTCCATGTGTAGTACTGTATGATAGCCAACTCTCTCTCTCGCCACGCACGCACGCACGCACGCACGCATGCATGCATGCATGCATGCATGCAGACACACACACAGTGTGGATAAGTTCTCATCTTATCCTGAGGGGGGCAGCATATCCTGACTCTTAAGAAACCAAAGAAACAGTTTTCCTTTTTTCCAGACTTTTAACTGAATCTTATTTTCCTCTTTCTTACTACTTCTACATCTGTTTTTTCTTCTCCACGCCAATTCAGCTTGTAGATATTATTATATTTATTTTTATTTTTTAGTTCACATTTTTGTCTAAATAATTTGGGAAACATTTTGGAAAGTTTTTCAAAATAATGTCACCTATAATATTAAGTGATGTATAATAGATAGTCTTACTAGGAACGGCATATAGTTCCTATAGTGAGACTATCTGTCAATGGTTATCTCACTTTCTTCTGTGTGACCATTCTTCACAGCGAATACAGACAGACATCAACCTCTAAACAAAGTTAGATCAAAATACTCGCTGGAGATTTTTGTATTGTTTTTGTCTAGCCCCTGGTGTGTAAGGCCTTAACCCATTTAGACCTGATTTAAAAACATTACATTTTTCAAAAATAGCAGACCTACAACCTATGAGCCTGTAGATCTGCTATTTTTCAATAGCTAAATTATAACATAATGTTTAAAACACCAAAAGGGTTTCCAAAATGGGTTAAAGGGGGTGTACGTGATCTTCTTTCTTCTTAGTCAAGTAGAACTATATATTCTGATATTCTGAGTAATGAATTGCATAGTGTTTGAGTTACAAGGTTCTCCCAGTCTCTCCAGCTCTTTTTAACGAAAACCTTTAGTTGTAACCAAAATACATCACTTTCAGCACATTTTTAGAGTCGAGAGCCAATTAAAGATACACGGAAAATGAGAGAGAAAATGCAGCCATTTTGAAAATACTACTGAGTTCCATTAGTAGCTTTTGCTGTTGCATGATACTGTATACTATATTAAATGATGAATTAATATATTTCTTTTACTTTCTGTTTTTCAGATGTTTTGCTGAATTGATCCCGTCATCAGGCAGATAAAAAGGGAGCAAGGACAGTTGCTGCACGGATGTGACTCGATGGAAATCTGCAATCATCAATGTGGACCTGGATTGAATAAACGGAGCAATATTCGAGCCTGGGCATCTTTAAAACCTGTATTATGTAGTAGTCATTGGTCATCAGAGTTCCAAATCATTTCAGTGGAACCTTTCTATGGCTCTATGGCCGTGCTGTGAGGAAGAATGGATTGTTAGTAGCAGACAGTAGTTTACTGCATTCCACAGAGACGTTTATTCTGGAGAATCACAGAACAAAACTCTTAAAGCCCAACAGCTAATCGTATACAGATGTTTATTCCTCTGTCCAGCACAACCAACAACATACAGACGATGGATCCATGGTCTAAGTAAATACCTGTGCCTTAATTACGGATAAATCGGTTACAATATCACAGAAACGAGGCATTGCACCGCGTCCAGAGATGAGTGTCTCTCAGACCGGCGGGAGCCTCCTCCCCATCGGGGGGAAGAGCGGAGCGGCCATGAAGCTCCCTCTTCACAGCGCTGGAGATCAGAACGGCAACGCTTTCCGTGTCTCCTCGTCCTCCTCGTCCTCTTCATCTTCCTCCTGTTTGGGGGAGTCGTCCCCCGACTCGCTGCGGAGTCTGAGTAGCCTCAGCGGCAGCTGCCTCGACAGCCCGCTGGACGTGGACATGCTGGAGTCCACCCACGGCACGCCCCGGGTCACTGTATCAAAATGGCCGACGGAGGGAGAGGGTGAAGACGGCAAAGTGGAGAACCGTGACGTTTCGACGGAAAGCATCCAAACCGTGACTGGGCGGTCGTCTGAGTCCAACACTGTGACGGGGCGGTCGTCTGATTCCAACACTGTGACGGGGCGGTCGTCTGAGTCCAACGGTAACTCTGTTTCCATCTATCTGGACGCCGACAGCGGCGGCGGCAGCGACTACTGCGAAGACACCTGGAACGACAACGACAACCTGACGCTGACGACGAACGCCGTCCGCAACAACGATGACCTCAGCAGCAGCAGCAGCGTCAGGAGAAGACACCGCTCCTCCTCTCCGGATTCAGACGCCACTGAAGTCCCCGTTATGGATGACGACGACGACGACGAAGACCTGTTTGTGTCGGTGAGCTCTGACGTGGCCCTGAGGAGAGCCAGCACGGCCACCGTCTCCTCGGCGAGCAACGTCCCCATCCTGGACTCACTGGGTGCTCCAGACCTCTGTGTGCTGTCAGAGGGAGGGGGTTCCAAGAGCGCAGACCTCCAGACCATTCCCAGTGAAGAAGAAATGGCAGGTGCCGGGTCAGACCAGGTGGTCTGTCCATCGGAACTTCTCACGGATGGCCAGTTGCCAGACAGAGTGGCCGATGATAATGACAACATTGCACTACGTGAACCTCTTGCCTCTGAGGTCCTCGGTGAAACCACCAACACGCCATCTTCTGCTTCCTCCGTCACCAAGAAGGAATCACAGTTGAAACCTCCGCTCGCTCGGGAAGAGGTGGACGTCGCCCTCCCCAAGTCTAATGTGTTAACGAGAGCTGTGAAATCCAAGCCCAGCACCACTAACTTGGCTACCAAGACTGCCTCTGCATCGTGCAAACCAGCCAAGCCGGAGGCAAAGAGAGCTCCCAAACCAGACCTGAAGAATGTCAAAGCCAAAGTAGCATCAAGGCCTTCCCCTGCCACAGCTAAAACAACCAACCAGGTATTCAGCCGACACTGTGTAGACATTATACTGTACAGGTATGTCCTCAATGCATTTTAGACCCGAGGACGATTCTACAAATGCCTTCTAAATCCTGACAGTTTTCTGAAAAACCCTATGTCATTCTCAAACATTTTCATGTCAAGGACCCCCAAGAATATATGTAATTGGCCGCCGACCCCCATCTGAAAATATGTTGTTCCAGGGACCCCCCCAAGAAGCAAAGATTTGAGTTAAAAACGTTTGCTCTGAAAGAATATATATTCAAAGATTTGCGCCACATTTTCAAGATTTTTCAAAAATAGCAGATCTACAAGCTCGTAGTGCGGCACTCGGTGCCATGCTACAAGCTTGTAGATCTGCTATTTTTCAATAGCTAAAGTATACCATAATGTTTAAAACACCAAAAGGGGTTACCGCCCTGAATTTAATGTGTGTAGAGATTATGTCCTTAATGAATTAAATAATTGTTTCACATCGTCGCCGTTGGGTGGAAATCTTGTACTGTATGTGCAAAACCTGGAAATGGAAAAAAATAATATTGTGTTCCAGACAGTGAATCCAATGTAGTTATGATTTTGTCACAAGCTCTTAATACTTTTCATTGGCTCAATATTTTTCAAAAACCTTTGAAAATATATTTCATCAAATAGAGATATGGCTTTCCACCTGACAGCGATGCTCTGGGTTCTGCTCTGTTCCACCCCATCTCGTTCCCCACAGAACAAATCCGCTCCAGCCATTAATGAGAAGAGGGCGGTCGTCAAGAAGGAGGAAGTGAACGCTGCAGACGGCGGCAAAAGGCTGAGACTGGCGACGGGACGGATCAAAATGGTGGCGGTCCTGAAACCTGTCCGAGGCCGAGGCGCTGACCTCCGCACCCTCAAACCCAACCAAAACGCCAAACGCCCCAGCCAATCGGAGAAGAGGGGAGAGACCGCGGTCGTCCACGGGGCCCTCTCTGGCTCCTCCAGCTCTTTGGGGTCATCGGATGTGACCGTGGAAAGACCCTCGAGGTCTCCCCCCAGCAAGGCTGTCCAAGAGATGCCCGTCCTAAACGGAGCAGGAGAAGAGGCTGCTGCCGCCGCGGGAGACGCTGCAAAAGATCCCGAGGAAGGTTCTGCGGAGGAAATTGCACAAGAGATGACCAGGCCGGGGCATCCAAGACGGGACCCTCAGCGAGAGGTGTCCGTGGAGAAACCAAAGAACCGTGGCACGGTAAGTGTGTGTGTGTGTGTGTGTGTGTGTGTGTGTGTGTGTGTGTGTGTGTGTGTGTGTGTGTGTGTGTGTGTGTGTGTGTGTGTGTGTGTGTGTGTGTGTGTGTGTGTGTGTGTGTGTGTGTGTGTGTGTGTGTGTGTGTGTGTGTGTGTGTGCGAACGGAAACTGAGCTCTCACCTTGCCTTAAGCCTTAGGTCACATTGTATCCGATGAATGTCATGTGTCGAGATTGTATGAGAGTATCTGTCCGCTTTACGCTGTACGTAGGCTGCAGTAGGCCTATGTGATCTAGTCTTTTGTCGTCATCGGTGATGATTTAAACATCTTGTATAGGTGACCCAGAGGATGTTTATTCTGATTTAAACATCTTGTATACAGTAGGTGACCCAGAGGATGTTTATTCTGTAGTCTTTAGTCGTCATCGGTGATGATTTAAACATCTTGTATAGGTGACCCAGAGGATGTTTATTCTGATGATTTAAACATCTTGTATAGGTGACCCAGAGGATGTTTATTCTGTAGTCTTTTGTCGTCATCGGTGATGATTTAAACATCTTGTATAGGTAGGTGACCCAGAGGATGTTTATTCTGTAGCTATCCTGTTATCCTGTTTGTGTCCCACCTGTTTTGGGCATAGGTCATATTAGACGAACGAACATTCAGAAAATAGGCAAACACTTGCCGGAAATCGCCGATCTACAAGCTCACAGTCCCAACACAACGTGTTGATAGACTATTTTCGGTGACTAGGTTTGGTCGGTGGAGAGGGACAAAAGGAGCCCCTGGGGGACCCTGGTCAGCCAAGTATATAGAGGGTATGCGCGTGACATCATCATCAAACCAGGAAGTTATGCAGGAACGCCTACTGAGCTTAGTATATATTAATAGAGACGGCACCCAGAGGAAACCCTGAGGCGAAATGGACATAGTGGCTGAATTTGCTATTGCTATTTGCTATTGCAACCCAAACACATGAACGCGCTGGTCCGTTGACTATCATTGTGCACGTTCACGACGGCAGCACGTTCATGCGCGTTCGTTCACGTTCAACGGCAGCGTGTTCATGTGTTTGGGGCAAATCCATCCCAGAATGCACTCTGTTCCTACCTGGAAAGAGGAGTGAAATCGCCTCATGCGCTTTTGAGCAACTTAATGCAAGTGGATGGGAGGAGAACTCGGGTACAGTCTCTATTAATATATACTCTAAGCTACTGAGTGGCAAAAAACTACTTTCTGGCCTTGACAGCCCATACATCCACACAGAAAAGTCCTATCTGATTGCATTAAACAACATTAAACAATGTTAAACTCACTTTGCATGTTGCTTTGCCACTCGATGTGCCATTCACTTTAAGCATGCACACACCCTCTGGGTTTATAGGTTTAAGTAAACCCGCACTCGGATCCAAAAGTTGTTATACCTCGAAAAAAGGCTGTGACACTTTAATGATAATCAAAACCATAACCAGCACCGCTTTTAAGTTTTTGCTGTGTGTTTAGCAGAACACTGTACCTGTCTGTCATCATGGCTTCGTCACGCTCTCGGTTCATAACTATCTCACGCACATTAGCAGAAGTTGTAGTTACTATATAGACAGTGCTCCTTCAGCTTCACAGTGTAATGGCCCAGCACACACATACTGTACGCTCTTTAGAAGGATTTCCCATCAAAGCCTCATCAGCCCACGTACAAAAGCACTCCACTCAGACCTGGCCTCACCTGTAGGACTGGAGTACATAATTACAGTACATTGTGTGTTTAACATTTAACCATCAATCGAGTAAGCCAGTATACCGCCTATCCTTGCATTAGCAATGTTATATTCTAGTTGTAGTGTCGTTCTTCTAAAACTCCTATCACGTGACCACTTTAATGTGAAGATATAGTTAGATAGATGGACCTATTTGATCCCGCTGGTGGGGGATTCAGTTGTCATGGCAGCACCGCAGGTTCGCAGGACCGATACTACTGATATGATAAGAGTAGAAAGATCCACCTACAGTATATAGCCCGGCGGTCCACACCAAAGATTCAGAACACATACCAGTTGCAAGTATTCTGTTGCAAGTTGCAAATCATTGGTGTTGCAAATCAATGCGTGTGTGGACTGGGCTAACGTTTCAAAGTAAAAGAGAAAAGAGTTAACATAAAGGAAGTAGAAATAAGATCCAAAATACCAAAAGGAGATTTACAGGGTCTGGTCTGGCCCATCGGTACCTGGACTGACCAGGATTTGCAAAACTTACAGTAAACCTACAGTATATACTGTTATTGTAGTGTACATAGGGGACAATCCTTGGTGCGAGCGCTTGTAGATCAGCTATTTTAATAGAATATTCACCCCTATATAGTGTTTGCCAATTATGACATGCTCAGAATAAGGACAAAGTTGTTCAACACGTCAAAATATCAGTGAATCACTGGTGGTAGTGCTGTGGATAAATATGTACACTACAGTCCATCTACAGTAAACAAATGAGCAATATACAATATATACAACAGTAAAACATAATGTACAATCTATGTGTAATCTATAGGTACCGCCCGATATGTGGTTTTACAATGTGGGGCTTTATACTATAAAATATATTTATCTGGTTTCAGTTGAGTTCGATTTTAGATCTGTGCATAATTCAGTACACAGTATTAGTTAGTCAGACTTAAAGTCAATATTAACCATTATATACCATCTGGGTGCTTTAGAAGTTCTGGCTTTGCAAATTAATCCAGAAGAGAAAGAATGTATTAACCCATTTAGACCTGGGAACAATTCTACAAATGTCTTCTAAATCGTGTTAGTTTTCTGAAAAACCCTATGTTTCTATGTTAGTCGTTCTCAAACATTTTCATTTCAAGGACCCCAACAAAAAATATAATGTATTTGGCTGCCGACCCCTTTTTTTGAGTTAAAAACGTTCTCTCTGATGGAATAAATATTCAAAGATTTGCGTCACATTTTCACGGTTTTTCAAAAATGGCAGACCTACAAGCTCGTAGCGCATCTGCTATTTTTCAATAGCTAAAGTGTCACATAATGCTAACACCAAAAGGGGTTCCCGCCCAGAATGGGTTAAGGTAGCGCACAGAGTTTGGAAAAACATGACAGCTCAATTGAGTCAAAACACGGATATCATTAACAATGACACGGCAAAGAAACTTAAACCAATCAAATCTCTCAGACAGTAATCCGTCGAGGCATTTAATGACATCATGGATGGGCAGAAAAGCTCGTATCACAACGTGTCACGTTGTGAGCTTGTAGATTATATTCAATACTTTAAAATGTTTTGGGGCGGGAACCCCTTTTGGTGTTTTAAAGCATTGTTATACTTTAGCTATTGAAAAATAGCAGATCTACAGTGCCCTGGAACAACATATTTTCAGATGGGGGGCGGAGGCATATTACATATAATTTTTGGGGTCCTTGACATGAAATATTGAGAACCACTGATACAGAAACATAAGGTTTTTCAGAAAACTGTCAGGATTTTGAAGATTTAAAAAAAAAATCGATGTCTGGTCTAAAATGGGTTAAAATGTTTTGAAACTGATAATGGAAAAAGGAACGTTCTTTTGGACATACGAGGTTTCCACCCCGACAGCAGCCTATAAAATGGGCCTTTTTGACATGTGACGCTGATGAGCAGCGTGCCGTGTGTGCAGTTTAAATGGAGGGTGTGTTGGCTGCTGTGAGACTGGTATGTGTTTTCTAAGCCCTGGTGAGACACTGACAGGTTTAAGACCTGCCCCGTTGGTATTCTGACACACTTTGGCCTCGGGGGCCTGTATGTCTCACTAATAGTACAGGGTGTTTTTTAAAACTGGTCAAACTTGGCTCAGAGAGATACAATAAGACATTTAACCCAACGCATATAAATTAGCCACTTTAAAACCTGTTTTGGGGCATGTCAATGTAGGCGGAATTTTTGTTTTAATATTATTTGCATAATTGTGCAAAAAGAAGCTTCAATCTTCACAACAAAAAAAACAGCGTGTTGCATTGCGGCGTTTTTGTGAGCTTGTAGATCAACTATTTTTGTCGTCCATCGGGGCTTAATTGGTTAAGAGAATGCACATGTGTTTTAACCCATTTTGGTGTTTTAACCCCTTTTTGTAGATCTGCTATTGAAAAATAGCAGATCTACAGGCTCATAGCTCAGAGCTTGTAGGTCTGCTGTTTTTGAAAAATGACTGACGACTGACATAGAAACATAGCTTTTTCAGATAACTGTCAGGATGTGTAGAAGACATTTTTAGAATCTGATCTCAGGTCAAAATGGGTTAATCTGGATGTGACCAAGGGAAGGCATGTTGAAATGCAGGGGAAGGGTGCAGAGGTCATATTTTGAGGCAATAATTCACGATCGGCAATTGTGTCAAAGAACCTTTATATTCACCGTGCAGTTTCGTTCTGCTTTTATGAGTTTGATTTAAAGTCTTTGTAAACATGCTTGCACATGTCAGCCCCCCTCCAGCCCAGTTATTTATGGATTTATTTTGTATACTCAAAGAATTATTGTTGTTGCACAGTGTCATTCCAGTCTCCAGCCACTATACGTCACTATCGTGAGCAGGCACAACATTTTGTCTTTTTGTATTTTTTCAAGGTCTGTAGGAGTGTAGAAGAATGTCTTACGTTACTTTCTTGATGTATGCAGTATTTTGTTTATTTATTTCAAAGAGATGACAGCTGGAGCGTTGTCCTATCTTAGAGACGGTTTCAGATTGGACGATTAAAGCTACGATTCAGGATTTATTATTTTAACCCATTTAGACCTGAGGACGATTCTACAAATGTCTTCTAAATCCTAACAGTTTTCTGGAGAAAAAACCCATGTTTCTATGTCAGTGTATCTCATACATTTTCATGTCAAGAGGTTTGGCTACCTCTACATAAGGGAAGCTGTTTATTCATGTCAAGGACATTTTCATGTCAATATGTAATTGGCCGCCGACCCCCATCTGAAAATATGTTGTCCCAGGGACCCCCCCAGAAGCAAAGACTTTAGTTAAAAATGCTCTGAAATAATTATATTCAAAGTTTTGCGCCACATTTTCACGATAAAAAAATAAAAAAATAGCAGACCTACAAGCTCATAGCATGACATGAGCTTGTAGATCTGCTATTTTTCAATAGCTAAAGTATAACGACACCAAAAGGGGTTTCCGCCCCAAAATGGAATGGAATAAAACGTAACTTGAATCTGTGTAGTGCATAACACTAATACAGTATATCTAGCACATCTGCACGGGTTGGAGGAGGTTGTCTCCCGACAGAGAAATGTAGACCCTGTTATCAGGCACAATGTCGATAAAGTTATTTGCAGCTAAATAAAGATGATGATGATGATGATGTTGAATCTTACTGGATTGGAGTGTATATACAGCATTGATTCTCTAACTTCTGGAAGGTCCTGACACAAAACCTTTTCAGGTGGCGGAACGCACGGGCCAAATGCACATCAATTTGGGGGTCCTTGACGCGAAAATATGTTGAGATTGAAGCGCTGCTTTTATACGGTACATATTTCCGTTCCATTTCCCCTGTAGAAGGCCAAGGAAAGCCTAACTGTAGTTGCTGCATCATGTGTAT
>NC_137864.1:43942759-43947759 GCF_963924005.1 Protomyctophum bolini
CTACTTTCCATTGGTTCAATACAACACCCAGACGTAAAGGGTGTTCAATAGCACTGATTTCATTTATGCAACAACAAAAAAATTCTAAAACCTAAAAAATGTAGTTACTGTAGGTGGTTTCCTCCCCACACCTATATGATAAGAATTCTCCTGCCTACCATAGTTTTCTCTCTCTTCTCTCCCCCTCCTTCCCTTTCTCTCACTCTTTCTCCCCCCCCCCCCCCCCCCGCTCTCTCTCTCGCTCTTGTTTTTGTTGCTTTCACCGTCCGTCTCTTTTCCTCTCACACTGCTATACTTCCTACATTCATCCACTTGCACACGTGTATACACACACACACACACGCACACGTTCCGTTTTATATGCAGTATGTCCCTGCGTTGGTGTGAAAAGGAAGGAGTCAGTCATATCTCTTTGGGGAGTTACTTCTCTAGCGTTCGGAAAGAATGCGTGATTCAGTTTGTGTGTGTGCGTGAGGGCGTGTGTGCGTGAGCGTGTGCGTGTGTGTGTGTGTATGTGTGTGTGTGAAGATGAGAAACACTGTAAGCCTGACTGTATAGTGTAAGTGTAGTATTCCCAATCGTACCGTATATTGGGCTACCAACTTGGCACAAAACCTCGTGGCACGCCCAAATACAGTATACACGACACGACACCACTGTATCACGGAGACTTCGTCTCACGAAGGTACTGCGTGTACAGTATAGGTGTTTTGATCGCTTCCCTTTGAAATGTGTGCGTGTTTGTGCGTCTCCTGTTACATGACAAGCTGTGTATTCTTCCCCTGAGGCCCGGGGGTACATTTCACCCATTCTGACCTGAGATCAGATTCTAAAAAAATGTTCTTCTACATCCTGACAGTTTTCTGAAAAAGCTATGTTTCTATGTCGGTCGTTCTTTTTCGATTTTTCAAAAATAGCAGAGCTACAAGATCATAGACCTAAAATGGGTTAACGGGGTGGAAAGTAACTACTATTACGTCTACTCCACTACATCTCAGATATTGTACTTTTACTGCACTACTGTACATTTATTTGAAAACTTTATAGTTACTATAGTTACTTTGTAGATTTTGATTATTATGACAAAACAAAACATTAGTAGTATCATACAATGACATTTAAGGGTGATTATAGCCATGCATTTTGTCCATACAGTCACAACTTAAGCCCTATATACATTTTTGGCCATTTGAAAAAAGCCGATCTACAAGCTCACAATGCGTGGCTCCGGTTCAGTCTCTATCCTTTTATTGCTTTATGCCTCTCCTCTGCAGTGCTGGCACTATTTATCTTAGGCTCTGTAAATGAAGTGTGTGAAAATAGTAGTTTTAAGTATATTTAATATTCCTCTAAAATATTTAGTAAGGTGGAAGAATTACTCGTAGGCCTTAGATAGCCGTGTGGTTGAGTTAATTACTGTATGTACCACTTACTAACAAGTCACAATTTAGGCATTTAGCAGACGCTCTTAATCCAGAGCGATTTACATTAAAGGGATAGTTCAGATTAAGAAGCTGTATGACATACTGTATATTAATTGATTGCCCGAGTCCCGCGGTGGGAGTTCTGCTCTGGTTTTGGTCAATATTCAGTTGTTCCGGTCATTTTGTGAGGGGCACTGGCCTGGGGCCACGCAGTAAAAGTAAATGAATTCACAAAACTAACGTCATTTGTATTGTTGACCTATTTCTAAAATATTAGCGCAACTTTCGTTCAACTTTGACCCCTCTATCACATGGAAAAAAAATTGGGCGTAGTGATATGGGCACAAAAAACATAGTTCTGTGTCATAGAGGGGTAAAAAATGAACAACATGTCAACAATACAAATGACGTTTGTTTTGTGGATTAATTTACTTTTAATGCTTGGCCCCCTGTGCCCCCCACAAAATGACCGGAACAACTGAATAAGTGAATATTGCCCAAAACCAGAGCAGAACTCCCACCACGGGACTCGGGCAATCAATTAATACAGTTGCAACCACTATATTAATGGCAAGTATCTCATACAGCTTAAGTTAAACAAATCTGAACTATCCTTTTAAACAATAACAAAAATCATGGCAATACATCACATACATAAAAAGTAGCCTGGGCACCATTCCATTTCGGGTTCATGAACCGGTCGGGAGCAGATGATATCGCTACGTCATGTTGTAGTATTGTTTTGTAGTCAGCAATCAACCAGAACTTCCTTTTCCCTCAAACCGATTTTTCTCAATAAAAGCTGCAGGCTACGAGAGCTTTGATTGATTGATTGATTTATTAACAGTTTGCAGAATTACAGTACATTTCAAGCACAAACTCAATACAAAGACTGTTAACTGTGAGTGGACGACCCAATTAAGCATTACACTTGTTTACAAGAGGGTCCACCATGTTCAGTTCCTGCCTGATGACTACAAAACAATACTACAACATGACGTAACGATATCATCCACTCCCGAACCGGATCATTTTGGAACAGAGACCAGGCTTGAAAGCTGGAAAGCCTGGTGAGACGAGGTTACATAAAAAGTAGTTATACTAATTAGGGGATGGTTTAGAGCAGGATTGCTGCAGGTAAAAGGGAGTTCAGTCTGACTTGATACTGTAAGAGATAACAGGGGAGAACTGCAAGCCAGGGCATCATTCTAGGTTAAAAAGCCTGTAACGGTTCCTGTGGAGTATAGTTTTCAAGTGTTTTTTTTTGTGGAACATTTACTTTTGGCCAATATTCATTTCTTTTTGTATTGTTGCCGACTTGCACTGCACTGTGCAATGTACTTGTGGAAACTGTCTACTACATGGAGCCTTCGACCGAAGGCTGACATTATCACAACATGTGAGTACTTCTTCTTCCACCACTGAACATACCATTCACTGATGTCAGCTGCATCACAGACTGCATAGTGCACACGTACGTCTTGTTCCTATCTTGTCAGCAACACACGAGTTAGATACAATGCATGCGCACACACACACACACACACACACACACACACACACACACACACACACACACACACACACACACACACACACACACACACACACACACACACACACACACACACACTCACACAAGCCCTTGAATGCTTATTCTCTCCCTCTTCACAATCTCTGGTCCATCGGAAAAATATTGGCAACATTTCTCATTTCTCCTTTCTCAGAGCAGACTTTTAAGGGATAATAATATCAACCAGAAACATTCAGCGAGTAATATAATATATATATACAGTATAATATATAACTTTGTCTGTGTAAATTGTAAATTGTGCTGCAGATATGTTTGTGTGGAATTGCTGCTGAACAGAACACTGTTTAACTGTGCAGCGGGCTCACGTGTCCACTGCTGTCTACTGGTCTAGATCAAATTGAACTCCATGGGCAGTAAAAATTAATTTGGGCACTCACGTTTTTTATTAAACCATTCGAATACAGACGATAATCGCTTCAGTCACAAACATGTGAAAGCTAGTCTCGACACACCCTCATGCTGCTAGTCGGTGTTACTTTTGTTGACTAAACGACTAAAATACTTTTACGATTTCAGAAGACTAAAATAGGACAAATTATTATGTTATTCAAAAGACGTGAGACTAAATCAGAATTTTGCTGTCAAAATTAAGACTAAGACTAAAATACTAAGATTTTGATATTGAGTCTACTTAAGACTAGACTAAGACTTTCAGGTGACTAAAATAGGACTAAAGCTAAATGGTGTGTTTTTCAAAAGACTAAGACTAAATCAGAATTAGCTGTCAAAATTAACACAGCTGCTATTGCACCATGACCTTCACCTGGGGTTGAGAGAGAGAGAGAGAGGGTTACATGAGTGGGGAATAAGTGATGACACTACACTGTACATATTGAACTGATTCAGCAGTTCTAAAATCACTATTTGTCATTGAAGGTCAGCATGATGTCAGCATTACTATAGCTGTTCTCTGCATGCGTTTCAGAATAATGTACCATGCAATGCTATTATATAATAAGAATACACGTTCAACTGTCGGTGAAAGCAGACATGTTGAAACAGGACCGTCACTCTTTGAGAGTGAAAGCAATAAAAAAATACAGTAAATCTGTCAATAAGATAATGATTATGTTCAGTGGTTGAACATATTTGTACGTGCCGAACATGAAGGTTTACTCAGGTTTACTACTGAAGTTCTTGCTTTAAAAGAAATACTGAAGTATTCAAGTACATGCTTTTAAGACTTAATCAATGAATATATGAATGAATGTATAGCCTATGAACTAATGGTTTAGCACAAGCATTATGATCATGTTTGAACAATGTCTCAGTTGACACTCAGACACATAGACAGCATCCAGTGCACCGTTTGAATAAAGGCATGAACGTTAAAGGTACAGCAAATATAATGATAAGTAGTGCAATAAAGTCATCAGTCATTTGCATTGTCCTAGTCTCCATGTGCAAGCTGTCTTGTTTCTAGTCTGGTAGCTATACCACTGTTCTTCTCGCACTGAGCTGTATAGCTTTTAGCTTTGAATCCCAAACACAAGTAACCATTAAGCCTGATTGATACTTGGTTTGCGTGCCGGCGGCGTCTCACGCCAAAAATAGCCACCGCGAGCTTGTAGAACGGCTATTTTCGCTGTGACACCTGCACGCAACCATCTATAAATCGGGCTTTAACAACACGCCCAGTGTGTCTTTCATTCACGTATGCTCTAACAACAACTGCATGCCTCGAGTGTGTAGTTACTGTTACAACATCTTCACTGGGGTTTTGTTCCTAACCCGCTGACGCTTTTGTTAGAGGATCAGCACCCTAAGACCACTTTTGTGCAGTAGTTGAAAACGTATCTGTCCAAAGTGTCCATGCTGTAATGAAAACTATTAGGCGTGGCCGTGGCGTCTCAGCGACAGAGGGATGGGAGCTGAAATGGAGATTAGCAACACCATCATTATTATGATCATTCTATGAGTGCCCTCGAGATCTGAGCCTCTGTAGCTCATTGGCAGTGGTGGAATGTAACTAAGTACATTTA
>NC_137864.1:43952759-43995259 GCF_963924005.1 Protomyctophum bolini
GTCTGCCTGTGTTTTAAATTCAGGAGGTCAACAACAACAACAACAACACATCGACATTACCCTTTTTCAAATGTCAGCCACTAGAAGCTCGACCTGCCTGCGGCGGGTCGAGCGTCTTAACGCCACGCTGTGTCGCAGCGATCCGACATGCGTCGCGGTCTACAATTTACAATTTAGGCATTTAGCAGACGCTCTTAATCCAGAGCGACTTACATTAAGCAAGAACAAAAAAGCATGGGAATACATCACATAAAAACATTTATCATGAAACATGCGTAAGCTAAGAAAGTAACAGTGGAATATCTATAATGAAACTATACATATAAGCTATACATCTATACTACTATGCTATACATATGTACTATGACGTGCTATAACAATAGCACATACAATGCACTTATGCTGTCTACATAACATGCTATAAGTCTGTATCAAATGCTATCTAAGTCTACAGAATTGCTATCTAAGGGGGTGGGGTAAGTGCTATGGGCCATGATGGAGTCTGAAAAGGTGGGTTTTCAGACTACGGCGGAAGATTGGGAGTGATGCTGCAGTTCTGACTGCAATGGGAAGTGCATTCCACAGTTTTGGAGCCAGAAGGGAGAAGAGTTTGGGACGTGTGGAGTGTTGTCCCGGCGTTTTTAGTGAAGGTACTTCCAGCTTCCCTTCCCAGGTCTACGACTTGCCCAACTGAACTGCGCACGAAGTGTGTGCTCACAACTTATCGGCTCAAATGTAAATGTACGTACAGTATATGTAGATGAAGTGGTAATAACTGTGAAGGCCTCAGCATTATGAGTATATGCTACTGTGACAAACATCATAGCCCCCAGTCTTTGCCAAGGATGCTAAAATAAGACTGAATAGACATTGAACTTGTGTGCCAAAATGACGGGTTCACAGTCACACTGACATTTCTAGCGCACATTGACAGCTTAATGACAAACATTTCTTGTTTAAGTGTGGAACAGAGCTGTTAACTGCTCCATCTCTCTCTCTCTCTCTCTCTCTCTCTCTCTCTTTCTCACACACACACACACACACACACACACACACACACACACACACACACACACACACACACACACACACGAGTGTGGTTGTTACATATAGTTTCTGATGACTGGGTTGTTATGGTAACCCGATTACGTCTGAGAACCCGAGTTCCCATGGTGATCGTTTCGTTCTTTATTACTCTCCGTTAAAGTTCACATGCATGCACAGTCGGTCGCACACCCATACACACACATGCAACTCTTTTTTTATCCAGCCATCCATCTTCAACCGCTTATCCGTAGTCGGGTCACGGGGGCAACAGCTCCACCAGAGAGCTCCAGACTTCCCTCTCCAGAGCAACATTGGTAACATACTTCTTGGGGATCCCGAGAGGCGTTCCAAGGCCAGTGAGTCGATGTAATCCCTCCATCTGGTCCTTGGCTCTGCCCCGTGGTCTCCTCCCAGTGGGACGTGCTTCGAGGACCTCCCTAGGGAGACGCTCGAGAGGCATCCCAATCAGATGCCTCGAACCACCTAAGCTGGCTCCTTTCCAGGCGAGGAAGCAGCGACTCTAATCCGAGTCAGATATCTCTATCTATCTCTCTACTGTCTTTCCATCTCTCATAACTGCTTCTCTCTCTGTTCAGACACTAACAGACCTCCTCTCCTCTCCACACATAACGTACAGTTATCCTTTCGTAACTCGAGAGTATACAAATGTAACCAAATGGACCGGTGTCGCTCCATTTGGTTACATTAGTACGCTCTCAGAGCTCCATTCACATTGAGGGTTTTAAATGTGTACAGTTAGGGCTACTGCTAAAGGGTTTTACTGTGTACAGTTAGGGCTACTGCTAAAGGGTTTTACTGTGTACAGTAGGGCTACTGCTAAAGGGTTTTACTGTGTACAGTAGGGCTACTGCTAAAGGGTTTTACTGTGTACAGTTAGGGCTACTGCTAAAGGGTTTTACTGTGTACAGTTAGGGCTACTGCTAAAGGGTTTTACTGTGTACAATTAGGGCTACTGCTAAAGGGTTTTACTGTGTACAGTTAGGGCTACTGCTAAAGGGTTTTACTGTGTACAGTTAGGGCTACTGCTAAAGGGTTTTACTGTGTACAGTAGGGCTACTGCTAAAGGGTTTTACTGTGTACAGTAGGGCTACGGCTAAATACTAAGTAAAGTACAAATACTTGTACTTTACACCACTGCTCTAGTCGCTCACGCTGTACTGTACATACAGTACCGACTTTCTTTTTTCACTCGACATTAAATATATTGCGACGCAATGCAAGCTTGTTGAAGATTTTCTATTTCGTGCTTAAGCTTTCTCCACAATACGGAAGTTGGGGTTTTTAGTAGCTACTGTAATTTCACCCTTTTAGTATGAAACTAATCATTGCTGGAGTGAAAATGTATTTCCAAATGGAGCTTAGATAGATCTGGCTTATATATTAAATTATATATTCCTTGCTTTTTTTTTTTTTTGCAATACATGGCGCAAAATAAGCAATATCGTTGGTGTTGGGTTGGATAAACCCACTCATGTCCCTAAAACCACAGGGTCACAGCGTGGCGTAATGGACTGTATTTCAACGGGAGAGAGAGAGATAGCATCTCTTTACATGGTGCCTTAACCCATTTTGACCTGAGATCAGATTCTAAAAATGTCTTCTACATCCTGACAGTTTTCCGAAAAAGCTATGTTTCTATGTCAGTCGTTCTTCGATCTCTCAAAAATAGCAGACCTACAAGCTCGTAGCGCGCCACCGAGTGGCGCGCTACGAGCTTGTAGATTTGCTATTTTTCAATAGCTAAAGCATAACATAATGCCAACACCAAAACGGCTTCCCGCCCAAAATTGATTAATTTGCTCACGCCCCCTCGCCTCATAAAGGCCACAGTCTTCCAGCTGCGATAATATAGCTTCCCTCCCATTGGTGGAAACACTGATAGCTGCACCAGATGGATTACACTGTTTACATCGGGCCACTCTCAAAGACATTTCTAATCGCCATCCCGCTGATTACAATCAAAGGAAAATTACGTATTCCCCCCTGGTTGTGTGTGTGTGTGTGTGTGTGTGTGTGTGTGTGTGTGAGTGTGTGTGTGTGTGTGTGTGTGTGTGTGGTGTTTAATGAGAGCAATTAGTGCAAATTACCTTGCGAGCATGCAGAGTAGATTGAACCCCCAGTCCAACATGAATGTGTTGTGTTCTTGGAGTGCAGCTTTTCGTTCCGTTGCATTCCTATACACACACAATGGGTTCTATTTTCAAAGTCTCTGCAGTTTGTGTTTTCTGCTTGAGACTTTCCATGAAATAAAAAGATCCCAAGTCATCGGCATTCTCCATCATCATAACATATGTGTTTTTCTTGTTATTGTAGCTGTTTTCAGTAAATCTGTATACATGGCGATAGTTTGAACATAATTGTTCTGTGCACCAGTGCAATTATTTAGCTCTTATTTCCCCCTCCGGACGCCTGAAAGTGAAAAGGAGCCTGTTAGCCCAGTTTGATCCCGGGCTCCCCCAGACGTGAAGTGTCCTTGAGCAAGACTCTGAAACCTTAATTGCTCCTGATGTGCAGGTTGGTGCCGTGCATGGTTTCCTCTGCCATCGGTGTATGGATGTGTGTGTGAATGGGTGAATGTAATGCATCTATGTAAAGCGCTTTGGATAATATAAATGCACCATTTACCATTTCACCATTTGTTCCCTCACAGGACATCTGTGTGTTGGGCACTTTAACTGGAATTTTCATCCTTAAATTGACATTTTGGACTACAGTATTGTTCTTTTAAATTTAAAACGTCTCCCGTCATCCTCTCCACCCCCAGACTCGACCGCTCCGGGAGCCCCGGCAGGCGGACCTAAACCAGAAGAAAGACCCAACAGAAGCAACACCATCGGCACCAGTGCCGTTGCAGCCTCCGCCAAGGTTCCAGGGATGAGGAGCAGAGCTCTGTCGCTGCAGAGCAGGAGCACCGCGACAGGTGAGGCCTGAACCATAAAACACTGCAGAGCAGGAGCACCGCGACAGGTGAGGCCTGAACCATAAAACACTGTAGAGCAGGAGCACTGCGACAGGTGAGGCCTGAACCATAAAACACTGTAGAGCAGGAGCACCGCGACAGGTGAGGCCTGAACCATAAAACACTGCAGAGCAGGAGCACCGCGACAGGTGAGGCCTGAAAATGGTAGATTTCACAACGCGTCTCATCGTGAACTCGCACTGGTACGCGGGCGTTATGATGACGGAGAATACATACATCTCCCTTTCCCTTCCTTGCTCTCTCTCTCTCTGTCTCTCTCTCCCCCTTTCTCTTCCTCTCTCTCTCTCTCCCTCTATCCTCCCCCCCTCCTTCTCTTCGTCTGCAGTGTTTTAAATTCAGGAGGTCAACACACATAAACGTTACCCTTTTTCAAATGTCAGCCATAACGTGGTAATAACCGTAATGGCTTTCCCTCTTCCTGCCTCTTTTCTCTCTCTCTCTCTCTCTCTCTCTCTCTCTCTCTCTCTCTCTCTCGCTCTTGCTCTCTCTCTCTCTCTCGCTCTCTCTCTCTCTCTCTCTCTCTCTCTGTTACTCTTCTCTCTCACCCGCTCAAAATGTGAGTTTCTCACCATTAAGCCATCATCACAGCCTTCTGAAAACCATGACTCTTGACGCTCACCACACTTCAACATGAAACGCTATCTGGGTTTATACGTAGCTTTAAGATTAAGCAGAAAGCCTGTAATCAGCGTTGAGTTAATCCTACACCAAGCTGAATTAGTGGATGTCAATAGAATTAGGAACTCAAGCTTTTAATCATGTCACCGTTAGCAGGTCGTTAATCAGTCAGTATTTTTGAATAACTAAATAACAGTGGATTTGTATAAAAGTGGTTCTGGGCGAAAAACGTTTCATATACTGTAGGTGTTTACGTTTCTTTCCAACAGTGGGTTAAATGATCTTATGGTGATGTTAAATACCATATGCTGTTATGTTAGTATAGGATTTCCACATGCAATTAAGAGCCCATGGGCTGTATTTTGCGTGTCTTTAAGTACCAGGTCTTATTCCCTAACTTGAGTAAACTAAAGACCTGGAGGCGTGATCGATGCCATTTGGCTATTCTGAGTGGCCAAAGAGCATTGATCACGTCTCCAGGTCTTCAGTTTACTCAAGTTAGGGAATAAGACCTGGTACTTAAGACACGCAAAATACAGCCCCATGACTCAAACTACTAAGACATAAAAGGTTGAGTAACTTTAGAAACCTAGAAAGATAAAAGTAGCCACACACACAGCTTATATGCAATCGTTTATTGAAACATAAAAGCTATGCTGCCATCATCAGGGTTGATCTCTCTAGATCAAGATCACATTGTCCCGCAAGCCCTGAACCAAGCAGCTTTATTGCTGAAACATTTTTCCTATTAGCTATGGGTGTGCGGCTACTTGTATATTTAGTGTGTCTGTTCCCTAACGGGTTTAAACCAGAGTCCAGACTACAGTAATTGCCTTGACTTTATTGTTTTTTATAGAAAGTAAGCCCAAAAGGTTTTCCTTTTTATTATTCCGCCGCCTGTGACCTCATGTGGGTCAATACATCATCATCACGATGCCCATATATGGAGCAACAACTCCAATTTCCCAGAATTTCACCTTTCTAGTTACTTGCGCAAGCAGAGTGCGCAATTACTGCGATCGGCCAATAAGCTGTTGATGGTTCACCTACCTTCAAGACGCAAGTTGGCACCTCGGCAGAGTGCATTTCTATAGTTTATGCCAGGACCTTATCAGGTGTGTTTCACTTATTATGATGGAACTTGTCTACTTTTACACAATCTCCATTTTAAATGGATGTCTTTAAGGCACAACTCTAATGTTATTGCACACATCCTCCTCTGATGTGTTCAGTATTATTGGTAATGTTTGGCACAATAAACCTGTGAACTCAGAGGGCACTCCACTCTGAAAGCTTGTGTGCACGCAAGTTGTGAGTTTGATGCCAAAGGTCTGAAGAACTTTGCAACTCCCTCTCTTAAACCTTCTCCACGTAAACGGTTAGGAATCGATACTGTCAGCCCTTCGCCTAGCAGTGTAACAGCCTCTCCTGTGGATCACTGACAGAGAATAACACATGGGATGCTCTTAGAAACAGAACAGGTCAGAGGCAGAGGAAGCGCTTGAGGGAGAGAAACAACCTGCTCGCTGTTCCAACAGAGAGATGAAGAGAGTGAAGGAAACGAGAAGTGACAGGAGGACGGTTCCTGTCACTTCATGTCATGCTATATATAAATAGACACTACCTGTGGAATACCGTATGTACTGTACATCATGAGACAACTCAGCTGAGGATTACTCGAGGGGACAACTCTGTGTAGTCTGGTCACTTATATCTCTAGTCTAATGCCTGACGAGAGCTAAGGTCATGCACTGTACTGTAGCTCTAGTCTCTAGTCTCGAGCACCGAAAATAGCAGCTCCACAAGCTAGAGAGTCTAGCTTGTGGAGCTGCTATTTTCGGTGCTCGACACACGCTCACAACTTGTATAACTCAGGCTTCAGCATCTGTACAGTACGTCCGCATGGAACAGTGCCACCGACTGTTTTGGAGAACGTGCTGGAGACAGACGGGGCCTGGGACTTCGTCGAATTCACTAGTCTCCAATCCATCGGGTTAGATTTTTCTCAGTCCCTTAGCCTCAAAATTGTACTTATGTACAGTACTTACAGTAAATCTACTTATTTACACCACTGAAAGTTTTCTTGGTCAGGACATCTTGTCCAAATCTCCATTTTGGACAAGGCAGCTGCACCAGCGACCTACAGTATAAGTCCTCTAACCTAGTCCTCTAGTAGCTCTAACCTAAGAACAGTCTTTTGACTCCTGCTGTACTATGAACATGTTTGTGTGTGCAGGTCTGAAGGCCCCGGCCGTCACCACCAGTCACACTGCATCGTCCAAACCCGTCGCCACCAGTCAGACGGCAGTGAAGACTGCCCTCTCCGCCGCAGCCAATCAGAGCCCCACCAAGCAGCAGCAGCAGTCCCACAATCCTTTGCAAAGGAGCGGCTCTGCGCGACTTTCCCGCCCCAACGCCACATCTTCCACAGGTAAGGGTGATTGTGTGCGTGTGTGTGTGCGTGTGTGTGTGTGCGTGTGTGTGTGTGTGTGTGTGTGTGTGTGCGCGTGTGTGTGTGTGTGTGTGTGTGTGTGTGTGTGTGTGTGCGTGTGCGTGTGCGTGTGCGTGTGCGTGTGCGTGTGCGTGTGTGTGTGTGTGTGCGTGTGCGTGTGTGTGTAAATGTGCATTTAGTTGGGTGGAGGCCCTGTATGGAACAAAAAGAACCTGAGTAGTTATCATTTAGTCATAAGCTCTTGTGGATAATTTTAATAGTTAGTTCAATATTTATCAAACCCACAGACATAACGTGTGGTAACCACTCTCAACCTGGCCTCCCTATTATGGCTATATTTGGGCATTATTCTCAGATTTATTATTATTTTAGATTGACTATTTTTGCTACTTTTGCACAACGTCGTCATAGGGCATTGTATTGTTTGATACAATATCTTGTATAACATTTTAAAGCGGCCAAGGGTCCCTAAATATCACTGACTGGGTATAAGTCGACTGGGTCGATGACGGCCTTTGTCATTTGTCTCTGTGTTCATTTCACTTTCTCTGTAGATGTTCACTTTTATACTACTTACTACTTACTTACAAATAAAGAAGTAACTCCACACGTGTCTGGGACTGAGGGAGAACAGCTATTTGAGCTCCTTCACCGGCAGCATGGGAACTCTGGTTCGCTCAGTCACTCGTTCACTGGAAGATCCACAGTGTTTAATTTAACTCTCTGACTTTGACTTGCAAATGGATAACTTAGCACGGAGGATTGTAACTGCACGCCACAGGGCTCTTTTTGTGTTTGATTTCTGTTGCAAAGTATTCAGTTTGTAGTCTGAACTGTGGTTATTTAAAGACCGAAAGCATTTGTTACTGATGGGGAAGAATCATTGCCATGTGTTTGTGTGGAGCGATCATTAGCTAGCTCTGCCGGTGGATGCGCGAAACTGTTGGCAACATTGATTACACATGAACGTTCGCACATAAACACACACACACACGCACACAAACGAAGTGAGTCAGGCTTGCGGCCTGGAAGGCTAAACAAACAGATAGTTATCATGCTCTGCACTGCAGTCTGTCTGTAATTACTGTACTGTTCATGGCAAATGCACACACACACACACACACACACACACACACACACACACATTCACATTCACCAATGACGTTATTTAGACTTGGAGTGGGACCACATTTGCTTTGCTTCTTTGCTTCTTAACGATAACTACTTGGGTCGGTTTGGCATTTCAGTTCTGTTTTTGAGGCAGCCATTTGTTTCCTGTTTGGGGGGGGGGAAAGCAACACAACAGTGTAGAATCTACAGTACGCTGTTGAAGAACAGTTATCAATTTAGCTCAAAGAAAACCTGAGATGATTTGGTGTCTCCTCTTCGTCCCCGTCCCCGGTATGCAGAGTAAAACCCTGTGAGTGTTAATTTCACAGCTTTAATGTGTATTAGGTACTGGAGTTCTCAACGGGCCCGGAAATTAAGGACCTACCCTAACTAGGCCGGCCCGAAGCTCAGCCCTACCCTAATAATTACCAGAATGTTCGGCCCAAAGTCCGAAAATGCATGAGTAAAAAACGCCACTAAATGGCCCTGGCGTTTCTGCGTCGTGGTTCAGTGAGAACGGAGTTCAACTTATCGCCGAAATAAAGGATTTTTGTAACTCACGTTAGGCTGTTAAAACTGTTTGCGAGCCATAAACGTCAAGACGTCTAATTGCCAATTAAGTACCGGATGCCACGGACGACAAGACGTCTTCCCTTGGGTTTTTTTTTTTTTCTTAATTTTTCCATCCATATTTTGAAAATTCCTCTAATCTGGTGTACAGGTGATGACATGCATAATAGAATTACAAATTCTTTCCTTCTTTATAATGGGAGAATTGGCACTCAAAGCCTAAACTGGTGACCACCAGGTGGCGCTGAAGGTGTTCCATTTCCATCATTCTATTGGAGTCCAGTGGTGTGTAAACAACATGCATAGCAGCTGCAGCTCCCTTTTAGTTTCCTCTGAAGTGACCCAGTTATGTCCAAGTATTGTCCCCGTTGTGCAACAGTCCCGAACAGAGCTACAATATTATTATCAACTGCCAACTTGGCTATAATCTAGTAGTTTGCATCAATCATTGCCTCTTAAGTAACCCAAATACATACACACGTAATGTGCGTCCAAAAGAACAAACATACAAACCATCCACAGACTGCTCATGGCGTGTCTCGACAGCTTACAGATCTGTTATTTTGTGCACATAATAACATTGAAGCGCGCCGAGAGACGACGGCTACAATACTAAGCATTTTGGAAATCAAATAGCCTGTAGCCTGCAGTGGACATTGCGTGGTTATCATACACTATACTTGCTTGTAGCGTACGTTTAGCGTTTACAGAGTTATATCACTTATATGAGATCGTTTGGTGACTGGTGGCGTTGGTTAATGATTAGGTTACTCAGCTGGGTTTAACGAGATAGCTCACTCAGTGCAGCGTGACGGAAACCTGACGCTTCCAAAACGAGCTATCGTGTGATAAACCGATTGATCTCATAAAACATTTAAGCATATGGAAAGTTAGCTGGTTATATTTCAGCTGATGCTGAGAAGCTCATTTGGTGCACAAACCAGAGGCCAGCCAGCAGTAGCAAGTCTCAACAACCCTCTCTGCTGTGCTGCCTGCGAGTTCCTGCTCTTCAGTCTGAAATGCCAGTGTTGCCAACTCTTGTGAGAGAAATAAGCCAACCCACCTCCAAAAACAAGCCCAAAACAAGCCAACTCTTAGGTGCTTTTTACACGAGGATGGTGTTCATAAAAAACGGCAAAATAAAGTATCGTTTGCTGCTGTCATTTAGACGAGAACCGTGTTCACAGGAGGTGAAAACGCAACGAAGTGAAACCACCTCCCAGAGTGGAAATCTTTTAGAACGCCGTTTCCTATGGTCTCCATATAAACAGGCAAAACGGTGGATACGCAAAAATTGTGACATCATGGCTTACGTCAGCTCTGGTCGGCTCACCCGTGTCCTACGTTTTTACATGGTGTCATAGGCATGCGTCAGTTGCTAGGGGAAACGAACAACAACAACCATGCTAGTGATGAGTACGCGACGTTTGTTTACTTTCTGTGTAGAAGAAGAACGGAAGTAGTTCTACGCATGCGTGACTTATGTTTATGGTTTATATATGCGCTGCGTCACACGGACCCCACAAGGACACGCGCCACCTAGCGACCTGGCATGTATATGCATGCACTTTGTAGCGTTTTCATTCAAGTGTGCGTTCTCATGTAAATGGTCCAAAAAAATGAGAACGCAACAGGACTTTGACGTGTTATATGGAGATGGTCGCCGTCTAAAAGAGGCCTTAGCGAGAGAAATAAGCCAAATCTTCCCTCGAGCCAAAACAAGCATGAATGTTTTGGTCATTTATTATACTATTCCACACATAGTAGAGACACAAACCTATGGGTATTTATAGCATATACATCAAAGAAATGTTGGCTTGGTTGATATTCAAAACAAGCCACAGAATTTGTTAAAACAAGCCCAAAAAACCTCAACCCGCCACCTGGGGAAAAGAACCGCAATTCTGGGGAAAAAAACAAGCCAACTTGGCAACCCTGTCTGAAATGCCAGTGTGCTGTGCCCCCCCTCCCCGCCTCCACTCCTCATCCAGTCACAAGTGAATCGCCAAGGTTCACCAGCGCAGCCCTCTAATCTTCATAATAAATACATGTATACACAAATAACTGAATTGCTATTTTTATTATAACATAAAAAAATCTAAAGAAAATCACAGAGCTCGAGGCTCTGCCCGGCCCAACTAATTAGTGTCATTTTTGGGTCCAACTCGGCCCGAAAACGTCTGTTCGGGCCAGGTCGCGTTAGGTCAGAGTTTGACAACTATTATGTACGACAGTGGCTCTCAACATGGCGTGCAGGGACCCCGGGGCGGTCCTTCAGGTGGTTTCAGCAGGTCTCCAGCTAGGGGAAACGTTGTACACTCTCAGAGTTAAATCACCACTGAGGGTGTATACTGTACAGTGTAGATTGTTTTCCCAGATATACAAATATGGCCTAATCATGCATATCGAACTGGGGGGGTCCTTGTCCTTGAAATAAACACTGGTGACATTATTATGTCCTATTTTAATCAATACTGCACTTTAGCTTGTCACCTCGACAGCCTGTTAACCCATTCTGACCTGAGATCAGATTCATACGAGGTTTCCACTGGACACACACTGGTCTGATTAACCCCATTCTGACCTGAGATCAGATTCTAAATGTCACAGTCGTTCTTCGATTTTTCTAAAATAGCAGACCTACAAGCTCGTAGCGCGCCACTCGGTGGCGCGCTATGAGCTTGTAGATCTGCTATTTTTCAATAGCTAAAGCAGAACATGATGCCGACACCAAAATGGGTTCCCGTTCAGAATGGGTTAAATGCAGGCTAGGCCATGTTGAAGTCCTGGGGCTGTGGTTGCAGCCTCACCCCAAAGTGGTGTCTCTGGGCTGGGCCTGGGCGCCTGACTGCCTCCCCTCTGTGGTGGGTCCCTGGAAGTCTCTCTGGGGCCTGCGGGGAGCCGCCAGTCACAGACATGCTGTCACCCCCATGATTGCTTAACCACCATGCATGCGCACACACACACACAAAGGCGTGCGTACACAAACACACACACACACACACACACACACACACACACACTTGTGCACGTGCGCATGCACACCTTGAGAAAGCACTGCAACATACACACGCACGCACTCATGGCAAATCCATAGTGGAGAAACATCTTGTAGTGTAGAAACCACACACATGCATTTGATTCACACAGATTCACAAAAACACATGCTCACATACATACTCCACCACCGCCCCCCTCAGAACACACGACTCACGAGTGCACGCACGCACACACACACACACACACACACACACACACACACACACACACACGCACCAATGCAGCAGCCTTCAGGCGACTGTGGTTTGCAGTGAGGTCTCCTAATAGCACCCAGTGTCTTTCTTTAGTTCTCTCTGTTCAATATGGACTTTATAGATATGCGCACGCACGCACGTGTACACACACACACACACACACACACACACACACACACACACACACACACACACACACACTTTGCTTTACTTTTACTGTAGGATTGGCTCCCTTGCGGCACTATTTATATACGTTTAACTTTTTTCAATGGTTGAGCTGACATTTTCTCCTTTTTTATTGAACGCACCACAACAATCACTGGCCTAAAAAATGTTAATGTCCACTTTTGTTCTCTCTATTGATGGTTCTTCATGGGTCGAGACCTAAAATGGCCCAGACTAAAGAAACACAGAGACTTAAGTCATAAAATGTTGGGCTTTATTGTCAGCTGTCTGAGTTGTACTGCCTGTTTTCTATCACCATATAGACTGTGTGATTGAACACATACTGTGTCTGCCTGGGATTTTTATACATGTATGACCTATTTTATATTTTTAAAAACAGCAAAAAAAATATCACATCTGCTAGGTTTGTTACTTTTTTGAAGGTTTCTGAAAAACGTGTGAAGATTTTTCCACCATAATGAGTGACGCACCCAGAATATTGACGGCGGGTTGAAAGTGGTTAACCACTTAAACCCTATACTTGGTTGACCGGCGTCCCTCAGCGCTCAACACTAGAGTATTTCATGTTTTCGCTCTACATTAAATCATAAAATAGCCGATCTGCTGCTATATGCTCTGAACGTTTTCCCCACAATTCGGATGCTGCAGTTTATAAGTGGTTAAATGCATCACAGCGACAACACAAACACATCGCCCCTCTCACTCAGCCTCTTGGACAGTCCTTTGTGCCAGTAGAGGCCTTCAGGCTCCACCACCAGCCGTGCCCTCATATGGGAACATTAACCTATTTAGGCCTGAATTTAAAAAGTGTCTTTTAAATCCTGACAGTTTTCTGAAATACCTCATGTTTCTATATCAGTTGGTGCTCAATATTTCATGTCAAGGACCCCAAAAATGATTTGTAATTGGCCGCCGACCCCCATCTGAAAATATGTTATTCCAGGAACCCCTCAGAAGCAAAGATTTGAGTTAAAAAAAACGTCCGCTCTGAAAGGATATATATTCAAAGATGTCCGCCACATTTTCACGATAAAAAAAATAAATAGCAGACCTACAAGCGCATAGCGTGGCACTCGGTGCCGCGCTATGCGCTTGTAGATCTGCTATTTTTCAATAGCTCAAGTATAACATAATTATTTAAACACGAAAAGGGGTTCCCGTACAGAATAGGTTAGGACCTGTGACTGTCTGTTCCGTGCTTTTAACATCACGGTTCTATGGCTTTGACTCGGCATGGTGCATTTGCACATGAACTCCTCCACTGAACCGTGACAGATGCCAACCCAGGACAACTTGTGTGAGACTCACACACTGTACAGTACATACTGTTTATCAGTCTCATATTCACTGTTGATATATATCGGCAATAGATGAATATGTATTTGTATATTCACGAGTGATGGATGTATATTTATTCATCTATTCCCTAGTGATGATAAGATGAATACTCTTTCATATTCAAATTCCATTTTGAACACACAAAATATTACACACCGCAGAGGAGATTCTTACAAATGCATTCCATAAAGAATATGCATCACGTGTGAACATGTTTGTTTTGACAGATGCAACACCAATCATTTTTATTGACAGTATTTTATGGCCTCTCTGTTTGGACTGCGCATCATAAGACTCACTGATGTGTGTCACATCATTGTCAAAAGTATCACATAATAAGCTTCATATTTCTTATTGCATAGTTCTCGTTTAACCCCTTTTGGTTAAAATGGCAGATCTACAAGCTCATAGCGTGCCACAGAGTGTCGCAAATCTTTGAATATATTCTTCCAGAGCGAACGTTTTTAACTCATATCTTTGCTTCAGAGGAGTTACGGGAATAACATATTTTCAGATGGGGGGGGGAGTCGGTGGCCAATTACATATCATTTCTGGGGTCCTTGACATGAAATATTGAGCACAAACTGTCAGGATTTAGAAGACTTGTTTTTTTTGTTTTTTCGACGTCAGGCCTAAATGGGTTAAAGTTGAACGACCCAATGCTTCTAATCCCCATTTTTATTCAGAGCATAATATGACATTTGAGCTGTATTTATATCTGTTGCTTTTCCCCCCAAGGGCTCCTCAAGTCTGTTCCTCCTTCTGTGTCAAGAGGCTAGTAATCTTGACACTCGTCCAAAACCGACGTCAGGAAGTGGGAAGAATAGAACCTGTGTTTGTTCCAATGGATGTAGTTATTATTTAGTCACACGCTCTTAGTTAACTTAGTTATACTTTAGCTATTGAAAAATAGCAGATCTGTCTTGTAGATCAGGGGTTCTCAACCCGTGGGTCGCGACCGCTCGGAGGGGGGGGTCGCCACATTTTTTTAGGGGGTCCCCAAATTATTGAATGGCTGGAAAATGGAAATGAAGAGTTTACATAGTACACATGCATAAACTTTCCTTGATGATTATATCTGGTTTCAGTATTTATTTATGATGTATTTTCTCTATTATTAAGGTTATTTTTGCAGTCAGTTTGTATTGGTGGTGGGGAGGGGGGGCGGGGCGGGGGTCCCGAGACATGGCAATAGTATTTCCGGGGGTCCCCTGCCAACAACGTTGAGAACCCCTGTTGTAGATCATAGCGCGGCACTGAGTGCCACGAGCTTGTAGATCTGCCATTTGTGAAAAATCGTGAAAATGTATGAGTTTTTAACTCAAATCTTAGCTTCTGGGGGGGTCCCTGGAACAACATATTTTCAGATGTGTGTCTGTGGCCAATTACATATATTGTTGGGGGTCCTTGACATGAAATGTTTTTAGAAAAACATGGGTTTTTCAGAAAATTGTCAGGAATTTGTGGAATCGTCGTCAGGTCTAAATGGGTTAAATATTTATAAAACCCACAGACAGATCTACAAGCTCACTCGCACGGCGGCGCGTTGTGACTTTGTAGAACAACTTCATAGGGCATGAATGTGTTTTAAAAACAAACTAGGTGAAAAGTTTAAATGGTTTCTGTCTGACTTTGACAATGAGAACCTTGTTTGTTTTCCTTCCAGGAACAGAAATGCAGAGCATTGATTTTCTGTTCGGCACATTTTCTCCCCCCAGATGCTTTCAGACTGTCCTCTGGTATTTCACCAACTTTTAACTGTAATTCTTTGAGTGTGAGCTCACAATTAAATTACTGTAGCGCTCCGGATTTTACTGTGCACGTAGGCGGGTGCTGTGTTCAGGAAATTATGTTTAGCCAATTATACCACGTTAACTCTGGCGTCGCTAATTTGGCTTTATAGGTACAAAAAAAATTGTCCCACGTGTTTCTAATCTTCTTTTTTTTTTTATTCTTTCACAAATATCAGATCTACAAGCTCGTCATTGTGTTGCATCGTGGCGCCTCGTTGTGAGTTGTTCCGCCAAAGTATAGAATGCAAATCTTTGTGCAAATCTTTCAAAATGCAAATCTTTGAATATATATTCTTTCAGAGCGAATGTTTTTAAACTCAAATCTTGGCTTCTTGGGGGGGGGGGGGGGGTCCCTGGAACAACGTATTTTCAGATGGGGGTCGGCGGCCAAACAATTAAATATATTGTTGGGGGTCCTTGACATGAAAAAGGTTGAGAACCACTGAGTCATTGAAACAGGTTTTTCAGAAAACTGTTAGGATTTAGAAGCCGTTCTTTTTTTTTAGAATGGGCCTCAGGTCTAAATGTGTTATGCCAGTGTGTCAATCCGTTACGATCAGCTACAATCAGCAACTGAAACAGCCTGAACAAAGATGCCCCAACGACCACTTTTCTTCTTGGCCCTGCTTGGTGTGTTTGTCACGTTAACAGAACGGCACAACAATGTCTCTCATCAGTATTCGTCTGTTGTGCGACAGACATAACAAAGGCGTCTTTTCACGAACCCCCGACACACTCGCTGTGTGAATAGCCTCCACATGGCACCTGCCACAGGGAGAGAGGGAGAGAGAGAGAGAGAGAGAGAGACCGGGGGTGGACTGGAGAGCGTGTGTGTGTGTGTGTGTGTGGAGAGGGGGGGTCTTGATGCGGCTAAACGGACGAACGAGAGAGTGGAAGTAGAGAACGTCGGGGTCCCCTCCCTCCCATCCTGTCCTTTCATCGCGCCTAACCTTGACATGAATCATTTGCTGTGTGCGCGTCTCTCTCCTCTCCTCTCCTCTCCTCTCTCCTCTCCTCTCCTCTCCTCTCCTCTCCTCTCCTCTCCTCTCCTCTCCTCTCCTCTCCTCTCCTCTCCTCTCCTCTCTCCTCCTCTCCTCTCCTCTCCTCTCCTCTCCTCTCCTCTCCTCTCCTCTCCTCTCCTCTCCTCTCCTCTCCTCTCCTCTCCTCTCCTCTCCTCTCCTCTCCTCTCCTCTCCTCTCTTCTCTCTCTCCCCCCCACCCTCCATGGCTAAGCATGCAATGAAAAGCAATTATTCAAAGCCCCCCCTCCTCCTCCTCCTCCCACTCCCCGTCTCTGACTCTACAACCCTGCTCTCTGCCTTGCAGCATCCCTCCGTGTGTGTGTGTGTGTGTGTGTGTGTGTGTGTGCGCGCGCGCCATGCGCGTACAGAGCATTAGTGAGAGGCAGAGGGCACGCTGATGCTCGGATTCGTCCAATCACAGGGGAGCGTTGAGTGTTGCTAGCGTTGCACTCGAAACCCCCCACATATTATCAGTCAATCCGTGGCGTGTGTGTTTGTGCGTTAGCAGCATACTGTATTACATTCAGAACATACGCGGCGGTTCCTTTCTGATTTAAATCCACGAGGGACGCCGTGCGCTAACGCAGACGACGGACTCGGGAAGCAGTCACATCGCCGTAGCGGATTGTCTCTCCTTTTCCTTCTCTCCTTCCCTCGCCGGAGGATTCACTATAGCACCTGAGTGAGGAAGGCAGATTTCTTTTGGCGCCATCTTCTCTCTCTCCTCCATTGGCTGGGGTGCTGAACCTGTGTGTGTTTTTCTATACTCTCTCTGCCACAGCCTCGCATGGGAGGGGCAGCCACGGGCTTTCATTCGGTCGAGGAGCGGAGTTGTTTCTGATTCTCTCTTTTTTTTTCTTACGTTTTATTTGAAAATGAGGAATTCATATCTTTAAAAAAATATATATTTTTTTATTCCATTGACATTTTGGATTTCTTAAGATCACTCTTGTTTTCATTTCTGGATTCCAATAAAACATCATTGTGCTTTTGATTTGTTTTAAAAGGAAATATTAACAAGGCAACTATACAGCAAGCCTTCACAGGTTTTTCCTGTACGATCGTAAGGGATTGAAGCTGATGGACTGTGTCGCCACTGAAGCCAGCAAGAAAACGATAGACATCATTAGCACACCGGTGGAAACTCAGGCAGTACTCGAGTACAGAGATACCAAACGGCACGGCGTATTGTCAAAATATAGCATCGTAAATAGACTCTTAAACGAGAGGCAAACCAGGAGAACATCGGGACCACCCTCGGTAGAACCCGTCTCTAAAGCCAAGGCGACGCCGACGACGACATCCTCCAAACTGTTGGAATTGGCCGACGTTCGAGAAGCCTTTCGGAGCCCGCGGGAGACGACGCTGCAACTCTCACCACCTCTGCGTCCGCACGGTCCTCCAGCGAGGATGTTGTGGTCTCCGAGACTCTCGCTGTCCAACTTCCACGTGAAGCTGACGGCGAAGGGACTGTTCCGGAACCTGCAGCTGCTCTCCGGATGCCGGAAGAACACCATGGTGTTCCACGCAGGTCTGGAGAAACTTCACTGTCCTGTAGATCACTTCATCGTCACGTCATTCCACCATCCATCCCTCCATCACAGTGATGTTTGACCTACATATCCATCCATCTATCCATCTATACATACATCCATCCCTCCATCCTACCCATTCCCAATTAACTTCTTTTGAGATGCTATCACTGGTGTTTCATACACTTTTGGAGGATCCTCGTCTTAACATAATTCCATCTCACCTCTGCAGAGAGGACAGGCACTCGGTTATTCATACCGAAAATGGCCGATTTACAAGCTTACACAACGGAACGCGGTGTGGAGCGCTGTGAGCGTGTAGAAAGTGGTCAGTGGTTCCCAAACTTTTCAGGTCGAGACCCAAATGAGAGATTAGACGTTTTCCCGAAGTTTGACCCAAACTAGTGAAAATAGAAGATCTACAAGCACACAACAAGCTACTTTCACTACCTTTTTTTTTTAATTCATGGAATTTCTTAGATGTGTTTCTTGTGTTTGTTTGTTTACTTTTTACATATATATTACGTATATTAATGTATATATATATATATATATATATTTTAATGTAGTAAAGGAAAATGGAATTTTTACTACTGTTTGGGAAACTGTGATCTATGGTGCGCTGTGGTGTTCACTGAACCCTCGGAGTGAAATGAACACTCAAGGTGTAAAGTGTATACATGGAGGCCTGCGTATGTTATGTGCATCTATTGAGCTTCCTTCATAACTCTGTTCATTAAGTTTGCCTGGTGGGTGGTGATCATCCACCTGAGCTGAAGCCGCACCCACAGCTGATGCTGTATGATAACGGGGGAGGGGATGACATTGTGGTTATATATATCACAATTTTTCATTGGCACGTTTGACTGTCAAGGTTTCAGCCTCTACTAGGAAGAAACCCTAAATACAAAGGGAAGACATCATTGCACATAACAACCACACCAGGGGATCTAATGACGTATACTGTCACCTCATAAACACATGAAAAACTGGAAAGAAATACAAAAATATCACGGCACTCATCTTTAAGTCTTACACTCCCACTGCACATTGTACAGTATGTTAAAGCTCCAATCCTGAATCCTGAATTTATACAGTGAATGTTAAGTTACATCTGCAGTGGTTGGAGGTGATTAAGTTATAAGTATTTGAAGAGAACGGTGCACTGGATCGCACACTAGATGCACCGCCATCTTTTTTTGTAGTTCGGACATACAGTAATTGCAACCTCAGGAGAGATATAAACATTACGGATTGTAGCTTTAATATAATGTTCACATCTTTGTTCTCCAATATGCACTTAATTTGTTTTACCTCAACTCGACCTATGTTTGTTTTTCCTCCTTCCCAACATGACCTCATCCCCCTTTCACAACCACCTCCTCCTTCCACTAGAAGTCCTGTTATACTCGTTGTGTGCCTGTGTTGCACGCTGAAAACAGCCGATCTACAAGCTCGCAGCGTTTCTCCCTGCGACGCATTGTGAGCCTGTAGATCTGCTATATTTTGGCACGCGGCACAGTTTTGCCCAGTGGAAGTATAAGAGCTTAACTGTGTGGTGAGATCACAAAACTGGCTCCAGATCAGCCTCAAAGGCCAATTTCACCCTCACAGACCCCCCCCCCCTCCCTCCTCCCCTTCTTACTCCTCTTGTTTTCCACATGATGGTGTGGCGGCCATTGTCGTCTTTCCTGCCTTCTCCCTCTCCTCTGCTGTGGGGGCTTTCAGTTTTGTATGGACAGGCCAAGACAATACCGCCATGCGCGTATCGGATTCAATAGAGCCATTAGCCGTGTGTGTGTGTGTGTGTGTGTGTGCGTGTGCGCGTGCGTGCGTGTTACTATATTGTTAATCTGGTTTCCAGCCTGATTCGCTACGTTCCGTGAAATTGTTTTAGTGACAAAACAAATCCGTGGAACTTAGTGAATCGGGCTCAAAAGAGGGAGTTAGGATTAGAGTTATGCCTGATTTTAACTTAGTTCCGAACCGGTGTAGTGCACCGAAAACAGCCGATCTAGATGTACTATTTTTGGGGTTAGGGTTAAACAATGAAGAAATGGCATTCATAAATGTCCTCAGAAGTGTAGTAACGCGAGTGTCTCAGCAGTGGCGTGATGAAAACCCAGGGATGCCAGCTCCCTTTAACTGTGATAGCCTGCGCCTAGAGAAGCGTCGATCACGTGACCCGACACATACGTACATACGCGCGCCAGAAATAGCCACAGATGCATGATGGATTTCACTTCATTCAACCATTAAAAGCGTTCCCCGGAGGGCTCGTGTCGGAGTAAAAATGGCAGAAAGTCCTTGGCTGCTCTTAACGTCACCTGCTGCATCACACTGAACGAACATGGGTAGAGCATCTTCGCACTGCAAAATCCTGGCTGTTAATATGACTATCGGTGCAAAAATGTACCCTTACCTGTGGGTTTGTACCTCGGTAGAAAGTACAGTATATGTACACAGAAAAATTAGACAAAAAATAAAAGAAATCAATAATTTTGTTTGTCATTTTATGTCATCGTATGCAGTGTTGCATAGAAGTAGCCTAGTGAATATTTATAAAATATACTAAATTACATTTTAATTCATGATCTATAAATTCATGTCGCTAGCAGTTACATGTCTTTTTGTTGTTACAATCAAAATGAGTTTGGCAAATATTCCCGAATTTCCCGTGGACTCTTCACCTCCATCTGATCTGAGCTGCACGTGTTTGTCTGCAGCACGCTCACTGTCTGAAGTTAACGCTCCACAGACCCACTGCCCACCAATGTAGGTTAGTCACCGCGCACGGCACGCACATGTACTACTCACAGATACACACACACACACAGAGGGAATGAACGTTTGTGTATATGCACGGATATAGACACACGAGTGCACGGCACGCGCGCCGTGTGCACATACACAGCCTTGGCATGTGTGTATGTTACGGTATGCGGCCACAACCATCTGGAGAGCAGGCCAACACACACACACACACTGCCTAGCGGTGCAGCTGAGGGTGGGCGCTCGTGCGAGCATTAATCTGATGTTAAGGTTGTTGTTTTTCTACCGAAGGGCTGATGAGGGCTTTAGAGGTTAGATTCTGTTCCAACCCAGGCTGCCATGCTCTGTAACATTTAACGAAAAGCAGACATCCACATCTGCACCGTCCGGAATACGTCTCTAATATTTGTGAAACTGGGTAGAGATGTTCTTTTTTGTGTGTGTGTGTGTGTGTGTGTGTGTGTGTGTGTGTGTGTGTGTGTGTGTGTGTGTGTGTGTGTAAAGCTGTGGATAACTAGGACAGTAGTCTGTCTGCACACCGATTATGTCTACAGCCACTAAATCTGGAAACCTCCCTTTGGAATGAATAGTGGCCCTATATTCTGGGCATGTCATAATAGGCAAATGTTCGACAAAAATAGCAGAGCTACAAGCTCACTACACGTTGCGATGCGACACGCTCTGGCCTTGTAGATCGGCTATTTTAAGTGGTTAAATGATCTCGGCTTGGCAGCGGTTTCCTGGAACTTCTGCCAAGTTACTGCTACCTCTAGCAAACACCTGGCTGAAGAACTGTTTTGAATCGTCTGTGCCGTGATTCAAACTAACAACAACATTCCTTTTAATAATTAGCACGGTGACTTATTTATGTTATTTTTCTTTTTCTTTTACACACTGATTTAATTTGGCCTACTCCTATCAGCCGTAGGGGCCTTGAACCTGAAGTGCTTAAATGTTGCACGACAACACATTGGTATGTTGTTATTGAACCGCGTTGAGTTGTGTATGGACCAATCAGTGGTTCCCTGCAGTGCTCAGATCGATTGGGATCGAATGTGTTTCTCAGCCATATGAGTGAGCGTACACACACACACACACACACACACACACACACACACACACACACACACACACACAGGTTCTTCTCTGTGTGCCTTAACCATCACCTGAGATCAGATTAAAGAAATGTCTTCTACATCCTGACACGTTTCTGAAAAAGCTATGTTTCTATGTCAGTCGTTCTTTGATTTTTCAAAAATAGCAGACCTACAAGCTCGTAGCGCGCCACTCGGTGGCGCGCTATGGTCTTGTAGATCTGCTATTTTTCAATAGCTAAAGCATAACATGATGCTAACACCAAAAGGAGTTCCCGCCCAGAATGGATTAAACCATCATGCTGTATGCTGTAGCTTTGTGGCAGAGTCTGAGCAACACAGTCTGCTAAGCAGTAGTTTTTTTAGTTAAATATAATCCATTTGACCCTAAGACCACCCCCAAGAGTCAGAGTCAGTCACCTACTGCAGTAATATTACACTTGACACATACATACTGGTTGGATTGAATACCAAACCATAAATTGTGTACTGTAATTTAAGATTAACAGAGCATGCTAATCACATATATATATATATCCTATTGATTCACAAATGTATCATTCATTTGCAACTGTATTCTGTGATTCTTGCAAACACACACACACACACACACACACACACACACACACACACACACACGTCACACACACGCAAACCTATCACAGCCACGCCTAATCGAATTCTTAATGATCACGTTTAATCTAATTCATTTTGTGAATAATCCTGTTGGAATGTCACTCTTCGTCTCCTCAATGTTGGATTAGAATTTTCATCATAGTAATCTGAGCCTGGCAGATTAAGGGGATTTAGACTACTAGGGCAAGGTTTTCCCTGGCTCAGACCTCAGAGCCTTTGCGGGGTGACTAGGCATGGCTCAGCCCTCAGAGCCTTTGCGGGGTGACTAGGCATGACTAAATGAAAGCGTGACACGTCGCGACTATGTGCAACAGTCAAGGCCATGAGTCTGTTAAACCAGTCGTTCCCAAAGTGGGGTCCGGGGACCCCCAGGGGTCCTTGAGGGATTTCCAGGGGGTCCCCAGCTATGATATGATAGTTTGGAACAAAATGGACCCTTATGTGTCTGTAACTCTGTTCCATATGTACACATTGATTTTACAAAATAAATTAAGGGGTCCCAGAGAAAGAAATGCCATTAAATGGGGGTCCGTCCATAGACTAATGCATGTCAAACCAGGGGTCCTTGAAAAGGTTGAGATTCAATGCTAGAGCCGTGAAAAATATTCTCTTATAGATAGATAGATAGATAGATAGATCTTTATTTGTCATTGCTTGCATGAAACAACGAAATTCAGTTTAGAGCTTCACCACTGGCATCAAATAATTATGGGGGTCCATAAGACCGCTGTGCAATTAAAGATGACACACACACACACACACACACACACACACACACACACACACACACAGAGAGAGGCAGGGTAATGCCTGTGATAATATGTTATTTGCTAGCCAGCACCATGTGTCAGTGTAATGAACATGTTCTCCATGGTTAATGGTTAAAGAACCAATAAATGAAACCCTGGCCGGAGGCGACACAGTCACTCTGTGGTCCTTTACATGTGCTGCTGATTCAGATTGCTTGATGTCGGCCTCCTTGGCCATTACAAAAAAAACATCAAAAGCACTGTCAATGAATCAGATATGTAGTTTTAATGTGAATCGATGTCGAGTAGAGTAGTTCAATATCAGTACATGTTGTCACAGTCAGGTTTTCTGTCAGCAACAGTACAGTAGCATACGGTTTTCCTTAGTAAAATGAACACATAAGAATATTTGACATGTGTGGATTGTTTAAGAGCAAACTTAAAGCATCTCCACCTGCCCTGCCTTCATTTATCCTATGCCCCCAAAAACAAAATCAATATACATATTTATTTCTACAGCACACACGATGCTTACCATTGGGAAATATTGTTGTTGCTGTACTGATAAGGAAGTACTGGTGAAATTACACAGCAAAGACAAACCTATTAGAACCTGATTGTATCAGTTATAGTGGTCTGAATGTGGTGAATGTTACACGTTAAATACCACAAAAACATCCTCTGTATTTCTGAGCACACTCAGAGCTTGCACAGCGCGCACTCACAAACAGAGCACAACGTGTGCAGACACACAAACTTGTACGGCCTTGATGATGATGATGACACCGCATTCACAGATGTTTTCATACACGGCTGATAAACTTTAGAGAGAAACACAAAAGACTACTATACCAAAACGATCCGTCGATCTGTGTAACATGCAGAGACAAAGGGGACAGACTAGTAATGAGCTGGCCTGTTTCAGCTTGGTGTAATCTATGTCAGTGGTTCCCAGAGGAGAGAGTTCCAGGGGGTCCCCAGATAAATGATAATTAGGAACCAAATGGACCCTTATGGGTCTGTAACTCAGAGAGTGTACAAATGGAACCAAATGGACCCTAACAGGTCCATTTGGTTCCATTTGTACACTCTCAGAGTTAAATTAACTTTGATTTTACAATATACATTGGGATCATCCCAGAGATGGAAATGCCATTAAATGTAGCCTAATTCAGGTCAAACTTGAAAATTGTTGAAAATCACTGCGAGAGCTGTAAAAACCTTCTATTATGGGGGGTCCCTGGCATATATTTTCAAATGGGGGTCTGCAGGCTAATGAGTATCATTCTGGGGGGCCCTGATGGCCTGATCTATGTGGCATACTGTCCCCACAAAACCCCACAGAGTCATGTCTTCATCTGCAAGCCAAGAACCAGAATTAGTGAAGGACTCTGGTTTGCTGTTCCATGTTCCTTCATGGTGATTTACTACTGCAAAAAACTATTGGCCAGTGGTTCTCGACCTCTTCTGGATCAAGGCCCACTTGAAAAAAAGAGGTTTTGCGTATATGGCCCACCCATCTGACCACTCGTGGTCAGAGGATATTACGCACAGAGCTGGCGTCTGCGCGCTCCTCGTGGGGAGAGATGTCGTGATGAGGCAGTGGTGTCGTAACACTTCTTTACTGGAAAGGGCCGTCTGAAGGTCGTTAGCCGTCGTAGCTGACGTCAAAGACATGGATTTAGCAGTGGTGGAAAAAAAGTACTCGCATGTTTTAATTAAGTAAAAGTATCTGCAATATGGAAATACTTAATTACAAATAAAAGTCAAAAGTCAAAATGGGCTTGAGTAAAATTACAAAAGTATTGGCATCAAAGTGTACTTAAAGTACCAAATGTAGAAAGTGCTCTTTTTGCAGAATGTCTCATTTCAAGTTTTCAAAACTATTAAAAATCTTTTGAAAATAGATGATCTGTCGCAATGCATTGGCAACGCATTGTGAGCTTGTAGATCGGCTATTTTCAAAAGATTATACATTTGAAAACTAGAAATGGGGAATTCTGCATAAAGAGTACTTTCTATTTTTGGTACTTTAAGTACATGTTGATGCAAATACCAATTGTACTTTTACTGAATTCGGGCCTTTTACTTGTAACAGAGTAGTTCTATATTGCCATATTGATACTTTTACTTAAGTAAAACAATCCCACTACTACTGCCTGCCGCCATGTGTTGTTGATGTGAGCCACCAGACTTATTGCTGTTTGACCAGCGTGTGTTGCACAGTGGCCGCCAGCAGAGGGCAGTGTTTCAGAGAGAAGCTCACAGTCTTGTTTAGTTTACCAAAGCTCTACTACTGCTGTCAATCCCCCCTGTCTTTTCTTATTATTATTAGTAGTCCATTTTCAAATGGAGCTGAAAATCACAGACATTTACATTTGGTGTGGAATATGATGGATTTAGAGAGGTGGCAAAAGGTTGCATTTGTCATGTTATACTGTTTGATTTCACACAGCTTGTGGTGGTGTTTGTATTAAGGCTAAGCACCCCCTCCTCCCCCCCACCCCCCCAGGACCAAAATACAATGAGGTTTATTTTCGGTCAGGGAACCCTTTGAGTCAGAGGTAAACAGATATGTGGATGGGAGAAGAGAGGCAGACTAATGGCATACTAAAATGGAATGAAGAATGGGAAGAGACAGGATTGGAGAAGACTCTCTCTCTCTCTCTCTCTCTCTCTCTCTCTCTCTCTCACTCTCTTTCTTTCTCTCCCTTTCTCTCAACCTCTCTCTCCCTTTCTCTCCACCTCTCTCTCTCTCTCTCTCTCTCTCTCTCTCTCTCGCTCTCTCTAATTGCACGGTGCTTCGGCCCTCTGATGCTGATGCACTTAATGCACATCTAGGGACTTCTCTCCATCCATCTCTCATTCTCTCTGTCTCTCTCTCACACTCACACACACACACACACACACACACACACACACACACACACACACACACACACACACACACACTTACCATACAACACTGCCCATCATTACCAGGCAATCCCAGGATGCATCTCTTTCAGCCCAGAGCACTTCAGTCAGCAGGGCGTATTCTGTCTTGACTGGACTAGCGAGCGTGTGCGACGACGTTTGTGTGTGAGCGAGCGTGTGTGTGTGTGTGTGTGTGTGTGTGTGTGTGTGTGTGCGTGTGCGCGCGCGCGTAAGGTTTTCACCTATTTTATGTGTGTGTGTGTGTGTGTGTGTGTGTGCGGATGTTTTGGTGGTCAAACCCAGACAGACCGACTGAGAGACTGCTGCATGCGCATGTTCGTTTTGTTCCGTTTTCTCATAAACGTGTATTTAATTAGCTTATTTTTGTTTTTAAAGCACACATTTCTGTTTGATATTTTGGGGTTTTCGGAAAGGTGTTTGTTTGGAGTGTTTGGAGTGTGTGGCTAGCATATCGCAACTCCCACCGTGGCCATGGTCTGACTACGGTGGAGGGTTGAGAGTGTGACTGTGTGTGTGTGTGTGTGTGTGTGTGTGTGTGACTGTGTGTGTGTGTCTGACTGTGTGTGTGTGTGTGTCTATGGGTGTGTGGTCCGGGGTGTCGTCGACACCATGTTGAACATAGCAGCTGCCCCCTCACTAAGTGGACGTTGTTCTCTTGCAGTGGACAAGAACAAGCCTCGGGGGGCGCCGGCGAGACCCACCTCCACCAGCTCCGCCTCCACGCAGTCGGCGTCTAGCGGCGGAGGCGGAGCCAACCAGCAACAGGCTCCTCCTCCAGACCTGGTAGGTCCTCCTCCATCTCTATACTAGAGCATGTTAATAGTTAATCGATTAATCGCCGTTAAGAAATTATTATTAATTAAACACTGTGTGCTCGTGCGAGGCCACAACATTACATTGAACGCTCGAGCGCTCAGTTTTCTGCCTCCTCAATGTCGGACTCGTAACTCTATGGCTCTAAAATAGCAGCCAGACTTTGTAATAATAACAATAATATTAATCGTCATTGGTTAACGCCGGTTAAGCCTTAAATCATCAACACCGCCAACTCAATATTCCTCCCAGCAGCTGATTCAATATATCAGCATCACATCAACACATCACCTGCACCCTAGAGTGGCCTCATTCATCCCAGTAAATAACCTAATATGTGAACATGACAAAGACACATTGTAGCCGACTACAGCGGGCATTATGTTCTGTTGACAGAAATCCTTTAATCTAACCACATGTGACCTACATGTAAGATGCACTGTGTGGACCTGGTGTGTCTGGAACCCACAGCACAGCACACAGTGAAAGGCTTAGAGTTCATTTAACTCTGAATTAAGTAAACACTGTGTAGGAACAAAGTTATTTTTCATGACCCAGACATATTGATCCATGCTTACCTAACCTCACCCACCTAACCCAGTCTAGTAATGACTTCATTAATGTCATTCTTTGAGAGAAGACAACGGCCATGTTATTACTCTGTTACTCTTTGCTCTTCACTTACTGTCTTCCAGATCAAACAACATTTTTATTTATAAGCTCAAACAACTCTATTCCCAAACCTTTTACTGATTACTTTCAAACAGATTCTCAAATACACAAATAACACACTACATACATACAACAAGTGGGACCCCAGCCTCCCAGCCCAAGTTCCCTAATAATAGCATAACCACTTTAACCCTATCTTATACTTCTGATATTTGAAAATGGCTGATCTACAAGTGTATAATACATTGTGATTTGATGTGTTGTTAGCTTGTAGATCTGCTATTTTTGATAAAATGAGAAAATTGGTTTGAATAATTTTTAACAGATTCTTATGGTGGTTCCTGGCAGAAAATATTTTTTAGATGGGGGGGTCTGTGGCCAAATATATACTCTATATCAATCTCTCCTTGAAGCCCAACACACACCGTCTGCGAACGCCGCACGTTAAAACAGCCGCCTCCGTTATTTTCAATGAACCTATCCCACACCGTGCGGCGTCCGACGTGCGTTCACGCCTGGCGCTCCGATACGCCACCGTTCTATTTTCCAGGCGTTGCCGCGTCGCGTCGCTGCGCACCCGGTCTGTGTCGGGCTTGGCATGAATGTATTTGTTGCCGTTCCTTAAAGTAAAAAAAATCAATTGTCTTGCCTTTCTCTCCCTATAGGTGCCAGACCTACTCAGCCCAAATACAGTACCAGCGGCCCCAGGTCTCCCGGTACCAGCCACCGGTACCGCCACTGCCACCAACGCCGGCTCGGGAACCGCCCCGACCTCCGGACTTCACGTGTTCAGTAGAGCCAGAGCCGGGTCTCGGACCAGCCCCAAAGCGGGCTCTCGCCTCCAGAACGGACTGGTAGCATCTTCTGGGCCCTGCAGCAAGGCCAGCGTGGTGGTAGGGGAGGCCAGCAGTGCCTCCGCGCCGGCAGGGGAGGCTCCGGTCCAGGTGAAACAGAACCACAGGGAGCAGCAGCAGGCGGACAAGAAGAACCACCAAGGGATCAACCAGCTGAGGAGGCTTCTGGTCCAGGGAAACAGGAGGGTGGAGGCCCTGGCTACCGTCATCCAGCATGTCTTCACTGAGGTAAGATCTGACAACCAGATACAGATCATCAGATGCTGGTGTGACTCCAGTGTTGATTTTGTCGAAAAATGTTCGTCGACTACCTTTTTTCACTGAGGGAAAACTAAATGAAAACCAAGCTATGATGACTAAAACTAAGACTAAATATATTGACAATTTTGTCAACAAATAAAAACTAGACTAAATGTTAGGAAGGGAGTGGAGTGGACAAGTAAAAGACACAAGACATTTTACACTTTGTTGCATGCTGAAAGTTTTACACTTGCATTCACTTGCATTCAGCAAGTGTAAAATGACGGCCAAAATACATTTTAGTCGAAAGATCTTATTTAGTCCACTAAAACTAGACAAAGACATTCCAAGGTGACTAAAATCTGACTAAAACTAAATGAAAACTATTCAAGAGACCATGACTAAAACTAAAATCTAAATCTGCTGTCAAAATCAACCTACAGTCGAACCACTGAAACCCTACTGTGTCCACGTGGGTCTATCTGGGGTCTAGTGAGTCTACCCCCTCCTTTTACACCAGTGATTCTCAACCCCCATAACCCAGAGAGTGTACACAATGGAACCAAATGGACCCCTATTTATGGGTCCATTTGGTTCCATTTGTACACTCTCAGAGTTACAGACCTGTATAAGGGCTCCATTTGGCCCTGATGAAGGCCAAACTGTGGCTGAAGCGTTGTACTGACACTTTGTGTTAAGTCAAATATTATTTTTGTCAGAGTCCCTGCATGGACTTTAACCCATTTTGACCTGAGTTAAAAAAAAATCACTTTGAAAGAATATATATTCAAAGATTTGTGCCACATTTTCACGATTTTTCAAAAATAGCAGGCCTACAAGCTCGTAGATCTGCAATTTTTTAATAGCTAAATTATAACATAATGTTTAAAACACCAAAAGGGGTTCTCGCCCATTGAGAACCACTGCTCTACACCAAATCCCTTCTCTAAAAACAGCTGCATCTATAAGCAGTACACAGACGTGTCGCGTTGCAGCAATGCGCGTTGAGCTTGCGGATCCACTATGTTCGCTCTCGTATGGAGTGGCTACTGCATTTTACCTCCAGTCGTTACAGATGAAGTCATTTGCAGAGGGCCATAATCACCCTCTGGTGTGCAACTGTGTGAGAGCGCCTGATCCTCCCGGCCCACAATGGTGACCAGCTGTCGTTTCTGACACAGCCTGCTGCTATTTACGGTGTTGGTCGGGATGCTTGGAGCTGTACGACTGGCCAAACACCTCTTGGCAGCAGGGCGGAACGTGTAGGAATCTGTGTGTGTGTGTGTGTGTGTGTGTGTGTGTGTGTGTGTGTGTGTGTGTGTGTGTGTGTGTGTGTGTGTGTGTGTGTGTGTGTGTGTGTGTGTGTGTGTGTGTGTGTGTGTGTGTGTGTGTGTGTGTGTGTGTGTGTGTGTGTGTGTGTGTGTGTGTGTGTGTGTGTGTGTGTGTGTGTGTGTGTGTGTGTGTGTGTGTGTGTGTGTGTGTGTGTGTGTGTGTGTGTGTGTGTGTGTGTGTGTGTGTGTGTGTGTGTGTGTGTGTGTGTGTGTGTGTGTGTGTGTGTGTGTGTGTGTGTGTGTGTGTGTGTGTGTGTGTGTGTGTGTGTGTGTGTGTGTGTGTGTGTGTGTGTGTGTGTGTGTGTGTGTGTGTGTGTGTGCGTGCGCGCGCGCGCGTGCGTGCGTGCGTGCGTGTGTGTGCCCCTCTGTGTGTTAAGCATGTGCAGCAGCTATTTCTGGTTGGACCATATAATGTATAACCTAATTCTGATCAGTGTTTGGGTCTATTGTATTACGCCTCTTGTGCAGATCCAAATAAAATAATTCAAATGTGTGCTAGCTGTGTTTGCCAGTGAATGAACAGGAAGGTATTTTAGCTTTTTTTTGCCCAGATTAATGAATCTCACTTGTTGACTTGGAGGCTTAATTGATTACATTTTCTCCCATCTCTTAAAAAAAACTGACTATATTTGAAGAATTTCACTCCAAAATTGTTTGGATATGAATTTATATTGTAATGTTATGCATTTAGCCGATTCTCTTCTCCATAGTGACTTACAAAGTAAATGCCATAAACCTCACAGTCAACAAACTACAGGCTAAATGTTCAGAGAAGTAAAGTGAAAGAGAACACTTCTCCAAAGTAACCATAGGATACCAGGTAAACATCAAGCCTAGCGTCTGTCCAAACAACTTCCCATCTAAATAACACTTGTTAACACGTGTTAAAACATATGTAAATAATCCACATACTGTAGCATGTGAACAAGTAAACCAACATACATATATCTGTATAACTAGCATCTGTCAAACGGTAGGCGGCAATAAGTTCTACAAGGAACAAGGTTGTGAGGAAGAGATGAGTTTTGAGACTGCAACAGAAAATGGGGGATACATAATTGTATTGCGTATGATTCACATTGGCTACTAAAGAGTTCATACTATTTAGAAATTACATGGATGCTTATACAATCACATAAGCCAGCAAAGGTGACGTAACCCACAATATGCTGATCTTCCATGCCTTTCTTTCATGTACTGTAAAAGCAGGTGATACATTATTTTTTGAGCGGTGGGCATCATGTAGCAGTCTGTTTAGGGTACCAACTGGTGAGAAAGTGGCTTCACACTGTGCACAGGTGCATGATGGGAAGCTGAGTTTTTTTAGTGTAAACACCAGTCTGTCTGTGTGTCTGTCTGTACAGGAGTTCGGTACAGTATAGCTCCACAGCTCACTTCACACAGGCGTGAATGTCTTTGAATGGTGGAGATCCTGTGAGAAACTCCTCAGCCTCAAGACATTATCATTGTTTTGACGGTCACGTTGGTATGTGAGCTGTTGGTTGAGATGCTTGGCTGCTGTAATTGCTGTTTTCAATAGAAAGTGATTCTTGGCAGTGAGGCGAGACCAGAGTCCACCACGCCCATGTTCCATTAGTTCCATTAACCCCACGCCGTCCCAGAAGAGCCTGACGTATACATTTGTTGTACGGCGGTGTCGCGTGCCAGGAATAGCCGATCGACACGCTCACAACCTCGGCAGAAGTGACGCGTGGCGAGCTTGTAGATTGGCTCTATGTTCGAATTTGCTGCATAGCATACACTTTGCATTTGAGTGATGTGTTGATGGAATTGTGTGTGTGTGTGTGTAGTGTGTGTGTGTGTGTGTGTGTGTGTGTGTGTGTGTGTGTGTGTGTGTGTGTGTGTGTGTGTGTGTGTGTGTGTGTGTGTGTGTGTGTGTGTGTGTGTGTGTGTGTGTGTGTGTGTGTGTGTGTGTGTGTGTGTGTGTGTGTGTGATCTGTATCATGTTCTAAGTGTCTTAGGATGATGAGTATAACGTGTGTGTTCGCTCGTGCGTGGCCCACTGATTGTGCGGTAGATGGTAGTTATGGTGTGGGTCAGCTCTGGGCCTCTCTCTCTCTGTGTGTGTGTGTGTGTGTGTGTGTGTGTGTGTGTGTGTGTGAGTGAGTGAGATACATCTCATGGTGCTTCATTGACTTAATCTCTCGTACCAATCAAACCAGTTTCTAAGAGTCCTGAAGTTATTTGTGTGGAGCATAATAAATTCTAATGTCTTTCCTCGTTCACTGTTTTTACGTGTACTGGTATGTCTTGTGTGTGTGTGTGTGTGTGTGTGTGTGTGTGTGTGTGTGTGTGTGTGTGTGTGAATGTGTGGAATGTCCAGTAACCTTTGGATCTGTAAGCCAGGAGAGGTACAGAGGAAGCTTTACCACACAAGGCCTTATAAATGTTATGTTGCTCTCCACGGACTGCGAGAGAGACGGCCAACCCACTTTATCATATAAAATACAGTGATGGGTGCTGGTTATAAATCGTAGAGCTGTGGTAGACTGCTTCAAGAGGCTTCAGCGTGGTATGTGAAGCATGCATGTATTGTACATAATATACAGCACATCACCATAATCAAAAACAGACATTTATTACACATCGAACAATAGTCTTTGTACTAGCAGGAGAAAAACCGGACTTTTTTCTGTATAGGAAACCAATCTGTCCTCTTCATTTCTTTGGTTAGTTGTTGAAATCCAGCCTCAGCTGATCTGTAGACCAGCTTGGGGCAGGATGCGATGTGTGGTTTGGGTGTTTTTCTTTGTTGTTGTTGTTGTGACAACACCCCCGTTCACGTCTACAGGAGAAATACATTCCCCGCATTTCTCTAAATTCCTTCTGCGGTGAGCGGGTTATTAACTGTCCTGCTCTCCTGTCCTCATTGTTAGATTTACAGATGCCTTTAAAGGCTGACTTTAATGCTTTTACTGCTGTTACAGTCTTATGCGTTTGTGTCTCTATGCGTTTGTATCAACGGAGACGAATCTATGGAATTTGGGCACTGATCGTTACATCAACAGAGTTGAATCTATGGAATTTGGGCGCTGATCGTTACATCAACAGAGATGACTCTATGGAATCTGGGCACCAGGCCAGTGGTTCTCGCTGTGTGCATGGACTGTATATGTTGTGAGCCCAATGTAAGACTGTAGAAGTAGAGGCCGATGATTATCACCAAATGGGACATTTTTAAACAACCCTTCCTCATTCCGAGGAGGTGGAGATTGGTCCAGTGGTTCCTGAATGTTTTAAGGACCAGACGGACCCTTTAAGGGTCCATTTGGTTCCGTTTGTACTCTCGGAGAGTTACAGACCCGCAAGGGTCCATTTGGAAATTGGAACCCCCTCACGTGACCCAGGCTTGTGTACATCAGTGGTTCCCAAACTTTTTTCAAGGACCCCCAAATTGGCACTCATTAGCCCGCGGACCCCCATTTGAAAAGATATGCCAGGGACCCCCCATAAGAGCAGATATTTACGGCTCTAGCACGGATTCTCAACCCGTTTAATTTCAAGGACCCCAAGTTTGACGTGAATTAGGCTACGGACCCCCATATAATGGCATTTCTAACTCTGGGACCCCCAATTTATATTGTAAAATCACGTCCATTTGGTTCCATCTGTACACTCTCAGAGGTACAGACCCATCAGGTGGTCCATTTGTTTCCAAACTATCATTTAGCTGGGGACCCCCCTGTTAAAATAAACCAACTCAAGTCCTGGTTCGGTGTGCTGGGTCTTGGAAAAGCTGAAGGGCGTGTGATTGGCCTAGCCAGGCAACAGGATACGTGGATCACAGAGTCCGGGACTGAGAATGGGCCACTGAGTAAATATTTGCCACCCGAATTCCTCCTCCTTGTGACTCGTGAATTCACACGCTCGACCGCACAGTTACATCACTGCTGCCCAGACACTGGGTCGGGACCCCTTTGTGGGTCGCGGACACATTGTTATGGGTTTCCTACATTTTGTTTTTTAACAGTTTATTGTTATTATTTTCCCCAGAAACCTGAATTAAAAACAAATACAAAGATTTATTTCCGGTAATTGAAGAAATAAAAGAAAAATCTAATAAATTCCACAAATTAGAAAACGTATGTTTAAGTAGTAGTGAAAGTAGCCGATCTACAAGCTTCGCGCCACGTTGTGAGCTTGTAGATCTGCTATTTTTCACTAGTTTGGGTCCCGCAGCAAACGTCTAATATCTTTTGGGTCACGGGGTTGAAATGTTTGTTGAGAAAGTGAGTTACATTAACCACTTTTCACCCTGGTGTCCTTTTTTATTTTTATTTAACCTTCATTTAAAAACACATTGAGACTGAGTCTCTTTTTCAAGTGGGAACTGGACAAAGGGGCAGAATACATTGCACATTAGCATTACGTAGAAGAACAATTTCAAAACCCTCCAAATGTGTCCCTGCTTGAAGTTGAATGTGAGCTTATTCACTCATTTTCAAGAAATGTAGAAAGTAAGATAGTTCATAGAGAGCGGAAAAATAGCAGATCTGATCTAACACGTGTGAGCTTTCAGATCTGATGTTCTATTTTCGAGTGTGTGCGATTGCGCGCGTGTGCGCAATCGCGCATGCTACAAATCATCACTTTCTTTCTCCATTGGTCTGGTAATGGTTTGCGTGAGGCTGATGGTTTGCGTGAGGCTGCCATATTTCAAATACCAGGCAGGTGAAACGCCTGCAGGTGTTTCCTAGGCTGCAAGACATCACACACACACACACACACACACACACACACACAACACACACACACACACACACACACACACACACACACTCAAATCCCACTCACGCTATTATGCACGCTGTCTCTGGCATACAGGCAGGTAAACACTCAGACCGCAGAACCACGCATGCTTATACTATAGTGCATATGCACATCGCACATGTACACACATGCTCAGTCATGCTCAGTCAGCCAAGCCCGACCCACACACACACACACACACACACACACACGCACACACGTACACACATACAGCCAGACAGACACATCTACGGTCTAAGTAGGCCTGTAGGCCTTATCTTGTGGGTCAAAGCAAATACAGTAAGTGGGTCTGAGTTTATTAAGCGCTTTCAACATGGCGTCCCTATTTTGAGCATGTCGTTATAGGGCATAGCTGTGGCCGTGGTTTTCTGGTTCCACTGAAAATGCGGCCATTCATTCTTCCCATAGAGATTTATAAAACATATTTATATGTAATATCTTCCACTACGCATCGCGTTGTAAGCTTGTAGATCGGCTATTGTTTTGCTATTGGTCATATTATGACGTACATATGGGTAGAAGTATAGTAAGTACAGCTCATAACCGTAAAGCCAGGCTTTGGTTTGGTCGTCGCCACATAGTAAAGCTTTGACCTTTTCTCATCTTCTGACTACAACATCTCTACCCACGCTCCTCTCCTCCTGTTCTCACGGTTTCACTCCAAGCCGACCCGTCTGTGATCCCTCCCCCCCTTCCTCCCTGCCTCTTAACCTGTAAATATAGCCGAGGGTTTATTTGTCTGTTTCATGTTCCCGTACATGGCATATGGAGACAGACAGACAGACATGTGGCATCTCAGCTTTCAACAAGAGCGAGAGAGAGAGAGGCCATGGTGTGGTCGGGACCTTGCTGCTATGGTCGGGACCTTGCTGCTATGGCCATCCGTGGTATGGTCGGGACCTTGCTGCTATGGTCTGGACCTTGCTGCTATGGCCATCCGTGGTATGGTCGGGACCTTGCTGCTATGGTCTGGACCTTGCTGCTATGGTCGGGACCTTGCTGCTATGGCCATCCGTGCGCGCGCGGCACGCATTTTACGTAATGTCGTCTTTCATGTGGCATCTTCAGAATTGTTGACGCAACCTTGATCTGTTTCACAGAGTAATTCAAACTATATGGCATGTTGTGTTTAATTGGGCTTTTTTTTTTAATAGTTTCTCAGAGGAGAGCGATCTTAATTATTATGTCTCTCGTCAACATATTCTCTGTATGAATTTAAAAGTATATATTTTTGCGCCTAGGTCGGGCGCCGGGCGGGCATATTTATTCAGTGGTGGAGAAATGTACTCAAATGTTTTACTTAAGTAAAAGTATCAATACTGCAATATAGAACTACTCCGTTACAAGTAAAAGTCTGGAATTCAAAATGTACTTGAGTGAAAAAAGTATTGGCTTCAAAATGTATTTAAAGTACCAAAGTAGAAAGTACTTCTAATTTAAAGCTTTTAAATGTTTAAAATATTTTGAAAATAGCAGATTTTCAAGTTCACAATGTGTCGCATTTTGTGAGCTTGTAGATTTGCTATAAGCTATTTATAATTGGCAGAAATAGGGCTGAAGTGGTTATACTGTATGTTTTGTTATAATAATCGAAATCTACAGAGTAACTACAGTTGTAACTAAAGTTTTCAAATAAATTAAAAAGTAATTAAAAAAGTACAATATCTGCCTCCGACATGTAGTGGAGTAGAAGTAAAAGTATTGGAACTTGGAAATATCAAGTACAAATACCTCAAATTTGTAAACAAAAGTACAGTACTTAAGTAAATCTGCTTAGTTACGTTCCACCATTGCATTTATTTATGCCTGCGCCACATACAGTACCCCTCTCACCCCACATACCCCTCACACCCTTCTCATACCCCTCTCATACCCTCTCACCCCTGATACCCCTCTCACCCCTCATACCCCTCTCATACCCCTCTCATACCCCTCTCATACCCCTCTCATACCCCTCACACCCCTCTCATACCCTCTCATACCCTCTCATACCCCCTCACACCCCTCTCATACCCCTCTCATACCCCTCTCATACCCCTCTCATACCCCTCTCATACCCCTCACACCCCTCTCATACCCTCTCATACCCTCTCATACCCCTCACACCCCTCTCACACCCCTCTCATACCCCTCTCATACCCTCTCATACCCCCTCACACCCCTCTCATACCCCTCTCATACCCCTCTCAGCCCTGACAAATGGCTCTCCCCCCAGGACATGTAACTTGAACAGTGGTTAAGGAGCGAGAGAGACACAGACGGACGAGCCTTGATGAGGCGTGGAAATAAGGCTTGAAAAGGAGACGCGATACAAAAGAAAAGCAGATGGTTGTTAAGAGGTTTATGACGGTCTCACATCTGCACCGAACTCTGACCCTGTGTGTTAAGACCGGACACATATACGCAGTTACACACACACACACACACACACACACACACACACACACACACACACACACACACACACACACACACACATACGCACAGAGGCACAGAGGCACTCAAAACTTGAGTGTTCATTTAAATCTGAGAGTGTTATATGGACCTTTACGGGGCTATTTAACTTTAAATTAAAAGAACACTAAAGGTTGCTGTGCACTGGGCTGTTACAGAGAGACATGGAACACAACACATGTGCATGGACGCACGCACACGCACACACGCACACACACACACACACACACACACACACACACACACACACACACACACACACACACACACACACACACACACACACACACACACACCATGGTCTGAATATAAGATCTGGTAAATGTCCTTTGCGGGTCATGACTTTCTACTTGTTTGTTATTCTTGTAGTGACATTCCAAGATACTTAGTTAGAACAAACACACACACACACACACACACACACACACACACACACACACACACTGTACACACACACACACACACACACACACACACACACACACACACACACAGCTCTTGTGTGGTGAGTGTGGGAGAAGCAGTGATAGCTGTTATCTGCATTCACTTCATGGGCTGCAGGAAAGTAGCCCATTATCTCTGGTCTAACTTGTTATCAGCATTCAAAGAAGTGTTCGTGGTGTGCGTGCGTGCGTGTACGTGTGTGTGTGTGCATGCGTGTGTGTTACATAACCATGCAGTATAGGCTTTTGAGGAACTCATGTAATGAAGTAAAAACTAAGCTTTAGTGTAATATAGCATTAACCTAAATGCCAGGTCCAATCTCTGTCTAGTGTCTACTACTGTATGTTGTTGTTCAGTGTTGTAGATTATAGGCTCAAATTAATGATTGTTTTCACCTGGTATGTGAGTTTGAAAGGATGGTTGCTGGGTTACTGATTCAGTGGCAGGGTGGTAGGAAAGATGGAACGAGCTGAAAAATACGGCAATCGCTGTGAAGCCCCCGCTGCGTGCGTGCGTGCGTGTGTGCGTGCGTGCGTGCGTGTGTGTGTGTGTGCGTGCGTGTGTGCGTAGGCATATAATGTTATCAGAATGCCAGCGCTATCTCGTCTGCACTGCACACACTTATAAAAAGCCAGAGGTGAGCGGTGAATATAAACTCTCACACACACACATACTGTATAAGTCTATTCCTGGAGGGGTGGGGGTGGGGGGGGGGGGAGTGGGTGGCAGCTCCGGGGTGGAGGCGTGGCTTAGCTAGAACAGTGGGTGGGACTTGGCCTGAGGGGGAGGGGGGCGGAGTTATCAGCCTGGTAGGACAGTCAGTCAGGCAGGAGCTTGTGGTGGTTTTAGTGTTCAGAGCTGAGAGTGAAAGGGAACACAGTTCTAGGAACGGCGTAGAGAGGAAGAGTGACTCCTGAGGTGGAGAATCACAGACTGCAGAATATCAGACGGACCTGTTGTTGAGGGGCGTGCAGGTTTGAGAGGGAGGGGGGCGCAGCTTCGAGAGGGAGGGGGGCACGCGTGCGGGATGGTGCCAAAGAGGCCGGGCCACATCTGCTGCCTGCCGCAAGACATGCCTTGATATACACCACAGCTGAGGTAGACGTGTTTATCTTTCCACCGTGTGGTGGTGGAGGAGAGGGGGGGGGGATGTGTGTGGGAGGGTTGTAGAGAGGGGGAGGAGGAGGAGGAGGGGGATAAGGACACGTGTGGAGGACAGGTAGGAGAGGGAGAGGAAACACTCAGCAGTGGAGTCGAGGCGGGCGAGAGAGAACTGTCTCCAAAAGTGTCTTTTCGCGAAGCCTTCATGGATTTATAGAGGAGGAAAGAAGAGAGAAGGCAGGTGCTCGTCGCATGCGGATGGAATAAAGACCTATACGAGGGAGGGAATCGTGAGAGAAAGACTTTTATTCTGAGGCCGGTATATATATAGGGAGGTCAGCATGGGCGCCTCGGCCAGCAAAGCCCACCTGAGAGCTCACCCGCAGCCGCAGAACCGTAAGAAGAAACGCAAGGTGGGTGTCTGTCTGTCTGACTGACTGTCTGACTGACTGTCTGACTGACTGACTGTCTGACTGACTGTCTGTCTGTCTGTCTGACTGACTGACTGACTGACTGCAGAGAACAACCGTGTTTCTCCATAGAAAGCCTGAGATGATTCGGTGTCTCTCCATTAACCCTTCTGTGCACAGTGAAATAATGAGCGACTTCACTGTGTGTGTGTGTTCACAGCTCTCTGGCTCTTTGCTCTGTATTCCTCTGTCGTAATTTATATTCTTCCTTCTAATACAGTATGTGTTTCTGTTTGACGGCTCTAATGTGTCACGTGTGTCTCTCTGCCTCTGAAAACAAGTGTTGTTCTTCCATCTTTCCTCCGTCTCTCGCCATCCGTCGTCTTTCTCTTTTCCTCTCTTTGCAGTTTTCTGCAGCTCTCCTGTCTTTCCTCATTCTTGAGATCTTATTCGCACGCACGCACGCATGCACGCACACACACACACACACACACACACACACACGCACGCACACACTGAATGTTGTGTGCTGTTAGAAACATTTGGCTGTTTTCACAAGCTCTCTCTTCTTCTCTCTCTTTTGTGTGTGTGTGTCTGTTCTTTCACTTACTGACCTCACTCCAAGCAGATGGCCTTTATTAGTCACTCCCCTGTGTGTGTGTGTGTGTGTGTGTGTGTGTGTGTGTGTGTGTGTGTGTGTGTGTGTGTGTGTGTGTGTGTGTGTGTGCGTCTGTAAGAGAAAATCACAGAATCACCTTTTTTCCAAAGTAAAGACAGTATTCCATTGTTATGTTGTCCAGACCTGAGTATGATGTGTGTGCGCACGCGCCTATGAGTGAGTGAGTGAGTGCATGTGTGTACACATGCACACGTGTGTGCATGTGTGTGTTCATGAAACAGAAGTATGTGTGAGATATGGGAATCCAGATAGTAACTCTATATTGAAGTGCAGCCACGCACGTTGTGATAATCCACGTGTGTATGTTTATCTGTTTTTATTTGCATCTGTGTGTGTGTGTGTGTGTGTGTGTGTGTGTGTGACAGAGACTGATGGTGAGAGACAGAGGTGAAGATAGTATTTTAGATGTATTTTCTTTTGCTTGTGTCTTTGCTCAAATAATCCGCGCAGATAGAATCCCAAACATGTAATTGTAATCATAGGAGTCAACCTCTCTATTCCACACTACGTCTCTGTTTTTGTTGTCAAATGTTCCCCTCCAGAACAGGTTAGCCACCGTCTCCAAAGTAGCCAGAGTTTAAAGCAGGGCTCAGGTGGTTAATTTGAACACTGCAGTATCACACAGCTAACCAAGCGTACAGTACACCCAGCAAACACTGTCCCGCTGCTGACAGCCAGAGCCGTCCACACATTATACAGTATATCGTGACAATGTCATATTTCAGGTTCTCCGGAGTGTTTCCCAGATATTGTTTGTTCATTTTCTCGTCACATAGTCATGCGGGTGACTGTGTGTTGACAGCCCATAGCACCCTGAACATGAAACTCCTCCACTCTGTGCCCTAGTGGTGCTCTCATATTCTGACCATGTACAAAACACAATGTCAGCTCTTAGGTATGTCTCTTTGTAGTTCAGCTCCTATGCCTCTTTGTAGTTCACTGTGTCATATTCTGACCATGTACAAAACACAATGTCAGCTCTTATGCCTTTGTAGTTCACTGTCTTATGTCTCTTTGTAGTTCACTGCACACGTGGTGGAGGTCAATGAAACAAAACAACCTCTCAGCTACTTGTTGGATGAGATGACTTATCTCTCTCTCTCTCTCTCTCTCTCTCTCTCTCTCTCTCTCTCTCTCTCTCTCTCTCTCTCTCTCTCTCTCTCTCTCTCTCTCTCTCTCTCTCTCTCTCTCTCTAGCGTGAAGAGGCCTTGAGGCAGAAGAAGCAGATTTCACAGGAGCTGGTTAACCTCAGAGATGAACTCGGTAAGAAATGTGTTTTCGAGACATCACCTGCACACACACACACATGTGCGTGCACACACACACACACACACACACACACACACACACACACACACACACACACACACACACACACACACCTGCCCTGTCTTTTGCATGTGACGCATGCATGTGAAGGCTATCAAGGACAAATCAACTGCCATTCAAAACACTATGTTTTACTAGAGGACACCTACGGTATTACACGCTGCTGTGCAGGACATTACATGACATGTAACATAGAAATAGCATATTATCAGTGTTGGCAAAAGTACTCACATTTTGTACTTTGAGTAAACGTATCAATACGTATCAATAAATGTACTTAAACTACCAAAAGTAAAAGTACTCATTGTGCAGAATGTCCCATTTCAAAATTTAAACTACGGAAATTGTTAATAATTAATTAATTAAATAATAGCCGATCTACAAGCTCAAAAGGCATTGTGAGCTTGTAGATCGGCTATTTTCCAAATGGCCGAAATGTATATAGGGCTGATATAATAATCCAAGTCCTTTCCACCACTGCATTATGACAGTGTCACACAAAGTAGTAAAAATATCCAATCTACAGTAGGTGGCTTTAATTTTAATTTAACCACTAAAACGTTTTATTAAAAGCTTGTGACTAAATAAATAATTACTGCATTTGAATCCAACACAGATAATTGTTTCCCTGAAAGGTTACAGTTTGTTACAGTAACCTAACATAACTTAACATAACATGATATTAACCCATTTTGGGCGGGAACCCCTTTTGGTGTTTTAAACATTATGTTATAATTTAGCTATTGAAAAATGTGTTTTTGAACATGTGGTGCAAAGCTTTGAATATATTATTTCAGAGCGAATGTTTTTAACTCAAATCTTTGCTTCTGGGAGGTGGTCCCTGAAACGGCCAATTTTTGGGGGTCCTTGACATGAAATATTAAGAACCACTGATATAGAAACATCAGGTTTTTCAGAAAAAAATAAAAATAAAACGACGTCGGGCCTAAATGGGTTAAAATAATAACAAGATACGATGATAACCGTTGCGACACAGTTCCGGTCCCTGCATGGCTCTGTGCTTTGCGGTCTGTGAGATGATTGATTGACAGCACAGAATGTAACCGTCAATCAGAGAGTGAGTTTCAGTGTCCTCGGAAGATGTGTTGAAGGATGTATTTACAGACGAGGAAACGTGTTTACGAGGAAGCATGAGAGAGAGGAGAGACACGTCGCATCATATTCATATATAATTATACAAAAACAAAACTTTCTTTTTTTAATTTCGACGTCAGGACTGAAGTTTTGAATGATCTACTATCTTTTTTTTAA
>NC_137864.1:43997759-44042759 GCF_963924005.1 Protomyctophum bolini
AATGAGTTAAATTAACAGTGATTTTACCATATAAATTGGGGGTTCCCTGCAGAGATAGAAATGCCATGAAATGGGGGTCCGTAGACTAATATGCATGTCAAACTGGGGGTACTTGAAATTAAAACGGGTTGAGAATCACTGCTAGAGCCATAGTAATCTTCTCTTACGGGGGGACCCTGGCATATCTTTTCAAATGGGGGTCCGCGGGGCCAATTAGTGTCAATTTGAGGGTCCTTGACATGGAGAGGTTTGGGAACCACTGACCTATAGGCTTCAGGTTCCGGTCCTTGACATGGAGAGGTTTGGGAACCACTGACCTATAGGCTTCAGGTTCCGGTTCTTGACATGGAGAGGTTTGGGAACCACTGACATATAGGCTTCAGGGTCCGGTGCAACTGCACACTGAGCATGTGTAGCGACTCGCGTACAGAGCTCATTTATAACTGGTGTGACTTCATTAGACGAAAACTCTCGTCAGTCAGCCAGCTGGAATGCCTCTCGTCACAGTTTGACGTGAAGTCGTTATTATTACGCTGTTGTCCCCCGGGAGTACTACGTGTCAACATGGGGAGCCCTAAACCTGACCTACCCCCCCCCATCCCCCATCCCCCCACCCCCCCATCCCCCATCCCCCCACCTACCCAGGGCCAATTTATACTTACTTATACATGACTGGGGGGTTGTCCAACATCACCCTTTGACCACCCAATCCCAAGTCAACTGGGGATTCTTTTGTTGTTGTCGCAGAGTAGAAAAGAGCTCTTAAGCGGGGTTCCCCTGACGAGAGGAAGGGTCCCTGTGGGAGTGTGAGGAGGCCAGGGCCACAGTGAGTTTGTTAAAAACCCATTTTGGTGTTAGAATTATGATATGTTTTAGCTATTGATAAATAGCAGATCTGCAAGCTCGTAGCGCGCCACTCGGTGGCGCGCTATGAGCTTGCAGATCTGCTATTTTTGAAAAATGGAAGAACGACTGACATAGAAACATAGCTTTTTCAGAAAACTGTCAGGATGTAGAAGACACTTTTAGAATCTGATCTCAGGTCAGAATGGTCAGCCTAGGAGGTGCAGAGTAAACGGCAAACAAGTAAAAAAGAGAAAAGGCAGCACACTCGTAGCCACGATGCTGTATGTTTATTAGTAACCAACGTTTCGGCCTTTCGGCCTTCTTCAGGGAGAAATGAGTAGAGTAGAGTAAACAGCACAAATAGGCGATCTACAAGCTCACGGCGGGTCACAAACTTGTCACAAAGGGCCGCGCCGTGAGCTTGTGGATCGCCTATTTGCGCTATTCAACGTATAACTAAATATATGTGATTTTACGTGGGTTCTTTCTCTCTTGTCCCTGCAACAGTCCTGATGTTTTTGCAGCCCTTTTGTCAAGAGTAGAGTGGGGGGGGGGGGGGGGGGTCAGTACATGATGTCATTACCTCAGAAGACCACCTGTCACACACCTGCTGTGTGTACACACACACACACACACACACACACACACACACAGATCCTGTTATCCGGTCTCTAATGGAGAGTAGGCCTGTGTGTTAGTTGGTCACAGCTGTCGTCCTTATGTCATTATCACCGTGGTGACAAGGCGCCCAGACAGACCAATGGCAGCGGCCTCCATCCAGCTGTCTCTCTCCACTGCACCCAGTCGTTACCGCACTGCGTTGTGGGGTTTCTGGGATCTTTTTTTATTAGAATGGCAGCCACCCGTGTTCACAGGGTTCAAGTGTGAGGGAACTGAAGTTTATGCAGAGAGTTAATGACCCGATCCAGCATGCTCTTGGAGAGATATATATAAATCATGTTCACATGCCGTCTCAAAGAGTTTGAGTCGTGGGTGGAAGATATATCTGGAACTTCCTACTGTACATCAAAATATAGCTCAGTGGAAGACCTTTTCAGTTGAAACTCTGGAACTTCCTACTGTACATCAAAATATAGCTCAGTGGAAGACCTTTTCAGTTGAAACTCTTTAAATTTTAGCAACTAAAGGCTTTTTATTATACATTTTTCCTCCTGACTTTTTCTTATGTGCCCAGATCTATTTTTTTTTCTGCTTTTATAGGTCAGTTTAAAAGTTATATATTGTATAACTTTTAACTATAATATATAGTATAATATAGTATAATAACTATAGCGACTGTGCCTCAGGAGGTAGTGCAGGTCGTCCAATGTTCCATGGGTTGGCGGTTCGAATCCCAGCTCCTACTGTCTACATGTCTACATGGGCAAGACGACACTGAAACCCAAATTGCTCCCGATGTGCTGGTTGGTGCCGTGCATGACTTCCACTGCAATCGGTGTATGAATGTGTGTGTGAACGGGTGAATGTAATGCGCCTTGGATTTTAACTAAGCATTATGTTATACTTTAGCTATTTTTGAAAAATCGTAAAAATGCGGCACAAATCTTTGGATATATATTCTTTCAGAGCGAACGTTTTTCTTATTTCGACGTCAGGCCTAAATGAGATAAAGGCGCTATATAAATGCACCATTTACCATTTAACTATAATATATATTATAGTGTAGTGGTGCCGATTCAGTCACCTATAGACTAGAGGCTGAAAACCTCCACCTCCATTGTTTACGTGGCAACGCGCTGTGATCTTGTAGGTGTAAGTATAGAGCCCGGGGGCAGCCCGGTCAGCTAAGTACCGCATACAGCGTTTAAGTGGTTAAGTCATGCTGATTAACAGTGAATGAAGAGACTTTACACTTGACGGAGATGTTTTCCCACAACGTTTCATAACCACCACCATCATAAACCGGAATATTCAGATCAAAAGGGGGGGGGGGGGAGGAAAAAAGGAAGCACGGGTGAAAGAGAGGAGGGTTTAGGCAACAGTCAGCGACCGCATATCTCCCAGTTGACTTGCAGATGTTTTAGGGCAGGATCGAATCGCGCGTCTGCCGTAAGAGCAATTACACTGGAATGCCGGTTGCCAGGGAATGTTGGAAGGACATGCGTGTGTGTGTGTGTGTGCGTGTCCCACGTGCGTGCGCGCTCGCACACAGAACAGACGTGGAGGAGACGAGACCTGCTGGTGGTTTACCTGTCGGAGCAGCGGCGGGCTGTTCCAGGCGTGTATTCTTATCTGCGGCGTTGACAGCTCCATACGTCTGCTGTTTGAACTCAACGCTGTTGATTTAAAACTAATATTTATTCAGCGGGCCACTGTCTGCCTGCCTTAGAGTACACCGCGACCTTACAGTGACTTACGATGATAAGTAATAAATAAGCATTTCCCAAACACCTCCCGGTACTCTCTAATCCCTCTGGGAAGACTCGGGCTCTCTCCCACACATATTCAAAATGTGGTATTGCTGCTGTGTGTATATAGTATATATATATATATACATACATGTATCTCTAGCTGACTATTTATTTGCGACGGATTTCTATGAAAAATGTGATGTTTGTACTTCCACGAATGCTTGGGCTTTCCATAGCTTAGTCTTAAGCTCTGAGTGCTCAGAGTGCTCGTGAGAGTGATCTCAAACCGTGAGCACTGATGTCTGAGGCTCCCATGGAGAGACACTGAAACCACCTCACACTCTGTTGTTTTGGTGAAACCAGTGAGAACCACAGCGCCTCACACTCTGTTGTTTTGGTGAAACCAGTGAGAACCACAGCACCTCACACTCTGTTGTTTTGGTGAAACCAGTGAGAACCACAGCACCTCACACTCTGTTGTTTTGGTGAAACCAGTGAGAACCACAGCACCTCACACTCTGTTGTTTTGGTGAAACCAGTGAGAACCACAGCGCCTCACACTCTGTTGTTTTGGTGAAACCAGTGAGAACCACAGCACCTCACACTCTGTTGTTTTGGTGAAACCAGTGAGAACCACAGCACCTCACACTCTGTTGTTTTGGTGAAACCAGTGAGAACCACAGCGCCTCACACTCTGTTGTTTTGGTGAAACCAGTGAGAACCACAGCACCTCACACTCTGTTGTTTTGGTGAAACCAGTGAGAACCACAGCGCCTCACACTCTGTTGTTTTGGTGAAACCAGTGAGAACCACAGCACCTCACACTCTGTTGTTTTGGTGAAACCAGTGAGAACCACAGCACCTCACACTCTGTTGTTTTGGTGAAACCAGTGAGAACCACAGCACCTCACACTCTGTTGTTTTGGTGAAACCAGTGAGAACCACAGCACCTCACACTCTGTTGTTTTGGTGAAACCAGTGAGAACCACAGCACCTCACACTCTGTTGTTTTGGTGAAACCAGTGAGAACCACATGTTACAAAACCATATGTCTAGGGGTAAAGGTAATGTAATATATGAGAGAAACGGAAACCAAGGCCTTAATACAAGGATTTATTCAATAGTATAATGAATAAATTATAAGAATCAACAATAGTTTACAAAATAAATGGCTCTTTAACTCGCATGAACATAATAAACGGAATCCAAAAACAAAACTAAAGTTATTCCTTTCCGAAGGGAATAACTTGTCTAACAAAAGTTCAGCTTCACAAAATAAAGGAACAAAACAGTTGGCGACATGTAGTAGTAGTACGACGGATGGGGGAAAGACCTTGGAAGTGTTTCCCCAGCGCTGGGCTGGGCATGAATGGGCTATGTAGTGAGAGAGCCGCGGCCGCTAGCTCGCTCACGTGACCGTCAGCCAATCAGGGAGGTTGATCAGACCTCCATGGTCATGGCCAACAGGGTTACCCCAGCCACACAGCTGATGACAATCAGTCTGTCTGAAAACCCATTAGTATCCTCTGCATGGGAGGAGAGTTAGTCTAATACAGGTTCATAACAACTGCTGCACAGATATAGATATATATATATATATTAGAAGACATCTAGGCCTAAGATAATCCACATACATATATATATACTATAACAATATACCACCATATAAATATATATATACTATTAGCAATAAACATATATATATTTATAATCCAAAATAACACTCATAAATCATAACACTCATAATTAATCATAACCACACACGACCATAGTCGTGACACCCCCCTTCCCGAAAAGAAGTTATATCCCCAAATAACTTCTTCTCAAAGAAGAGAGCACCTTAAACCCGGGAAAGGGCATCCGCAAGGACATTGTCCGTCCCCTTCTTGTGGCGAATTTCCACTTCAAAGTCCTGTAGCATCAAGGACCATCTCATCAGTCTCTGATTTGAATTTTGCATTTGCCTTAGGAACACAAGGGGATTATGGTCAGTATAGACAACAATAGGCAACGGGCTTGAGCCAACATATACCTCGAAAAATTGTAATGCAAGTAACAGGGCGAGAGCTTCCTTCTCAACGGTACTATAGTTACCCTGCGCTGAATTAAATTTCTTTGAATAGTAACAGATGGGATGATCGATATCCTGAAGATCCTCCTGGAGCAGGACAGCACCGGCGCCACAGGCGCTGGCATCCACCTCCAGCTTGAACGGTTTGGTGAAGTCGGGCGCAGCCAGGACTGGAGTGCTGCAGAGGAGAGCCTTGCAGGATTCGAACGCTAACTGACAGGCAGGCGACCAGATAAATACTCTTTTGACGCTAGTCAGCGTAGTCAGCGGCGCAGTGACGGCAGCAAAATTTTTGCAAAACCCCCGGTAGTAACCTGCCATGCCCAAAAACCGGCGGAGCTCACGCCTAGTCCTCGGCACAGGATATTCTAGAATAGCCTGGATTTTTGCATTAATAGCACGTACCTGGCCCTGACCAACCTGCTTCCCAAGATACGTTACGGTCGCACAACCAAATTCACATTTTGACAAATTTAATGTCAGGTTAGCCTCTCCTAACCGCTGAAAAATCTGTCTCAAAGTGTGTATATGCTCAAGCCAAGTATCATTATATGCCACAACATCGTCCAAATAAGTCTCTGTATTGTCCACGCCTCTTAGTACATTATTCATTAATCTTTGAAATGTCGCTGGTGCATTTCTTAAGCCAAATGGCATCACTGTATATTGGTATAAACCGTCTGGTGTCACGAATGCACTGATCTCTGATGCACGGGGTGTCAAAGCCACTTGCCAATAACCCTTTAGCAAATCCAATTTAGTTACAAATTTAGCAGACCCCACCCGATCCACGCAATCCAACATCCTCGGGAGCGGATAACTGTCAGCCTGCGTTATATTGTTAACCTTACGAAAATCTGTACAAAACCGCTGGCTCCCGTCAGCCTTAGGCACCAGCAAGCAGGGGCTAGACCACGCACTGCTGCTATGAACAGCCAGCCCGTTCTCTAACAAGTAGTCAACCTCTTTTCGTAGTAAAGCACGCTTGGTTGGATTAACCCGATAGGCATGTTGCTTAATAGGAGGGCAATCCTTCTGTACAATTACGTCATGAGAAAGGGCTGATGTGCATGATGGGTTATCTGAAAACAGATTCACATTATTTTCCATCAAATCAATAATGTCTGCTTGCGCCTGGGGACCCAAATGTTTTAAATACCCCGGTAAATCATTCAATATTTCAGAGTTCTGTAGACGTGACCCAGACGAACCTTTTACACGCAGCCCATCACTCTCAGGGGAATAAAGTGACGGCGCTGCTGCAGAAAGTGAGGCGACAACTGCGGGAATAACAGGAGTATCTGACTCGGTGCGAGCCAGATACGGCTTGAGCATATTCACATGACAAACCCTTGTCTTTTTGCGACGATCGGGCGTCAAAATCACATAATCCGTTTCACTTATTTTTTTGTCAATCACATAAGGACCACTGAATTTGGCCTGGAAGGCTGAGCTTTGCAGTGGGAGCAGCACCAACACCCTCTGACCCACAGCAAACACTCTATGCACAGCCTTCCTGTCAAACCATGCCTTCATTTTACCTTGAGCTTTACTCAGAAAGCTGCTAGCCATCTGTCTGGCCTTGTGCAATCGCTCGCGAAACCCCGCAACAAAATCCAATACATTAGTCACCGGCGAGTTTGCGTTGGCTAATAAGCCCTCTCGAAACGCACGCAACGGCCCGCGCACCGTATGGCCAAACACCAGCTCCGCTGGGCTAAACCCCAGCGACTCCTGTACGCTCTCTCTTACTGCCAGCATAAGATAAGGCAAGCCCTCGTCCCAGGCTTTACCAGTTTCGTGACAGTATTTCTTCATCATCGCTTTCAACGTCTGGTGAAACCGCTCAAGCGCGCCCTGGGACTCAGGATGATAAGCGCTAGAGTGTCTGTGTTCTATGCCAAGGGTGGAAGCAACTTGAGCAAATAATTTTGACATGAAATTTGAGCCCTGGTCACTTTGAAGATACCGGCAAAAACCAAAAGTAGAGAAAAAGCTAGAAAGCGCTTTAATAACTGGTCTCACTTTTAGTGTGCGTAATGGGAACGCTTCTGGGTAGCGCGTTGCACTACACATTACAGTAAGAAGGTATTTGTGACCAGATTTTGTGGTCGGTAATGGACCGACACAGTCAATCATGATGTGCTCAAATGGTTCACCCACAGCAGGGATCGGTTTCAACGGCGCGGGCGGAATAGTCTGGTTTGGCTTCCCCGTCATCTGACACACATGACAAGTGCGGCAGAAGTCAGTAACAGACGCATTCAAACCCGGCCAGAAAAAATAGCGTAGGATGCGGTCATAAGTTTTACGAATGCCCAGGTGGCCAGAAATGTTGTCGTGAGCCAGACTGAGAATCTGGGAACGGAAACCCTGAGGTACCACAACCTGACGCACCACATTCCATTTCAAGTCACCGATAGCCGCTGGAAACCATTTACGCACAAGGAGGCCATCCTCTACACTATATGCACTCGGCCCAGCAGCCTCACCCACTTTGGTAACTGCCTCCCAGCACACAGAGAGAGAGCGATCGTGCTTCTGCGCATGCGCAAATGTTTCCCTATCGATATCAAACCCAAAATCACTTTTAGTAGCCAGCAAGCTTTTCCTAGCCCGCTTACGCGGTGTCTGTGGGGCATCACCCACTGGTCGCTCGGCACACAAGAAAGTGTCACACAACGTAGCCTCGTCATCAAACTTTTTCAATTGTGCGCGAGTCACAGCACAACCCGGAAACACAGTGGGTGGGGCTCCCAGCGCAGGCATAGCTACGTTAGCCACAGGTTTTTCAACCACTTCTAGCGACGCAAACACTTTGTCCCCAGCTATGTCGTTGCCAAGAATCATCCCCACACCTTCAATGGGTAAACTTTCACGTAGCCCGATCTGCACAAGACCAGAAACAAGTGGAGAGCGTAGGTGGATCATATGCAATGGAGCGCGAGAGGATATCATTTCCACGCCCAAAACCAATGCATCGGAACCACAAAAGGTATTCTCCGCAAATGGCAGTACACTCTGTAAAATAAGGGACTGTGAGGCGCCTGTATCACGCAAAATGGTGATAGGAACGCGCTCATTTTCCTTATCAGACAGCGAGACTGAGCCATGCAAAATAAAGGGATCAAAACACTCCTCTACCTCCGTCCGGACAGCCATAGCTGTCTCGGAAGCAGACCGAGGAATAGTATGCACAAACCCCACACCCTTTGGTTTTTTTGAATACACATTTCCATTTCCATTCTCTTTCTGCTGCTTATGTTGTACTTTAGGGCAGCGAGAAACCAAATGGCCCACTTCATGACAGTAAAAACAAGCACGATTGTCAGGCGCTGCACTTGCGCCCCTCGGTGGACTTTTCGGTTGTGACAATTTGTGCTGTTTTTTCTGCATGTTGAACAGACCCTCCCCGCTACGCACCGGAGAAACACCCGAACGGTGCGTCAGATCATATTCATCGGCCCTCACAGAGGCTTTAGCAATTGAGTTAATCTTTTGTTCCTCAAGATAGACAACAATACGATCTGGGATACATGATTTGAAATCTTCCATCACTATCAGCTCAGTAAGCTGCTCAAAAGTGTGTACGTTGCTCGCGTTGCACCATTTCCTAAACAATGTGGCTTTTTCACGGCCAAATTCCACAAACGTTTGAGTAGAGGATTTTTGAGCGGCCCTATATTTTTGCCTATAATGTTCAGGCACCATTTCGAAACCGCTAAGGATAGCCGCCTTTACGACATCATAACATAGGCTCTCATCCACCGTGAGTGCGCTACAGATATCCTGTGCTCTACCTGTCAACTTACATTGGAGTAGCAAACTCCAGAATTCCCTGGGCCACTTAACAGCACCAGCAATTCGTTCAAAAGCACAAAAGTAGTTATCCAACTCACCCTCCTTGAACGCAGGTACCAATGCGATTTGTTTGCTTATGTCGAACGCTGCCACTCCTCTGGAACCTGGGGGTGACCCGTGTCGCTGCTGGGAGGCGGGCGCCCCTGCGGACGCCTCGTCGGGGTAGGTCTGGCCTCGCAGGCGTGCCATGTCGAGCTCATGCCTCTGATGCTGTAGTTTGCACTCCTCGCTCTTCAGCGTTGTTAGTGCTATTTCCAGCTCAAGCTCCCGGAGGCGCAGAACCCCCCCTATGTCCTGAGGACTCCCCCCAGTGCCCCGTGGGTAATCATGTGGGGCCTGAGCAGACGGGTCCCCCGCGGGATCCTCGCCCTGCTCTAACACACCCGTAGTGTCAGACTGATTGGCCCCACTAGAACTCGGTTCTGCGACAATGAGTGATACGTCTCCCCCCTCACTCTCATCTGACAGCATCGTAATGACTCCCTGTGAAAACAACTGCCGTGAGACAGCTGCGAAAATCGCCTCTTTCTTTTTGGTACCGTGCGGTAAAGGAACGTTAAATTGTTTGGCAATACTGTACAATTCCCAATATGAGCACTGTTGTAGCTCCTCAAGCGACAGGACATCCGTACTAGCACCCTGGTCATCAGAGGCCATACCAAATACAGGCCATATACAAAATCCGCTACTCAAACTGGTACGAGCAACATACTCACCATTAATACTCCCCAATCCGTCTACCACCAAAAGCAATACTAGCAAAACAAAAAACATAACCAACTGAACAACTGAATCCTTAATTTGTTTTTTGAAACGGACGGGCTCCCAAATATGTTACAAAACCATATGTCTAGGGGTAAAGGTAATGTAATATATGAGAGAAACGGAAACCAAGGCCTTAATACAAGGATTTATTCAATAGTATAATGAATAAATTATAAGAATCAACAATAGTTTACAAAATAAATGGCTCTTTAACTCGCATGAACATAATAAACGGAATCCAAAAACAAAACTAAAGTTATTCCTTTCCGAAGGGAATAACTTGTCTAACAAAAGTTCAGCTTCACAAAATAAAGGAACAAAACAGTTGGCGACATGTAGTAGTAGTACGACGGATGGGGGAAAGACCTTGGAAGTGTTTCCCCAGCGCTGGGCTGGGCATGAATGGGCTATGTAGTGAGAGAGCCGCGGCCGCTAGCTCGCTCACGTGACCGTCAGCCAATCAGGGAGGTTGATCAGACCTCCATGGTCATGGCCAACAGGGTTACCCCAGCCACACAGCTGATGACAATCAGTCTGTCTGAAAACCCATTAGTATCCTCTGCATGGGAGGAGAGTTAGTCTAATACAGGTTCATAACAACTGCTGCACAGATATAGATATATATATATATATTAGAAGACATCTAGGCCTAAGATAATCCACATACATATATATATACTATAACAATATACCACCATATAAATATATATATACTATTAGCAATAAACATATATATATTTATAATCCAAAATAACACTCATAAATCATAACACTCATAATTAATCATAACCACACACGACCATAGTCGTGACACCACAGCACCTCACACTCTGTTGTTTTGGTGAAACCAGTGAGAACCACAGCACCTCACACTCTGTTGTTTTGGTGAAACCAGTGAGAACCACAGCACCTCACACTCTGTTGTTTTGGTGAAACCAGTGAGAACCACAGCACCTCACACTCTGTTGTTTTGGTGAAACCAGTGAGAACCACAGCACCTCACACTCTGTTGTTTTGGTGAAACCAGTGAGAACCACAGCACCTCACACTCTGTTGTTTTGGTGAAACCAGTGAGAACCACGGCACCTCACACTCTGTTATTTTGGTGAAACCAGTGAGAACCACAGCACCTCACACTCTGTTGTTTTGGTGAAACCAGTGAGAACCACAGCACCTCACACTCTGTTGTTTTGGTGAAACCAGTGAGAACCACAGCACCTCACACTCTGTTGTTTTGGTGAAACCAGTGAGAACCACAGCACCTCACACTCTGTTGTTTTGGTGAAACCAGTGAGAACCACAGCACCTCACACTCTGTTGTTTTGGTGAAACCAGTGAGAACCACAGCACCTCACACTCTGTTGTTTTGGTGAAACCAGTGAGAACCACAGCACCTCACACTCTGTTGTTTTGGTGAAACCAGTGAGAACCACAGCACCTCACACTCTGTTGTTTTGGTGAAACCAGTGAGAACCACAGCACCTCACACTCTGTTGTTTTGGTGAAACCAATGAGAACCACAGCACCTCACACTCTGTTGTTTTGGTGAAACCAATGAGAACCACAGCACCTCACACTCTGTTATTTTGGTGAAACCAGTGAGAACCACAGCACCTCACACTCTGTTGTTTTGGTGAAACCAGTGAGAACCACAGCACCTCACACTCTGTTGTTTTGGTGAAACCAGTGAGAACCACAGCACCTCACACTCTGTTGTTTTGGTGAAACCAGTGAGAACCACAGCACCTCACACTCTGTTGTTTTGGTGAAACCAGTGAGAACCACAGCACCTCACACTCTGTTGTTTTGGTGAAACCAGTGAGAACCACAGCACCTCACACTCTGTTGTTTTGGTGAAACCAGTGAGAACCACAGCACCTCACACTCTGTTGTTTTGGTGAAACCAGTGAGAACCACAGCACCTCACACTCTGTTGTTTTGGTGAAACCAATGAGAACCACAGCACCTCACACTCTGTTGTTTTGGTGAAACCAGTGAGAACCACTGCACCTCACACTCTGTTATTTTGGTGAAACCAGTGAGAACCACAGCACCTCACACTCTGTTGTTTTGGTGAAACCAGTGAGAACCACAGCACCTCACACTCTGTTGTTTTGGTGAAACCAGTGAGAACCACAGCACCTCACACTCTGTTGTTTTGGTGAAACCAGTGAGAACCACAGCACCTCACACTCTGTTGTTTTGGTGAAACCAGTGAGAACCACAGCACCTCACACTCTGTTGTTTTGGTGAAACCAGTGAGAACCACAGCACCTCACACTCTGTTGTTTTGGTGAAACCAGTGAGAACCACAGCACCTCACACTCTGTTGTTTTGGTGAAACCAGTGAGAACCACAGCACCTCACACTCTGTTGTTTTGGTGAAACCAGTGAGAACCACAGCACCTCACACTCTGTTGTTTTGGTGAAACCAGTGAGAACCACAGCACCTCACACTCTGTTGTTTTGGTGAAACCAGTGAGAACCACAGCACCTCACACTCTGTTGTTTTGGTGAAACCAGTGAGAACCACAGCACCTCACACTCTGTTGTTTTGGTGAAACCAGTGAGAACCACAGCACCTCACACTCTGTTGTTTTGGTGAAACCAGTGAGAACCACAGCACCTCACACTCTGTTGTTTTGGTGAAACCAGTGAGAACCACAGCACCTCACACTCTGTTGTTTTGGTGAAACCAGTGAGAACCACAGCACCTCACACTCTGTTGTTTTGGTGAAACCAGTGAGAACCACAGCACCTCACACTCTGTTGTTTTGGTGAAACCAGTGAGAACCACAGCACCTCACACTCTGTTGTTTTGGTGAAACCAATGAGAACCACAGCACCTCACACTCTGTTGTTTTGGTGAAACCAGTGAGAACCACAGCACCTCACACTCTGTTATTTTGGTGAAACCAGTGAGAACCACAGCACCTCACACTCTGTTGTTTTGGTGAAACCAGTGAGAACCACAGCACCTCACACTCTGTTGTTTTGGTGTGTGGCAAATGTTATTGTTAACGGGCCCGGTGCTTACGTATCTATAAACCTTATACATGTGGGTGCAAAATGTCAGTTTTCCACTGCTTCTTGTCTATAGTCGGTACAGTAACACCCTCCGGTGTTCATTTCTGAATCCGAAATATAGAATCAACTTCGTTGTCACGTCACACATTTACACAGGTGTAAAGAAGTGCGAGCTCCAGCGTTTTTGTTGTGTTTTCAGGAAGGGAAAAAGAAACTAAGAGAGGGGGGGAGGGAGGAAGAGCAAGGAGGAAAATAGAACAGTATGTATTTGACTTGAGGTTAGATACAGTAGGTGCACATAAGGTTAGACCCAAAGGTGTTTGGATCCTTAGATCCACAACGCAGCAGCTCTGGACATTAAGGTGCAAAGGAGTTTTGTGCCTGAGATAAAGTACTACAAGCCGAGTGTCAAGTTGTCGAAATAGGAATTTAACTCGGAGAATGTACAAATGTAATCTAATGGACCTGCTGTGTGTGTAATTAAGGATCCATTTGATTACATTTGAATAGAAAATGGAGAATGTGTGTGTGTAATTAAGGATCCATTTGATTACATTTCGACTCAATTTGTTGTCCGCATTTGACCCATCTCTTGGAGCGGTGAGCCACAGCTCAGGAACCATTTATAGTTGACCTCACCACCCCCAAATCCAACCCTTGATGCCGACTGCCAAGCAGGGAGGCATCGGGTCCCATCGTGACAGGCTTTGTTATAGTAATAATAATAATAATAATAATGGATTTTTATTTATAATGCACTTTACATTCCTCAGAATCTCAAAGTGCTACAGTAGGCATTAGGCAAAAATATTAAACCATAGGTAAAAGCAGAAAATAATTACATTACACGATTAAAAGCACACAGTTTAGCATCAAGGAACATACAAAACAAACAACAGTTATTGGTCAGGGAATAAAATCTGTGTGTTTGGGGGAAGGGGTGGGTCTTTAGTCCTCTCTTGAAGCAGTGGATTGACTGTGGCGCTCTCAAGTGTGCGGGGAGAGCATTGTTATGATCCGGCCGGGGATCGACTGTTAACCACAAGGCCACTGAGCCTAGTATTTCTAACATAATTGGAACACTGAGGAGTTAACTTTGTGGTGTGACCACCAGTGGTGGGAAGTCATTTGGAGTTATTTGTACTTTACTTGTAGTATTTCCAATTCCCAATGCTTTTAACTTCTACTCCACTACATCTCAGAGGCAAATATTGTAAAATATAAACGTAGCTTGCGGAGTTAGTTCAGTCAGATATACTCGAGCGTGTTCATGCTATGCTCAGTGAGGGGTGAATATGCTGCATTGCTATGTGGGTGTTTTGGTTCCTAACCATCATGTAGCCGGGGACCCCCTGGAACTCCCTCAAGGACCCTTGCCCTACAGGACCCCCTGGAACTCTCTCAAGGACCCTTGCCCTACAGGACCCCCTGGAACTCCCTCAAGGACCCTTGCCCTACAGCATGGGTTCCCAACCACTGGTACTAGTACCAGTAGTGGTACTTGAGCCCCCCTCTGGTGGTACTCAGAGGAGACACCCAGTAAATAGATATATTAATAGTAATACAGGTAGTTGTTCTAACCAAGCAATTGGTTGCAACAGGCTCTCCAGCCGTGCTGTAATTAGCATGACATGCAGCACACCTAGCCGTACATTTCTTTTTAGAAAGGATCACATTAGAAATGTATCAGTTGTGCATCAGAGCAGCAGCAAAATTGTCTTAGGAAAGGAACAAAAACAAAACAATTTAAAGAATAAATTAAATTTTCCTCCTGGGTTACTGAATAGCAGGTCTGCGCTCCTGTGTTTTAACATCAGTTATTGTGGTGGTACTTTGAGAGCCAGATCATTTTCTGTGGTGGTACTTCAGTATAAAAAGGTTGAAAACCCCTGCCCTACAGGACCCAGACTAAAACCCTCTCTCTCTCTCTCTCTCTCTCTCTCTCTCTCTCTCCACAGCTGCGTCGTCCCAGTGCTGTGAGCGGCTGCAGAAGGAGAAGGAGGAGGTGCGTTTCAACCTGGAGGAGGCCGTCAAGAAGCTGGAGGAGCACCACAAGGAGGAGCTAGCACAGCTGGAGGACAGGTGAGCCCCTCCCCATGTGCCCTTGAGCAACACCACCCGACTGACTTGACGGATGATTTATTCGCTTTTCTGTCACGCCGAGATATATGCTCGCCTGTCTGTCGGGGTAGAAACTTTCTTCTTTTTCCTTTTCGGCGTTTCCCTTAAGCGGTCGCCAGGGCGAATCATCTGCCTCCATCTCACCCTGTCTCCATCTCTGCCTCCTCTTCTCTCACACCAACATGTCCTCTTTCACTACTGTACATCCATAAATCTCCTCTTTGGTCTTCGCTCTGGGCCTGATCCTGCCTGGCAGTTCCACTTCCAACCAGTTTCTCCATCTGCCTCCATGTCATCTGCCTCCATCTCACCCTGTCATCTCTGCCTCCTCTTCTCTCACACCAACTAACGTCATGTCACCTTTCACTACATACATAAATCTCCTCTTTGGTCTTCGCTCTAGGCCTGATCCTGCCTGATCCTACCTACAGTATATAATCACTATCCCTCCTCTGTACGTGTCCAAACCATCCCAGTCTGGCCTCTCTGGTTTTATCTCCAAAACATCTGACATGCGCTGTCCGTCCCTCTCTCTGATGTACTCGTTCCTGCTCCTATCCATCCGTGTTACTCCCAGAGAGAACCTCAACATTTTAGTCTCTGCTACCTCCAGCTCTGCTTTCTGTTTTTTCCTTTGCACGTGTTACTCCCAGAGAGAACCTCAACATTTTAGTCTCTGCTACCTCCAGCTCTGCTTTCTGTTTTTTCCTTTGCACGTGTTACTCCCAGAGAGAACATCAACATTTTAGTCTCTGCTACCTCCAGCTCTGCTTCCTGTTTTTTTTCCTTTGCATGTCCATATTTGACCTTTTTGTATGTTTTCTGTTTTTTTTGTTGTTATTGTTTTTCATAAAACGAAGGCCCTATCATGACAGCGTTGGGCAGATGAAGCGAAATCGGGAACTCTACGAGTCATTTCTAGCCTACAGTTACGGGTACAGTGCTGTGCAGAAAGGAGTTTCCCCCTTGGGGACAATGACGTCTCTAGGGTTTAATGTTTTATTTTACAAGGGTTCAGAGTACACGATGCAATCATTGGATTAGCCAAATACAAAGTCTAGACTAGAGTGTCCCGAAACTGTTGAGGAAGGAGATTATATATATAAATATTTTTATTTGGTTAAGCACATGAACCGTATATACTCATACCTATTCTGCAGTGGACATTCGGTGGAAATAGCGAGCCATTCGTTATTTTCGGCTATAAGATATTTGTTGTAGAGGTAAATTAAATGGGAGCGGAGCGGACCAAGTATAGAGCCCTGGGGTACCCCGGGTTAAAGTGGTTAAGGTGGTTTAACGTACAGTATGTACAGTATGGACCGACTGTGACCTGTGGCCTCTTTGTCTTTCTCTCAGGCTGAGGAGCTTCTACCAAACGGAATGGGACAAAGTCCATCAGAAGTACCAAGAGGAAGCGGACAAATGTCGACTGTTGATGGAACAACAGGTCAGAACACACACACACACACACATGCGCCAGCACGTACACACACACACACGTACACACACACACACACACACGCGTGCACACACACACGCACACGCACACATACAATTAATCAGGTGTCATGCTGACTCGTGCATTCAGTCAGGTCATGACACGCTTGTTGCCGCGGCGTGTTCTTTTCCATTCCAGGTCGCTGGGTCTTTATAGTGAGGTAATTACAAGGAGTTTCCTTGCAGAATAACTGATCCTGAAGCAGCGTGTGTTTTTATAGTGAGGTAATTACAAGGAGTTTCCTTGCAGAATAACTGATCCTGAAGCAGCAGCGCGTGACAGAGCGCTGCACACCTGGGGCTACAGCAGCACTGCCATGCTAAAGCAATTAGTGCACACCATCACACCTGGCTGTCGGGCCAAATGGTGCATTGTGTCATGATGGCACATCCACTTCCTACAGGCATTATTGCGGCCGTAGGTCGTCCGTTTACTATGAAAACCTGCCAAACCTGTCAGTCAGTCCATCCGTCACGCCTCGCGACACGCTCCATATATGGCCGTCTCCATATATGAAGATCACGACGCTGACCTCATCAAACCCTGGATAGCCATACATGGAGATCCAGTCACCTCCATACATGGAGGTGACTGGATCATCACCTGGCAAGCTCCATATATGGAGGTCAAGCCTGCATCCTCCCAAAGATGACTCACGTACCCCTGGCCAGTGGCCATGCACGTGTGAGATGTTGGCCATGGCGTTGGCTGCCTGTATATAGCCTGAGCTTTGGTGTGGGCAATCTGGCGAGTTTTGCTCAGTTGAGGCTTCCCTCGGCCTGGTGTGAGCTGACCGGGCGTCTGGGCGTCCTTGAAGCTGGCCTGTTCCTTGTTGAGGAAACTCCAATCCTCCGATCCCCTGATCATCACCTACATCTGCATACAGAAATCTACATCTTAAGCGTCCTTGGGTTTCTTGAAAGGCGCTATATAAATCCAAGTTATTATTATTATTATTACATCTGACACCAGATTAATAGTTTGACTCCTGCTTCTCAACGGTGCAGCATTAAGAGGCTCTGTTGTTTCAGCTCGACCCTCAGGGCGTCTTACTGGTTCATTATATATTCTTTTCATGTCATTACCAAATCCTCTATGGTTGTATCATGATGGGCAACACCAAATACAAAAATAGACTGAATATTCTGCAGAAATAGCTGATCCACTGTCCGCACCTAGTGTAGATTGTCTTTTTTGTACACATATGCGTACAGTATGCTGTCTTTAGGCATAACTGCTTACTGTAAATGGAATATCGGACATGGTTGCCTGCAGGGGCCGTGCCACACCCACCGCAGCTCTCTGCTCTGACTGGCTTAGAGGAATGGGAGGCCGATGATGTCATGTTCTTATGCCTTATAAACCTGTCATCTTGGTATAGCCCCCCTGATCTAATAATCTCCCACTGGCTTTCACTGAGACACACACTTACCCTCTCTGACGCGCACGCACGCACGTACACACACACACACACACACACAAACGTACACACACACACACACACACACACACACACACGCACCCAGCGGTTGTGTCTACCTGTCATGCAGCACCTCGTTAAATGTGTTCTGCTGTAGATTTATGAGCGTTGCTATGGTTACGTCCCTGCTGCTGTTATAGGGTTTCCATGGACTATGGCTGCCGTCTGTTATTATACAGTTAGTTAGTTATTGTTGTTGCTGTGCATCTCTCTCTCTCTCTCTCTCGACCACACAGAGCCAGGTTGTGTTCAAGGTTCCTTCCTTAAAGGGGAGTTTTTAAATTAAAGAACATGGTCTGTGGTAAAGTGTCACCATGATGTGGCTCTGTATAAATAACATCTGTTCAGGGCACTAGCCAGCAGGTAGCCCCCATAGCCCACTAGCCAGCAGGTAGCCCCCATAGCCCACTAGCCAGCAGGTAGCCCCCATAGCCCACTAGCCAGCAGGTAGCCCCCATAGCCCACTAGCCAGCAGGTAGCCCCCATAGCCCACTAGCCAGCAGGTAGCCCCCATAGCCCACTAGCCAGCAGATAGCCCACTATAGCCAGCAGGTAGCCCCCATAGCCCACTAGCCAGCAGGTAGCCCCCATAGCCCACTAGCCTTCCCGCTTTCTCAGAACGCGGAAGCGGCGTACCATCGCTGTTGGTGTGAATTCAGCGTTAGCCAGAAGCAGTGGCGTGGGGCTGTTTTGGCCAATAATATAATCTTAATCAGACCAGTGTGTGTCCAGTGGAAACCTCGTATGAATCTGATCTCAGGTCAGAATGGGTTAAGCCAATATCACACCAATGGGTCGCCATGCAACTCGAGTAGTAGACGCAAACAACCATTGAATGGAACCAATTGAATCACTTGGGTCGGTTTGCGGTGACATGCGCCACCATGCGCCGACGTGCAACAGGACATGTCGCACCGCTGAGACGAACGCTAAAACCGTTTTGTGTGTCTCTCTGTGGTGGTTTCTGTCAGGTGGAGGAACTGAGGATCCGACAGGAAGCGGAGAGGACGAAACAGGAAGCCAATCACAGCCAGGAAATCGAGTCACTCAAACAGGAGCATGAGACGTCCATACAAGGTAACATCCTCACTGTGTGTGTGTGTGTGTGTGTGTGTGTGTGTGTGTGTGTGTGTGTGTGTGTGTGTGTGTGTGTGTGTGTGTGTGTGTGTGTGTGTGTGTGTGTGTGTGTGTGTGCATGCTGACAAAATTACACAACACTACGGGCAGATTGGAATTGTAATCAGGCTGTAATTGTAATTGGTTTGCACCATGTAATTAAGTCAGATTTTGTCTAGGTTTAAAGCCATTTAAGCCCTGTTTCAAAACTAGAATTACAGTATGTGGATCTGGGTATCCACATAGGAATGACAAAGTATGGAGAAAAAAATGGCAAAGTATGGAAAATTATGAAAATAAGCGGAGGTACTTCTGTAGACTATGGTAGTTTTTACCTTGCTTGTTGGTAAAAATCTCTTTGGATAAGAGAGTTTGCTAAATGCCTTGGTTGATAATTGTACTGGGCTTTGAGATGAGCTCACAGACACACCCCTCACATGGATGACTAGAATCCGGGAGAGAACCATTTTTGGAGAAATTAAAAGTTTGCCCAAATTAGTCGTTTTTAACTACTAATAATTGGTACACACAGACATATTTATTAAATATCAGACATTATTGTCCTGAACTGAATCAGAGCTTTAATCATACAAAACAAAACGTGTTGATGGTAATGTCTGTCAATCTGTGTGTGTTTGATCCAGAGCTGAAGAGAAGCCAGCAGACAGAACTGGAGACCCTGGACAAAGCGCTGAAGGAGAAGGAGGCGTCTCTCTCTGTAAGAGAACCACCTCCTTTCTGACTCATAGGAAGATTGAAATGAGTGCCAGAACAAACCCAAGTGATGATTTTCGCTGAAAGAATGCAGCCTACGTACTGGCTGTGTGTGTGTGTTATCAAGTCTACATTATCTGCAGTAGTCTTAGAAACCTGAGAGTGTGGTGTTTCTGTTCTAATGTACAAACACAAAAACTAGGTTTCTGAAGAAACAAATTCAGTATATGTACAGTACGTCTCTGCATTATTTTTTACCACTTAAAGTGGTAAAAATACCCCCCATTTTCACGTCGCGTCAAGTACCGTGCCGAATTCAAATGGCTGCTACTTTGCATAACAACAGCTTGTTACCTGAGCGCATGTTCTCATACACGGTAAGCAACACAGCACAGCAGTTGCAGTATGGCTCCAGTAGTCTACTGCTGCTATGTGGTGTTCTGCACAGCATTATGGCTCCAGTAGTCTACTGCTGCTATGTGGTGTTCTGCACAGCAGTATGGCTCCAGTAGTCTACTGCTGCTATGTGGTGTTCTGCACAGCAGTATGGCTCCAGTAGTCTACTGCTGCTATGTGGTGTTCTGCACAGCAGTATGGCTCCAGTAGTCTACTGCTGCTATGTGGTGTGTTCTGCACAGCAGTATGGCTCCAGTAGTCTACTGCTGCTATGTGGTGTTCTGCACAGCAGTATGGCTCCAGTAGTTTACTGCTGCTATGTGGTGTTCTGCACAGCAGTATGGCTCCAGTAGTCTACTGCTGCTATGTGGTGTTCTGCACAGCAGTATATATCTCCAGTAGTCTACTGCTGCTATGTGGTGTTCTGCACAGCAGTATATATCTCCAGTAGTCTACTGCTGCTATGTGGTGTTCTGCACAGCAGTATGGCTCCAGTAGTTTACTGCTGCTATGTGGTGTTGATGTTCTGCACAGCAGTATGGCTCCAGTAGTCTACTGCTGCTATGTGGTGTTCTGCACAGCAGTATATATCTCCAGTAGTCTACTGCTGCTATGTGGTGTGTTCTGCACAGCAGTATACATATATCTCCAGTAGTCTACTGCTGCTATGTGGTGTTCTGCATGCAACAAGAATGCCTCCTCCTCCATCAAAGATCAGATTAATTCGTCCAAAGCTAACTTTTTAGTTTAGCTATAAGAGCACAGTAAAGAAGTTTGTCTACTTTTGTGTTTGTGTGTCTAAAACTCTTTACTAAACTATTTAACAATATAGGCTTTAGGGCTATATCAGCTGTTCTGTGGTGCATGCCTCGATGCGCACATGTAGGCGTGAGTGAGTGTGTGTGTGTGTGTGTGTGTGTGTGTGTGTGTGTGTGTGTGTGTGTGTGTGTGTGTGTGTGTGTGTGTGTGTGTGTGTGTGTGTGTGTGTGTGTGTGTGTGTGTGTGTGTGTGTGTGTGTGTGTGTGTGTGTGTGTGTGTGTGTGTGTGTGTGTGTGTGTGTGTGAAACAAAATCCCCATTACACCACTGGTTGCAATGTTAGCTTGTCGATCACCTATTTTTGCAGATTATTGGTGGTTAGGCACCAATTATCCTTCTTGATTGTCACAATATTATACCAAGTTAACTTACGTTGTAATTATAATAATACACTTTATCTATAGCACCTTTCATTACATAGAAATGCAGTGCAAAGTGCTTTACAGGGCAGAGAAGAAAAACAAGAAAAAAAAACGTAAAATATCATTAAAACAAACGAAAACAGAATAACAATAAAACAATAACAAAGAGAGCAGAGAGCCCTCTGACCACGTTAAACCCTCCTTGGCGTCGGTGTAAAACTCGGTGTTAATGTGTCTGTAAAAACATGTGTTTTCATGCCTCCTCTTCCCTCCAAACAGGAACAGATTTCGGGGCTGCTGTCGGAAAAGGAGTCCCTGAGCGAGAAGCTGAGAGCAGAGGAAGAGAGGAGGAGGATACTGGCCGACAAGAGCCTGGTAAATAAACACATATACACATATACACATATACACATATACAGATACACATACACACATATACACATATACACATACACACATATACACATATACAGATACACATACACATATACACATATACACAGATACACAGATACACAGGAGGAGAGGAGGAGGATACTCATGGCCGACAAGAGCCTGGTAAATAAACACATATACACAGATACACATATACAGATACACATACACACATATACATATACATATACACATACACACAGATACACATATACACATATACACATATACAGATACACAGATACACAGGAGGAGAGGAGGAGGATACTGGCCGACAAGAGCCTGGTAAATAAACACACGGCACATTTCTAGTCTGGCCAAACGCTGTCGAGTCAGTTGATCCTTCAAAGAGTTTGTATGAAACTGGACCCAGGCTAAATCAAGAGTCTGTCCCTGTCATCCATCACTAGAGAGAACGTACTCACATATTTTACTTATAGTAAAAGTACTAATGCTGCAATATAGAAATACTCCATTACAAGTAAAGGTACAAAATGTACTTGAGTAAAATCTAAATGTACATAAAATACCAAAAGTAAAAAGTGCTATGCAGTCCCATTTCATGTTTTCAAATGTATAAAAAATATTTTGAAAACGGCAGATCTACAAGCTCACAATGCGTCACTTTGTAGATCTGCTATTTTCAAGTGGCCGAAATGTACATGAAGTGGCTGAAGGCTGAAGTGTTTAATGTATGTTTTGTCATAATTATCAAAACCTACACACTTAACTAGTAACTAAAGTTTTCAAATACATTTAGTGCGGTAAAAGTACAATATTTGCCTCTGAGATGTAGTGGAGTAGAAGTAAAAGTACTGGAAATTGGAAATACTCAAGTAAAGTAAAAAATGCTTCAAAATTAAGTACAGTATAGTATCGTTTCTTTTCCCTTTTTGCTGCCTTGGCCCTTTATGATGAATTCCTGTTCTCTTCTTTGACTATATAGAAGCGTCTATTTGTACGTCTCTAAATGTTTTGATGAATTGAACAAGGTGGACCCTCTTGTAAACAAGTGTAATGCTTAATTGGGTCGTCCACTCACAGTCTTTGTATTGAGTTTGTGCTTGAAATGTACTGTAATTCTGCAAACTGTTAATAAATAAATAAATCAAGCAAGCAAGCAGAGATAATGGTTTGGTTGTCTGTGCTGCCCTCTGCTGGCACACAACTGGCATCACATTTGGGCTTACATAGATACCTATTTTTACTATAGTTACTTATTTGACCTTTCTTTCTTTCTTTCTCCCCCCCTCCAGAAGGACTCTCACACGGTGTACTTGGAGCAGGAGTTGGAGAGCCTGAAGGTCGTGCTGGAGATTAAGAACACCCAGCTGCACCAGAAAGACAAGAAACTCATGGAGATGGGCAAGCTGGTGAGAGCAACGCACACACACACACACACACACACACACACACACACACACACACACACACGCACCTACGCACGTAGGGTACAGGCTTTAGTTTAGTTTATTGGTCCGACTGTCATTAGACCGTCAACCTATACCTCTAACCCTAACCGCCACCAGGACCCAAAATGTCCCTAGAAAATCGCAGGCCTAGCAACCCTCTCTGGGAGAGCAGCGAGACACAGCACAGCTTTGATTAGGCGTTCCAAATCATGCTAGTTCGAAGCACGGCATCAGATTGCTTCCTCGAAACGACCTGTTGTGTAATTAATTATAGATAATAAGTTAACACAGCCATGCTCTGGAGACGTAGATATGATCTATGGAAGATACAGACAGATATACAAGCCCTAGTGAAACTGTATGTAAATATGACCAACTGCTGACCCATGCCTCTCTCTCTCTCTCTCTCTCTCCCCTGTCTGTCCCAGGTGGAGACTAAGTTAGCACTAGAGGAGCACATGAACAAGGTCCAACAAGAGAACGAGGACTACAGGGCCAGGATGGACAAGCACGCGGCTCTGTCCAGGTACAGTCCTGCCCGACCCACTGTTTGTGAAACCGTGGTCTAAAGAAGGCCATGTCCCTGGTGGTGTCCCTCCCTGTGTGGCCCTTAAGAAGGCTTGTCTCTAATGTCCCTGGCGGTGTCCCTCCCTGTGTGGCCCTTAAGAAGGCTTGTCTCTAATGTCCCTGGCGGTGTCCGTCCCTGTGTGTCCCCTGTCTCTAATGTCCCTGGCGGTGTGTCTCCCTGTGTGTCCCCAACAGGCAGCTGTCCAGTGAGCAGGCCATGCTGCAGCAGACCCTGCAGAAGGAGTCCAAGGTGAACAAGCGTCTCTCCATGGAGAACGAGGAGCTGATGTGGAAGCTCCACAACGGGGACCTGCTGGCCAGCCCGCAGCGCCGCCTCTCGCCCACCTCGCCCTTCCAATCGCCACGGCACTCCGCCTCCTTCCCCACCGCTGCCTCCCTGTCGCCCAGATAACCCTCCAACGCCCCATAAGCCCCGCGCAGGTTGCACGCGCCTGCATAACGCGACGGTGGGCGCTCGCAACACGTGTGACTGCTTTCGAGTTTATTCCCTCCCCACAATCCCCTCCCCAAGTCTCCCTTCCAAGTCACTATCCCAAGTCCCCCACCCCAAGTTCAATCCCCAAGTCTCCCTTCCAAGTCACTATCCCAAGTCCCCCACCCCAAGTTCAATCCCCAAGTCTCCCTTCCAAGTCCCCTCCCAAAGTCTCCCTTCCAAGTCCCCTCCCAAAGTCTCCCTTCCAAGTCCCCTCCAAAGTCCCCTCCACAGAGTCCTTGCCGAATCCCCTTCACAAGCCCCTCCCCAAGTCCCCTCAGTTTCTCCCTGATTGTCCTCAACTCAACTTCACCTCCAGCCTCTCAAGGATCAAAGCTATTCCAAATAAGACGGAGACTGACTGAGTCTCTCTCCCGGACTTCCAAACGGAAAGATGGATGAACTTGTACATATTTTTTTTTTTTGGAATAAAATAAACGTGTTAGAAGAAAAAAACACACACAAAAAAAACAAACGAACATGCAAAGACATTTTTTTTGTTTTTGAAAAACGGAAAAAGACGTTGGCGGTGCGTGGCACCGATGCACTTAGGGAGCATGAGAAAGGTGGCCATGCTCTCAGTTCTCTACCAGTTCTCAATCTCTCTTACCAAATGCCTGCCCTCTCCCTCAGTACTCTCTGCCTTCTTGACCACTTAGACCCAATATCCAGGGCTCCATACCGGTGGTTCCCAAACACTGGGCCGGGACCCCATTTTGGGGTCGCTGACACATTTTTCTGGGTCCCTTATTTTTGGTTTCCTACATTTAGTTTTTAATTATTATTATTAAAAAAAAATGCAACAATTGTCAAAAACAAAGAATCAAAAAAAAAAAAAGTCAATGATTTATTTCAGTAATTTCATACAGAAATCAAAGAAAAATCTACGGAATTCCATGAATTAGAAATCAAATGTTTGAGAAATTAGGGACATTTTTCATTGGGGTCCCGGGCAAACATCTAATCTCTCTTTTGGGTTACAGGTTGGGAACCACTGCTCTATACTAGTCTGTTTTCTGTTATTGTGGGGAAAGCTTTCAAAATAACTGATAGCCAAGCAACGCGCAAGCAATGTGACGCAGCGTTGTGAGCTTGTCAATCTGCTATTTTCAGAGGAAGCTTTTCCCACAGTACGTACGCTGGGGTTTAAGTGGTTAAAGCCTGATTGTGTGTGTGTGGTACTACTGTGTCGTGTGGTCGAAAGTAGCCGATCTACAAGCTCACATGTGTCACGGGACTCACGGATGTGATGCGTTGTGTGAGCTTGTAGATGTTGTCGCAGTTGGATGGAAACCTTGTATGTCCAAAACTGTTAAAAAAGGAAGAAAAAAAAACGTAGTTACTATTAATTTAGCCACAGGCTCTTAATAGATTTCACTGGTTAAATATTTATAAAACCCACAGACAGATTTAACCACTTTCACATGCATTCTCTTTTCTTATTGCAGATCTATAAGGCTCACAAGGCGTCGCATTGCTATCCGTTGTGAGCTTATATTGTTGTGAGATATACAAGGTTTCTACCCGACAACAACGATAGTCTATTTTTGGCACGCAACACTGTCGTACGACGCAGCGCAAGTTAGGCATTACCGCGGAGAAGGAAGGCAAACAGGCATACCTCAGGGTCTGTACATAGTAACTCGCTCGTTTTGACTATCCCTCTGTGGTTGTTTTCTTTTGTTTTTCATTGTATAGTTTCTATCTTGGTTCGTCGTGTTCGTTAATGGCCCTCCCCCCTCGTTCCAAAGAGGCGCATGGGAAACAGCCTTGGAGAGTCGTGGAGACATGATGTGGCGTTCAGCCGAAGAAAGCAACTAAAGTGAGCTTGTTTGGGTTTAGCGAATCGTAAAATGATGGGTACCTCTGGGTGGATTCTAGTGGATTGGGTCTCTTTTTTTTTTTACTCCATTTCTTTCAAGAGAATGGTATTTTTCGTCTCAGTCGAACATCCGTTATGGACCTCGGGAGGAAAAGTCGATGAGCTGCATGTCCTTACATGGGCGAAAAGGAATGAATATTCAGAGTGTGTTATTCTGAATAATAATATTAACCGTCATGGATCCATGAACTATCGATGCTATACAATGTTCTCCCTCAAGTCCCCGACCTCTACCTTAATCAAGAATGTGGAATGTAATCACCCTTGGATGTTAAATCTCTGAGCAGGCCGCTTCACAGACACAGAGGGAAAAGGACTTTGTACTGGGCCCAGTGCCTCCAATGCTGTTTGATACTAATGGGATTGTATAGAAAACCAGAAGATTGTTTGCCTGAAATCTGATTTGATACTGATCTTGAAATGTATAGTTATAGACCTTTCAGTCAGGATTTTGCTGCATAATGCCCATGTATTCCCTAATTTAAATCCCATCCCAAGATTAACATGTAATTCCAGCATATTTGATACGACGGCACAAAGCTTAAAAGACCCCTCTGTGTCTGAGATAAACCAGCTTCTTCTTACTGAATCCAAAAAATAATCTATCACTTTCTTCTTGGCGGTCTGTCGTTTGTCCTGAATAAACCTCAGATGTGCCCAGAATGCCTCGTCTTTGTCTTTCTTTCAAATAAAACGATATGAATTCACACATCTTAACCGTACTGTTTTATTTTGAACATTTGCACAACTCAATTTGCCTTGGTCCCTCCTCAAGACTTAGCTATTGAAAAATAGCAGATCTACAAGCTCATAGCGCGCCACTCGGTGGTCTGCTATTTTTGAAAAATCTTTGAATATATATTCTTTCAGAGCGAACGTTTTTTTTTAATTTCGACGTCAGGCCTAAATGGGTTAAGATTAAAATGAATGTTCAGTAAGCATTGGGCAACAATGCAGAAATAGACCTGATGCCGAGTCTAAAAATGCCTTCTGACCTAAGTTGTTTATTTATTTATTTATTTATGACAACAGAAAGTATGCATGGACATTTATGTATGAGCACAAAAACGAGGATAGACAAAGAAAATAAAAATAAAACATAGCCTTATCGTATGTATACTAAGACAGTTGTTACGAACAATGAAAAGGGCATTGCCTGACCTTGGATCACATCAAGGGCCTGCAAAACATGACTGAGGAACACGTGCCACTTCAAATCATATTTATCCAACTGATTATTCATCTTAAAAGATAACTTCTCCAAAGCAGCCACAATACCAAGCTGAGTGAACCATACATGTGCTGGAGGCAAGTCCTCAGACTTCCACTCTTTAACAATGATCTTCCTGCCCACCTTTAATTAATGCTGTATGAATCCAGTCAGCTAGAGGTGTGGGGAGATGTTTTAATGGATCACCTTCAGGTGTAAAAGGAATATCCTGGTTTGTGATTTGCATTATATTCTCATGAAGTGTACCGGGGTGACCTAAGTTGTTTCTGAAAAAGATGTAGAAACAACTATGCCTGATTAGTGATTACTGTCATTATGATAATCTAGCACTTTATATATCGCGCACATCATACCTGTAACTTTCTCTCTTAAAAAGAAAACGAAAAAAACTCCCTGCAGTGCCCTGCTCAATTTTTCCGCAACACTCCGCAGTTTGCTAATGTTTCTCATCCTCCGCAACACTCCGTAATTTGCTAATGTTTCTCATCCTCTGCAACACTCAATTTTTCCGGTAAATACAACACATTGAGCAGGGCACTGCAGGGAGTTGAACCCCGTTCCGGTAAACCATAGTATGCCGTACGATATGGCCTATAGCCCATGGTCCAAAATGATGAGAAATGAGGATAACTTTTTTTTTCAAAATTTCAAAAAACATGGGCTATAACCCATCGTTTTTGTCATTTCGTCATTTTTTTCAAATCCTCAAAAATGATGAAAAACGGTACATCAACAACTACCCCAAAAGGGGTACTGCAGAGTGCAGGGGCTGTTCTCGTAACTGCGCTAGAACCGGGGGACGATGCTCCACGTCCGCAGCTCGTACCATCATGACCACGGACTTGACGGAGTACCACCAGCCGTGCCATGTGTACCAAACCACCCCGTCCTCCGTCATGGCCTGGTACGGTCCCTTGTAGTAGTGTCCGTTCAGGTTCCCAGACTCGCACCTGGAGAGAACAGAGGGGTGGAGAAAGATGAACTTAAATGTGCTCCTCTGAGCTTATTGTGGGCCAGCAAAGTTGAAAGAAATCACAGTTTGCACATGCAGTTTAATGCCGGTCAGTCCCAACGGTGCCGGACATTAGCTTGTCACAGACAGACGGACGGATGGGCGCAAAGGGGGTGAAAACGTAGTTACTGTAATATGGATGGAGTACTGTAGTTGCTGTTACCTGGACATTTTTGTGGGCATAAAAAGGGACACAGACAGACGGATACATACTGTAGAAAAGGGACACGCACAGAAAGGAGGATACAACGGTAACCGAAGTGGTATTGGTTCCTAATGGGCAAGTCCTTCCATAAATGTGTCGACTCTCTGCGTGCAGCGTGCAGAAAACTCGAGAACCAGCTGCCTGATTGTGTGTGCGTATCACTGACCCACGGTTGTGATGTCTCTAGTGGGAGGTTAGTCGGATCAGCGATTGTCCAAAAAATATAGATAGTATAGATAAATCCGCAAATCCCCATTATAGCCCTATGGAGTACCCGACATCATAGTACAGACTTCATACAGTAGACTGGCCTCGACGGACGCCTCACACAGAAGAATTTATGGGCATAAAAATAGCTGCATGTCCTTAAAAATAATATCTGCACAAAAGGGACACAGACTACTAGACACTGTAGGACACAGATAAAATGAATACCTGCTGAACCACCAGCCCGACTTGTCATGTCTGATGCAATTCGTGGCGCCTTCATCGTTGGGGTGGTCGTAGGTACTGAACTTGATCCCGTGTGATTCTGATCCTGGACCGGTCCATCTCTGTTGAGAAGCAGCGGGGGAGCTGCTGGCGATGGCATCGCCAGCGTTGCCGGAGTACTGCCCCAAATGCAGCCGGTACTGGTCCTTAATTAAGAGAGATCACGACATTGACGTTATTATTATATTCAGGATTAGGAATCTATTTATTACAAAATACAATAATAGAGCTGTGGAGAGGAACAAGATGGAGGCCTATGCGACAGAAAGAAGGAGATGAGGTACACAGGAAGAGAGAGATGGAGGCAAGAGGCGAGGGGAGTTTAGAGAGTGATGAACGATGAACATAAATTATGATTTTCACATGAGCAGTTATTTTTGTCGAGCATGCACTTAGGCAGCCTACAGAGGGCGGAAGCGAGACATGATAGTTGAGGATAAGGTGGTAGCATACAGTAGGTCAAATGTCCTTGATTCCATGCATTTCAAGCTGCACCCAAGTTTTCACGCTAAAGGAGAGTAGTCTAAATACAGACTCCTCTTGTTATGAGAAAATAGAGGTGGGAAGCGTTCAAAAAACAGAAACAGACATGAGAGCAGCAGCAGATAAAGGGATGATTACAGTACAGGAAAAAGCTGTCGCTGCCACCCTGCCGCACGTCATACCTCATCGCTGTCCACTTTGAAGTTCTTGTACTGTGCGTAGCGCTTCTTGTCCTCAAAGTCCTCCATGTCGATCCTCAGCTCATGTGCGCCTAGAAAACACTGGCTTAAACCCACTGAACCACTCAACAACCTAACAACTTAACCACAACCTTTCAAATTTAGCTTGTAGATCAGATATTTTAAGAAATAGTTGTCAAATTACTTTGGACACAACCTATATATACATGACCAAAATTGGGATGCCATGATTAAAGTGTTTAAAGAGGCCACTGAAATACACCTTCTCCATTTGAGGCAATGCAATTCTTGCACAAGATAGAAAATATCCTCCTTACTAAACAGAACAGACTGTCAGCACCTCACCCACACCTCACACACACACACACACACACACACACACACACACACACACACACACACACACACACACCGTCTCGGGTAAGTTGGTGAAGGGCATCATTGCCTAGCCAGAATTCTCCATCAGGGGAGTGCAGGTCTCCAAACCCATGCTTATATTCCACCCATGCCCTGTTAGGACACACACACACACACACACACACACACACACACACACACACACACACACACACACACACACACACACACACACACACACACACACACACACACACACACACACACACACACACACACACACACACACACACACACACACACACACACACACACACACACACACACACACACAATAGAAGCAGTGGTTTAGTTACAAGTACAATTTTGGCATTCTAAATGTACCTGTGTAAAAGTACAAAAGTATTGGTATCAAAATGTAGTTAAAGTACCAAAAGTAGAAAGTACTCAATATGCAGAATTATGATTCTACGTTTTCAAAATGTATAAAGATCATTTTTGAACATTTTCAACATTTTCAAATGGCCGAAATGTATATATAGAGCTGAAGTGGTCAATGTATGTTTTGTAATTGTAGCCTAATCAAAGTTTTCAAATAAATGTAGTGGAGTACTGGAAATTGTAAATACTTGAGTACTCAAGTGCAAATACTTCAAAATTGTACTTAAGTAGGCTACAGTACTTAAGTGTTACACTTTGCACCACTGGGTTTAGTGAATGCATGGTGTGTGGCGTCATCAGGCCGGCGGGTCACCCACCTGTCGAAGTTCTCGCTGCCATCCGCCCTCCTCTGGAAGACGGTCCATCCTCCTCCGTTGCTCATGTCACAGTAGACGCTGAGCGCCGTGGGAGAGCCATCTGGTCGCACCATGTACAGACCATTGGCCACGTTGCCGTCCGCAAACACATCCGAGCAGTCTGCACGCACGCATGTACGCACACAGACACACCCACACACGCACACACGCACACACACACACACACACACACACACACACACACACACACACACACACACACACACACACACACACACACACACACACACACACACACACACACACACACACACACACACACACACACACACACACACACACACCCACACACTGATGAAGACAAGGCTAGGCAGACAGGAGGGCAGGTGGGTCAGTAGGATGGCAAAGATTTGATGGATAGTTAGTTAGGTAAGGTAAGGTAAGTACTGTATGTAAGAGGCAAGGAAGGGAAGTATGCAGTCACTTATGCGGAAACCATATGCAAGGCTCCAACCTGCTCGTCAAGAACAGTTAGGGAGAGAAGAGGTAGAGAAGGTCGTCCAATGATCCGTGGCGTTGGACGGTTCAAATCCCGGCTCCTCCTGTCTACATGTCGAAGTGTCCTTATAGGCAAGACACTGAACCCCACATTGCCTCACTGGAGCCGTAGGTGGTTGCCACCATTGATGGTAACCACCACAACCACCACAACCACCCACCATGTGGGAAGTGAGGACACTGGCGTTGACCGTTCACCTTCACCTTCACCTCCCAATGTACCGGTATGAATGAATGGACCATTGTAAGCGCACGTAAGTACGCAAGTAGAGGCAATCCATCATTCATTATTATACCTTTATGGAAGGTGCCTTGGCCAAGGTGCATGTTGGGTATTTGCTGCAGCGTGTTGGCCTGGCTGAGATGCAGCTCCTGGATGTACTGGTGCTGCTGTTCGATCCCCCAAACCAACCGCTGGATCTCTGCCTCCAGATGAGCCACTATCTGCTCACATGGCAACGCGTACGGGACCTGACAGACAGACGGGGAGAGAGAGAGAGAGGAGGGAGGGAGAGACAAGAGACATGTGATGTGTACAACCCATATTTAAAACTTTCTCTATTTTATTGCAATGAGGCACCTGAATAGCGAACCCAAATATAATGTCACCTTTACAGGAATAAATGTACCCGTTTTAAATCTTGAAGCCGAATGTTTGTGTTCTGTGTGAATCCAATAGGCAACCTCCTAATGACAAAAGCAAGCATTTTGGTAGTAGCCTATAGTTAGTTAACCTACCTACATGTTACATAAACAGGCCTTGTCTTTACTTTTTTTTTTACACAGAGCAGACGTTTCGGTCCTCAGACAATCATCAACACTTTCATGCATGGCCTCTCGCACCTGTTTACAGAATCCAGCCTAGGTAAGCCTTGAGTTTACAACTTCCCTACCTCCTTCACATAAACAGGCATACTTTTGTGTGATAATTAAAATCCATCACATAACTTTCGATTCGATCCAAATAGTCAACCTATCTAGTGTCTCTATCTCAGTGGATATGAAAATGGGGTCCACGGACCCTCTGGGTTCCTTGAGGGGGTTCCAAATGGACCCTTACAGGTCTGCACGACTGCACCTCTCTGACAAATGGAATGGTTTGTTTGTATATACTCTCTCAGTATGTATGGGTGTCCTAAAAAATATATATATGATTGAGAATCAGCCATATCCTATCAAATAAAAACACATTCCATATATAAAACGTATTATGACATGAAATGGGGAGATGCATGCATGCTTTCTTACCGCCAGACAGACAGCCAGGTGAAGGACAACGACCGCTGATGTCCTCAACAATGCCATGGTGAGGAGGAGTCTCCAGCTGAAGACAGAATGAACCACTGGCACACTGCGCACTCTGTCTCACCTTATCTTCCTCTGCATGGCCTGCCCATTCAAGCCTCCACACTCACTCTGTCTCACCTTATCTTCCTCTGCATGGCCTGCCCATTCAAGCCTCCATGCACACAGTGAAACCCTCTCAGTGTTCATCCCTCCATTCTTAACTCTTGAGTGTACAAAATGTACTTGGTTACATTTACACTAAGGAGTTTACAGTGTAACATCAAGGTTTTAACTGTGTACAGTTACAGTATGAATACATTATAATGGAATTTCTATCTGGAATACAGTGGTGTAAATTGTAAAGCAACTGGTACATCTACTCAAGCATTTTGAGTTATTATTTTATTATTAGCCTACTATTGTTTGGTTTTTTTTAGTAATTCCAGTTTTCTGTACTTTTACTTCTACTCCACTAAATATCCTATAGCGGCAATTGTACACACTATTACCAGCAGTGTTGGGGAAGTTACTTTGAAAGCGTAGCTTGTAAAGCTACAAGTAGCTCACCATGGCAGTAGCTTGATCAAGCTACATAGCTACCCCTGGATAAATGTAGCTTGTAAAGCTACAGCTACATAGGAAAAGTAGCTAAAAGCTACTTTTTATTTTTCAGCGTTAAATTGAGAATGTACATGCGGGAGACCCCTCCTCCCCTCTGGGAGACCCCTGCTCCCCTCTGGGAGACCCCTGCTCCCCTCTGGGAGACCCCTCCCACCCTGCTCCCCTCTGGGAGACCCCTCCTCCCCCTGCTCCCCTCTGGGAGACCCCTCCTCCCACCCTACTCCCATCTGGGAGACCCCTCCTCCCCCTGCTCCCCTCTGGGAGACCCCTCCCACCCTGCTCCCCTCTGTGAGACCCCTCCTCCCACCCTGCTCCCCTCTGGGAGACCCCTCCCACCCTGCTCCCCTCTGGGAGACCCCCCCCACCCTGCTCCCCTCTGGGAGACCCCTCCTCCCCTCTGGGAGACCCCCCCACCCTGCTCCCCTCTGGGAGACCCCTCCTCCCCTCTGGGAGACCCCTCCTCCCCTCTGGGAGACCCCTGCTCCCCTCTGGGAGACCCCTCCTCCCCTCTGGGAGACCCACAATTGTAGCTTGTAACTTGAGTAGCTAAGCTACAAAAAATGACCCAAAAAGTAGCTGAGCTACTTGACGAGGTACACAAATATGAATGTAGCTAAAATACCACAAGCTACAGCAAAATGTAGCTAAGCTACGTAGCTCAGCTACATGTAGCTTAATACTCCCCAACACTGATTACCAGTTAAAGACGCCCTGAGGGTCAACATATACAACAAATTACAAATAGGACTACTGGGTCAAAAATGTAGGATGACAAAACAATACAAAACACATGGTCTGAGAAATGTATTTAAGATACAAATATTGAAACTACATTTTATAACTGATGCAAATGATTGAATGAATTATGCAGCATAGTGATCCATCAATTCCATAGAGGGCCAATTATAGCCTAGGTTTTTTTTTTGCAATTTTGCAATTAGACATCTTTCCACCTGTCCTGTTTCATCTGTCTTTACTTTTACTGTAGTGTGTAGCCTTATAGTTAAGCGAGTTTCTTAACCATTGGTCCCGTGGTCCGGCCTACGGATACGGAATTGTTTAAACTATAATATTTTTCAAGGAAACCATTATTTTAATGAGGCCAATGTCTGAAGGGCATTGCAGTTGTAGGCCTAGTAGAGTTTTAAAGGAGGCCTGCACCGCACGTATACTTCCTAGTTCCTGGGTGTATTTGGACGGATACTGTTCGGAGATTTCAACAAGACCTACCATACAAGCTGCTTTGGTCAAAAATAAAATGTCAACGTTTCGTATACAGGTGAGGTGAGGCGTTTCTGATCCATTTAATCCTAGCTGTTAGCTGTTAATGCGTACAGTAGGTAGACCTACTAATACTATAGCTTACGCATATGGCAAGCCCAAAGAAGATGCAGGGTAGTTTGCCATTTCAGTGCCAACGCTGCCATCTAGTGGTCAAATAACTGAATAAACTTTCTTTCTTTCTTTCTCACTTCACAATATGTACCAGAGGCACAGAGGCTATGTGTGTTGGTCCACATATATTAGCCAAATAAATAAATACATAAAAAGCGTAGGCTACTATAATGTTACTACTACTGCAAACTACTTAAGTTACTTCACTGGTCCAGTTGCCATGCAAAAGCTTGAGATCCTCTGTGCCAGGGTTGGTGCCATCTATTCTATTATATTCTGATAGCCAAATGAAAACCATAACATCTCTTCTCCTTCTTTTCCCCTCGGCCACATGGTTATTGTTTGTGGGGTTACCCAACAAATAATGCTGCCATCATAATCTTCATGATCATCATGATATGCACAAACACACTGACTGAATAATAACAATAACAATAGCAATAATAATAATACATTGTTATTATTGTTTATTATGATTAATAATAAACAAGTAGACCCATAACAATGTGTCCGCGACCCACAAATGGGCCCCGACCCACTGTACAACATACAGTGTGCGCATGCGCCGTTGCAGCCATGGTAAATCCTTCCTCCTCAACCAAGGATCCGTGTGTGTTGTTGTGAGCTGTCACACACACACACACACACACACACACACACACACACGGACACACTCACGGACACACACACTGTCACACACACACGGACACACATACATACATTCAGTACACGCTCACACAGACACACGCACACGATCATGGAACGGATTCCACACTGCACTTTAAATTACAGCTCGTTTGTCGACACCCTGTCGACTGATCGACGCTGATGGGCTTGGGATTATTATTTTAACATGCAGCGACAATAATAATAACAATAAAACACCAGAAACGCATACCGGGATTATTATTATCATTCTAATATTGTCATTCCTGCTCTCATCCTCCACCCCGTGCACCATTTTGACTGGAGACTGGAGGCTCGGGGTAGTCAGTGATGGAGCACATCCGAACGCCCAAGGTAGGCACTTGTTCCAGCTGGCTATAGAGCGATCCTCAGTCCTCACCGTTATAACAATACACCACCTTTCTTTAATAATCTCATCATTTTTATCATGGTGCATTTAAGTTCTCTGTCTTGACCCGCATTCAACCTTGTGAACGATTTTTAGGAGCATCTCTCTCTCTCTCTCTCTCTCTCTCTCTCTCTCTCTGTCTCTCTTATGATGATCAGTGCCATGCATGCACTGTTGTTGTGTGATGCAAAAATGCATGAATATGATGACCATTGCAGTGCAATCTCTGTGCACATTATTGTGTCAAATCGTTGTACTGCCATATGGACACGTCACCGATGATGAACTATTGTTGTATATAAACCTCCATGAATCGACAGTCCACTGTCTTTGCCCTGTAATTATGAGTGGTGTCAGTGTCACCATCATCTGCTGAGGCTCAACCATGACGTTGCATTGTGCTGGAGGTTACCCACCATTTTCCTCTTTTATTGTCTGACAGACACCCTGGCAAAGGCGTACAGTACAGTACCAGAGATGTAAATGATAGGTTTTCAATGTCATGTGTCCACGGGGACCCTGCAGGGATCAGGTCTTTTAGATGGGTCCGAGGGGGACATTGTTTATGTCAGAGTACAGTACCGAGTACAGTATTGCATACCAGGACCCCCGGAGGGTGACATATGATTGTGTCCTTTTCTCAATGTAGTTTTCCCATCAATGCGTTGGTGTGGTTGACCTTAAACCGGCGTGATTTGGACATAAGGATGCAGGATGCAGGCTATTTGCATCACTGCAGCACATACAGTACTGTACACATCATCATCATCATGATTCATCATCTCTTACAGAAGAATACATGCACACGAAGCCTCGATGCTGAGAGTATGAGCTTCATGCGTAACATCATGTAATCTGCCATGTTTACCTACACATACAGTACTGTAGCAGACATGATTATACACACAGACAGGCCAGCCATGCTTCAGGCTGTATATACAGTCAGGAGCTGCACTGCCGAATGACTGGCAGTGATTTCCTGCCAGATGTTTGTGGAAGTGATTCATTAGATCACTTGTCTCTGTCGAGTCACGACTCTTGACATGTTGAGTGTTGTGAATGAAGTTACAGGCCTTTTTGACTCTGGAGAGTTTCCCCGTTCTATTGCATTTCAAATTAATGTTGAATCCAATGAATAACTGCAGAAAATGAATGAGTGAAACTGCTAGTTGTAAAAAAAATAGAAATAAGTAGCATTGTTCTTCTTGAAGAGCCAATATTGAATAAAGACGGAATGCGCTTGCCTGTCGGGCAACCTGGGTGTAAACTCCACTTGCCCAAACGTTTTGTTTTCTTCTACTTGCCACAGGCAGTCAGGCCATTAGTGTCGACCCCTGCATGTGACTGAGGCACCTGACCAGGCAGTATATCGAGTCTCACGACACGTTCTGTTCTGACGTTCATTAATTGCATACAGAGGACATCTAGTACTATACAGTAGTCTACTCTATACACCTATAGCTTAGTTCAGAAACAAACAGTATTGATTATATGAGCACAGAAGTAGGCTACACAATACAATTTACAGATTAGTGCAGTGCCTCAGTATTCTAGGTTGTAGGATCACAGCCTCAGTCAGAACCTAGCATGCAGTCTAACAATATACTGTACTATGAAAATAACCGTCTTGATGTTTTACAATGTAGACGAGTTGTGTTGGTCTTGCACACGTGTGACGATTCTCAAATCCATAGAACAGTTACAGTATATAAGAGTGCACTTATTAAGGTGTTTGAAAGGAACCATCACTCATATCTCCACCGTAACATCCTTCAGAGGTACAGTTTCTTGAGTTTTGCCTTTTAAACAGGCTAGTGTTATATACTGTACTGTACCTACATGGTCTGTGTGCCTGCCTCCCCTGAGGGAATTCATGAGACGGAAGCCTGGTATAGGAATCAGCACTATAGGGCAACCGCTAGAGGGGACGGCAAACCGCTTTCGGTACAAACATCCTGGCTGTCTGATCTGGAATGATCTAGCTTTGACCATGAGAGATTGTCCTTCATTTCCATCCTTTTAAGTTCAATCTAAAAAGAAAAAAAAGGTTACTCGACATTTCGACAACCAAACCTGCTTCCATGTATAGTCTTAATAGTCTAGTGCACTTTGACAGCGTATCCTGTTACAACCTTGAAAGCAATACTGCACTTTATGCATAAGTTCCTTTAGTTGCAAATATGTATTGCCCTATAAAAACGCTGCTAAACCATATAGATGCACTTTGTACTGTACCTTTGTACATTGTTCTATGTATGATGTAATGCTTTGTTTCCTAATGTAATGTATTCCACTGTCTGCCTGTTTTGTTTTTGACCAGCCACCACAGTATGATTTTTAGTAAGTGACCGCGAATAGGCCCCAAAAAGGCAAAAGACAGCAAAGGGGAAACACGGGCGGCGGTGCATCAGGGGTAGAGGTAACCGCAAGGTTGCCAGTTCGAACCCAGGCTCCCCCAGAGTTAACGTCGAAGTGTCCTTGAGCAAGACACTGAACCCCAAATTGCTCCTGATTGGTGCCGTGCATGTCTTCGGTGTATGAATGTGTGTGTGAATGGCTGAATGTATATGCACAATCTATTGGATAAAGGCGCTATATAAATGCACCATTTACCATTTACTGTGTTTTGTGTGGGGACTGCAGATCTAGCATCTTTGATAAATCTGGTGTATTTATGTTGAATTCATAATGTCCATTATATTCAATGTCCCGTCCAAATAAACAAATAAAGTAAACAGGTTTTTATCATATGGGGGGGGGGGAATACATACCACCAAGTGACCTGGCTGATAAGCAGCGAGTGACCGTGATGTCGCAAGCATAATAATCACTAATCAGTACCAGTCAAAAAGGTCAAGCAGGTCAAGCCCAAGATATATCATAACGTTGATTCTATCCGCTGTTGAGCCACATCCCACGTGACCCCATATGCCTACCGACCTCTGCTGTTTGATTAAAGTGTGTGTGTGTGTGTGTCTGTGTGTGTGTGTGTGTGTGTGTGTGTGTGTGTGTGTGTGTCTGTGTGTGTGTCTGTCTGTGTGTGTCTGTCTGTCTTCCAGGTGGAAAATGTGCGTTTGCTGGCCCGTTCCTCAGGTCAGAGGAAGCCCAGTGTGGGCACGCTGTACCTCTCTGCCACACACACCATCTTTGTAGAGAGCAACCCAGAGACACGCAAGGAGACCTGGGTAAGTGGCAGTGTGGAGGGGAGGGGGCAGTTGGTAAGTGGCAGTGTGGAGGAGGGCGCAGGTGTGGGCAGGTGCGGTTGTCCTAAAGCTAGCCTCCCCATTCTGGGGCAGAAAATGGCAGATCCATAAGCTTTCAAGTTAACAAACACAACACGGCACATTGTGAGTTTGCAAAGAGATTTGGCATAGACTAGGGAAACACTGGTGGACCTAGTCTAGATTAAAAAGCAGGTGGCTAGCGCACATCCAGTTCCTGCCTGGTGCTGGACTAAGATAAGTACAGTGAAGAGAAGAGAGTCCGCACACAGGTTTGCTCCGGTGGTGTTTTGTTTTATTTAAAACACCATAATATAAGACACGACGTTTTGGCCTCAGGCCCTCATCAGGTGATGAAGGCCACCTGCGGCCGAAACGTCGTGCTACTTTGGCGAAACCATGAAAAGCACTAAGACTTGTTTAAAAGTCATTGAGCAAGACACTATTAAACCCCTACTTGATTGCTTAGTAAGATCGATCTGGAGGATAACAGTGGCTGAAATGTAAATGAGTGTCGTGTGTACAACTTTACGGTTATCAATTAGAGGGTAGGACGACGATGCTGACGCTGACTGTAGCATCTCCTCCACACAGATACAGTAAGGAGTCAAATTTCACTAAACGTGTCTTTTCACTAGATTAGGTCTGGACTCTGGAGAGGAGGAGAGGAAGTAGAGTTGCAACGCCAGGATTCGGCTTACGGTCTGTTCTGATATAATAGCCTCGACATTATCGTTAATTAATTAATTCCAAGAAAATGCAGTGGTACGTTAAAAAAACAGTATTACTGTGACAAGTGAAGGTCGCTTGTTTCTAGAGGGACCCACTTTGGTTGCATAATATGTCACACATTTTAACCACTCTATTTTATACTTTTCCGCATGATGGTGCTTCGCTGTGGTTACATTGGGGAAAGGTATTCGTTCAGCTTGTAGAGCGGCTATTTTAGCTATTTCTGAAAGGTTAATTGATAACCGTTAACCCAGATTCATACGAGGTTTCCACTAGGACACACACTGGTCTGATTAATCCATTCTGACCTGAGATCAGATTCTAGAAAAATGTCAGTCGTTCTTCGATTTTTCAAAAATAGCAGACCTACAAGCTCGTATCGCGCCACTCGGTGGCGCGATATGAGCTTGTAGATCTGCTATTTTTCAATAGCTAAAGCATAACATGATGCTAACACCAAAATGGGTGCCCGGTCAGAATGGGTTAAGTTGTACACACGACACTCATTTACATTTCAGCCACTGTTATCCTCCAGATCGATCTTACTAAGCAATCAAGTAGGGGTTTAATAGTGTCTTGCTCAATGACTTTTAAGGTTATTTTTGGAAACTTGGGAGGACATTTTGACATTTTTCACCTACATTATGCCCAATTAGAGACACCAGGTTGAAAGTGGTTAATGGTTGCTCAGAGGAGAGCTTTAGGAGTTCAATGAAACATAGGTCACATTCTCACCTAATACTTCGGTAGACTCATGCGTATGGGCGGAGATTTTGGGATTCTTGCATATTTAATTTGCTGCGGTTTGCCTTCACACTGTCATCCGTAGCAATTGGAAACGCGGCAGGGGGGACCTTTATCAATGTGTTCCATTCATAAACCTAGCCTACAACACAGTGAAATCTATGGTGATACAATTATACTCATAACGTGCATGTGTTGTGCTGTCTGGGACTGGACCCCCCCCCAGCTGTCTCGCTCTCTCACTATACACATGCAGCCACGCCACACACTTTTGGTCATGGAGGCACAGCGCTGAGCACACTGATATAATATAACAGAGAGCAGCGCAAAATGTTTACAAGTTTATCGAGATGAAAGTCCCTGCTCCCCAGTCCCCACACAGTGAGCACTCCATGTTTACGGCACAGACAGACAGACAGAATATTCTGTAGGCTATAATACACTGCAGTGTTTTTATGTGTTTTCTTAAGCAATTGATTAATGTACTCGTCCTCATTTCGATCAGGGCTTCAGTCTCCTCATTCGACTACGTCTATCGGTAACGGGACATCTTTGCGCTGCGTAAAATTTGCCTTCTCCGTCTCCAACTGTGTTCAGCTCCTCACCCGCCACATTGTTTGCTTCATGTCCTTTATTTACTGCGGATTGCATTCACACCTGCACCGAATCGTAATCAAGTGCGATTGGAAGCGAAGCGAAACCCCCGTTTTTGCTCGGAGTAAAATGCAGTTCTTTGATACGCATTAGGATTCGAATGAGGCTTCACACCTGCCAAACGAAGTGCACTTTCTGAAAATGCGCAGCAGGATTCGTTTTAATCGCAGCAAAGCTCTCTGGTATGAATGTGACCATAGTTTGCCAGTGTCAGTCCCTGGCACAGACACATGGGTGTATTCCTTGGTGTTGGATGGGGCCTGGTATTACTGTCCACTACCAGTGGCTTTGAGCAAGCCACCGGCTCTGTCCTGGCAACCGGCTTCGCCGCTGTAACCTCTGCGATGAAGTGGGCTGTGTGATAGGTCGGGCGTTGACACTAAGGGTTGCCACTACACTTGAAAATGTAAAAAATAACAAGTGTGAACTCATTGTCATAGCTATGTAGGTATTTGGCATAAAAAATTAGGTATATTTTTTCCAGACAGTACAATTGGGCAATCGGGCATGACCTTTGGGCAAGTAGAACATGACCTGTACTTGCCCGACGGGCAAGTGCTTCTGAAACCTTAGTGTCAACCCCTGTAGGTGTGTTCAAGTAAAGTGCATTTATACGTTCTGTCAAATAACCCATAAAGTACCGTAGTCAGCATTCTCACAACAAGGATTTCACTTATTGAGAGAGAGGTTCCACAGTTTCCCCCCACAAGATTTCTATAGCAACAGTAAACTGATATTGTAGATCACAAGACCTATTACACACACACTGACACTATCACACTCACATACACAAATTACACAATGCAGCCATCTGCATTCATATCACAAGATACCGGTAGGCCTGTATAATGCAAAAAAAAGTCATTGACGTTAGTGGCTTTCAATTCCATAGACAAACAACGAAAAAGTGTGTGTGTGTGTGTGCACGTGAGCATGAAGTCCAAATGTCACACACAAGCGTAATCTGCCGTAAACCGAGCGTCGTTGAGCTCTTCAGAATGAGAAGAGAAATCCATGAAAGACATTCGAAAACACAATCTGACATGAAACTGACTAGTGAGACAGTCACGTAGTCCATCACTTCCTTATTGGCTGGCTCTACTCACTTCCCTTCCATCCTATATTCGAATTGGCTAATGGGAGGGGCCGGTGGGGGGACCATGGTCACGGCACTCTGAGATGACCATCAAACCTGTGTGTGTGTGTGTGTGTGTGTGTGCGTGTGTGCGCGCGTGTGTGTGTGTGTGTGCGCGTGCAGGTGCTCCACAGCATGGTGGGCGGTGTGGAGCGGCTACCGCCCACGCCCACAGGAAGTCAGCTGGTCCTGCGCTGTAAGAACTTCCGGGTCATCCAGCTCCTCATTCCACAGGAGAGAGACTGCATGGACGTGCACGCCTCCCTCACCAGGCTGTCACGACCAGGTGTGTGTGTGTGTGTGTGTGTGTGTGTGTGTGTGTGTGTGTGTGTGTGTGTGTGTGTGTGTGTGTGTGTGTGTGTGTGTGTGTGTGTGTGTGTGTGTGTGTGTGTGTGTGTGTGTGTGTGTGTGTGTGTGTGTGTGTGTGTGTGTGTGTGTGTGTGTGTGTGTGTGTGTGTGTGTGTGTGAGAGAGAGAGAGAGAGTCACACGCCTCCCTCACCAGGCTGTCACGACCAGGTGTGACTGTGTGTGTGTGTGTGTGTGTCTGCATACATGTGACTATGGTATGAATGTGTTAGCTGTGCGCCCGCGCATGTGTGTGCGTCGTGCGTGCATGGATGCATGTAGTCTGTGCACACATACAGTACATGCTCACATGCGTGCACTGCACAGACTACATACACACACACACACACACACACAGACGCACATTTCAATTATATTAATTGCCTTAATGATAAAGCACAATGTTCTGCATGCTCAGATAGAAAACGCAGGGAAGTTGGAAGCGTCTGCTAAATGCATATCCTCTCCTCTCCTCTCCTCTCCTCTCCTCTCCTCTCCTCTCCTCTCCTCTCCTCTCCTCTCCTCCCCTCCCCTCCCCGTCCCGTCCACAGAGAAGTACAGTGAGCTGTACTGTCTGTCCTTCAACCCCAACGTGAACAAGGAGGAGAGAGGCGAGTCGTGGAGCTTCCTGGACCTGTCGGCCGACTACAGGAGGATGGGCGTGCCCAACAACCTGTGGGTCGCCACGGCAGCCAACAGCGAGTACAGGGTCAGTCTGATGGCATTGTTCACTTACACCATGTTTAGCTCAGTTTAGATCAGTGGCTTTCAACCCTTTTCATTCGGCATTTGAGCCTCAGACCATCATTTGATTTAGATTCAGTTTTCTGTGGCTTTCGCCTTTTCTTATTTTATATTTTTTGTGGAGGGATAGAGATGGGGGGGGGGGGGGGGTGACACGCAGGAAAGGCCGTCGGGATCGGGAGTCGAACAGTGTGAGACATTTCAGACCTGTGTCCACAGTTTGTGTTGCATTTGCATTAATTCAATATGAATAAATACGGTAACCTAAAAAAAGAAAGTGATATAAGAAAGAAAACATGACAGGGTTTAATGATGGCATGGATCTCAAAGTTCATGTGGGCAGTCTATGACGTCAGTCACCCATGAATGACTTGTGTTGTACCTGGAAGCATATTTATGTGGAGAGGAAAGAAATGCAGGAACCTACTGTAATTCCTTGGCCTGTTGTGCTTTTGCTATTGAAAATAGCAGATCTACAATGGCGCGCTATGAGCTTGTAGATCTGCTATTTTTGAAAAATCAAAGAACGACTGACATAGAAACATAGCTTTTTCAGAAAACTGTCAGGATGTAGAATCTGATCTCAGGTCAGAATGTGTTAATTTAAGTTGGTGCATTGCTGTTAGTCACAGAAAGAAAGTGGTTCCCTTCCCGTATAGCTGGTGCTGTTTGCCTTGTACTGCTGCAGGATTTACAAGGTCACAGATAAGATAAAGCATGTCTCTCTCTCTCTCCTGCCAGGTCTCACGTATCAGTGTCTGTTCTGTACACAGCAGAATGCTGAGTGTTCATTTTACCCATGGAGTAAAGTTCTCAGTCGCCGCGACTGATTTCAGTCATTTGGATTCTATAGGAGCCAGCGTGTCTTCTATGGAAGCATGTTGCATAGCGAAAATAGACTATCTACATGCTTATAGATGGGCTATTTCCGGTTATTTTTCTTTTCTAAAGATTAGAGCATCAAACTAGCAATATGCTTAGAAGCATCTTCCATTGTGTGTGTGTGGTCCTCCTTTAATACTGTTTAAAAAATCACATAACAAAGGGCGCCCACTGGCCTAGTGGTTCAGGCGCATGCCACATATAGGCCCTTATTTATCAACGCGGTGTACATGTACACCGGGTGTACACATGGTGTACACGGTACACCCGGTGTACACATGGTGTACACCCAAAATTGGGTGTACACCGAGTGTACACCCAATTTTGGGTTTACACCGCGTTGATAAATAAGGGCCATAGGCTCTGGCCTGACGCGTCCCGTTCATGACGACCTTTGCTGCGTGTCTCTCCCCTTCTCTCTCTCCCTCTTTCCTGTCTGTCTTCACTGTAACTATCAATTAAGTAAGGCACAAAAGCCAAAGAAAATCATCTTAAAAAAAAACCCAAAAAGAATCTCACAACTAAAACTAAACAATGGAGAGAAACCAAAACCAAAACAGAATGTGGTGTGGAAGGCTATTCTATGGGTTAGGAGTGAGTTCCAGAGGGACGTGGTGGGACATTTTAAG
>NC_137864.1:44683251-44749650 GCF_963924005.1 Protomyctophum bolini
GAGTTGAATGTTTGTTTGATTTTTGTTTTGTTAAATATGTATTATTTATTTGATGTTTGATGCTGTATCCCAGACAGATACAGTACAAAGAGAGACAGCATAGAGAGAGAGAGAGAGAGAGAGACACCCAGTCATTGTTTGTCATGCAGCCTCTCAGGTGTGTTATAGACTCTTACAGCATAGGGATGGAGTTACAGTAGTCATTCTGTTTACCCAGGCAGCGCTGGTTAATTGGCAGGTGAAAGCCTGGGTATCGAGGCTAATTGGCAGGTATCAAATACACTTTTAGTTTCAGACAGACATGTTTGTACCAGCGTGGGTGATTAGATTCATTCATTGATCTCCTCTTGTCTTGATTGTTGTTTATATGTTGTTGGGGTTATTATTTTTTGCTTGTTAGTTTTTTTTTAATGCTCTGGATTGAGATTAATTAATTAATAAACAACCAAATACAGATAAAACAAACTAAACAAATCTAAAGGATTTCCATTGACAATTTGGCAGGTACTGCCAAAGCCGTTGATTGATTTATTTATCGCCTAGCTCAGAGTGTGGGATTTCCATGGACAATTTGGCAGGTACTGCCAAAGCACTACCCACGAGTCAAATCATGCATTTATTTATCCCTTTGTAACTCAGAGAATGTACAAATGTAACCAAATGTCCCCTCTCACGGGTCCATCTGGATATGTTTATAGTTTACACACTCTCAGAGTTAACTTAACACTGTGTACTCACTGTACTGCCAAGGCAATACTTGCCAAATCGTCAAATGGATGAAACAAAACAATACATCCGACAAGCCGCCTGGCTAACATTTCACCTCCCGCTGTTGATACAAACTGATCTGGCCAACAACTAATTTTCGGCTTCTGGCTACGGCTGTTTCAATCCATGTCACCGTCCAATGGGTCCATGACACATTTCCCATGTCTCAGAAACAGGCGGTCATAAACCTCAGTCCAAGCTGACACCATCTTCACAGCAGCGGTTCTCTGTGCTGAGCATGAGCTACAGTATAGTAGATATAGCAGTGGTTCGCACAAAATTAAGACGTTTGCCCGGGGCCCAAACTAGTGAAAATATCCGATCTACAAGCTCACAACGTGTCGCTTCGCGCCACGTTGTGAGCTTGTAGATCGGATATTTTCACTACTTCTTAAAGGAGCATTGGGTGATTTCGAAAGATTGGAAAGAATTACTGGAAAGATCTTTGAATAATTGATGAAAATCTTAGCTTTTTTTAGATAGGTTTTTGAAATAATATGAACAACTAAATGCAGGAAACAAAAAAGGTACTCATAAAAGTGCGTCCGGGAGACCCAGTGTTTCGGGAAACCAGTGTCTTACTGGTCCTTCCTCTAAACTGAACCAGTGGCTCACTGGTCCTTCCTCTAAACTGAACCAGTGGCTCACTGGTCCTTCCTCTAAATTGATACCAGTGGCTCACTGGTCCTTCCTCTAAACTGATACCAGTGTCTCACTGGTCCTTCCTCTAAACTGAACCAGTGTCTCACTGGTCCTTCCTCTAAACTGTACCAGTGGCTCACTGGTCCTTCCTCTAAACTGAACCAGTGGCTCACTGGTCCTTCCTCTAAACTGGACCAGTGGCTCACTGGTCCTTCCTCTAAACTGAACCAGTGGCTCACTGGTCCTTCCTCTAAACTGAACCAGTGGCTCACTGGTCCTTCCTCTAAACTGTACCAGTGGCTCACTGGTCCTTCCTCTAAACTGAACCAGTGGCTCACTGGTCCTTCCTCTAAACTGGACCAGTGGCTCACTGGTCCTTCCTCTAAACTGAACCAGTGGCTCACTGGTCCTTCCTCTAAACTGAACCAGTGGCTCACTGGTCCTTCCTCTAAACTGAACCAGTGGCTCACTGGTCCTTCCTCTAAACTGAACCAGTGTCTCACTGGTCCTTCCTCTAAACTGTACCAGTGGCTCACTGGTCCTTCCTCTAAACTGAACCAGTGGCTCACTGGTCCTTCCTCTAAACTGGACCAGTGGCTCACTGGTCCTTCCTCTAAACTGAACCAGTGGCTCACTGGTCCTTCCTCTAAACTGAACCAGTGGCTCACTGGTCCTTCCTCTAAACTGAACCAGTGGCTCACTGGTCCTTCCTCTAAACTGAACCAGTGGCTCACTGGTCCTTCCTCTAAACTGAACCAGTGGCTCACTGGTCCTTCCTCTAAACTGAACCAGTGGCTCACTGGTCCTTCCTCTAAACTGAACCAGTGGCTCACTGGTCCTTCCTCTAAACTGTACCAGTGGCTCACTGGTCCTTCCTCTAAACTGAACCAGTGGCTCACTGGTCCTTCCTCTAAACTGAACCAGTGGCTCACTGGTCCTTCCTCTAAACTGTACCAGTGGCTCACTGGTCCTTCCTCTAAACTGATACCAGTGTCTCACTGGTCCTTCCTCTAAACTGAACCAGTGTCTCACTGGTCCTTCCTCTAAACTGAACCAGTGGCTCACTGGTCCTTCCTCTAAACTGAACCAGTGGCTCACTGGTCCTTCCTCTAAACTGAACCAGTGTCTCACTGGTCCTTCCTCTAAACTGAACCAGTGGCTCACTGGTCCTTCCTCTAAACTGAACCAGTGTCTCACTGGTCCTTCCTCTAAACTGAACCAGTGGCTCACTGGTCCTTCCTCTAAACTGAACCAGTGGCTCACTGGTCCTTCCTCTAAACTGAACCAGTGGCTCACTGGTCCTTCCTCTAAACTGTACCAGTGGCTCACTGGTCCTTCCTCTAAACTGTACCAGTGGCTCACTGGTCCTTCCTCTAAACTGAACCAGTGGCTCACTGGTCCTTCCTCTAAACTGTACCAGTGGCTCACTGGTCCTTCCTCTAAACTGAACCAGTGGCTCACTGGTCCTTCCTCTAAACTGAACCAGTGGCTCACTGGTCCTTCCTCTAAACTGTACCAGTGGCTCACTGGTCCTTCCTCTAAACTGAACCAGTGGCTCACTGGTCCTTCCTCTAAACTGCACCAGTGGCTCACTGGTCCTTCCTCTAAACTGATACCAGTGGCTCACTGGTCCTTCCTCTAAACTGAACCAGTGGCTCACTGGTCCTTCCTCTAAACTGAACCAGTGGCTCACTGGTCCTTCCTCTAAACTGAACCAGTGGCTCACTGGTCCTTCCTCTAAACTGCGAAACGGCAGCGAGGCGGCACTCAGTCTACTCTACATCTCCATCCGCACAAGATAGAGAGAGAGAGAGAGAGAGAGAGAGAGACAGAGAGAGAGAGAGAGAGAGAGCACAGAGCAGTAAATATCACTGTCGCTCAGAGCGGGGCGACATTAATCACTCCTAATGTCTCGTCTGTTCACGGAGAATACTGGAGTCCATGTCTGAGCTAACATTTATGTCATTCAGGAAGTCAGTCTCATTCATCCTGACCTCATTTAACAAGACTAATGAGGAGAGCTGAGCAGTCCAGTCCAGTGCACTGGAGTGAGGAGGAGGAGGTGCTATCGGTTAGGAGACGAGACTGGGATCACCCAACATTACAGGACCAACGGACAGTGGTGGAAAAGGTTTCACCTAAAGTAAAAAGTGTCAAGACTGCAATGTGGAAATAATCTGTTAGCAATAGCAAAAGTCCGGAATTCAAAATGTACTCGAGTAAAAGTACAAAAGGATCGGCATCAAAATGTACTTAAAATGAGCAAAAGTATAGAACGTACCCGTTATGCAAGAATGTCCCGTTTCACAAGTTTTCAAATGTTTCCTTAGAAAACAGCAGTTCTACAAGCTCACAATGTGTTGCAATGCGTTCTGAGCTTGTATGCTTGCATATACAGTATGCATGTATGTATGTATGCTTGTATGCATGTATGCATGTATGCATGTATTTATGTACAGTTTATACTGTAGGGCTGAAGTGGGTAATGTATGTTTTATAATAATCAAATTTGAAATCTACACGTAACAGATACTGTAACTTTCAAATAATTGTAGTGGAGTAAGTACAATATTTGGATAGTAGAAGTAAAAGTAGCAGAAAGTAAATCCACCAACGCCAATGATGACCAGCGGTGGAGGAAGGACTCGAGTACTCGAGTACTACTGGTCAGATATTACTCAACTGCAAGTGAATAATGCTCCGTCAAATATGTACTAGAGTTAAAATGACTGGAGTATTAACACAAACGTAGATATTACAAAGTATATTTTCCTTTGAATATGCTGTATTCAATGTATTTGCATTGCTGTATTATATACAATGTTAATATTTTCCACAAACAAAAACACTGAAATATTCCCTGTGTTGTGAAAAGGGAGACGCATCTACTCCTCTCTGCTTTTCACAATGCTAGTGACGGAAAACAGAACAGAGATAGCATGACCTTGAAGTTATGCCCTCTCATCAGAAGTGCTGCAGTGCATTCCTTTACTTTTTATATATACTTTATTGAAAATTATTCAGGGTACCCCCCCCACCAAGGGTCTATACTAGACTGCATACTTTTTCCCCCCAACCTCTACTTCAAAATGTCTTGGTATTTTCACCGAATGATTGCCACAGAATAGGGACGCTGGGCACGAGGAGTGAATAATTGTAGAAATTGATTTATTTCATCATCCAATGGGAGAGACTCTCTATACTGTGCTTTTTTTTACCGACAGACTGAAGTTGGATTTGAAGTGTTCAAAGCGCTCGGCAAAGGGAAAGTTCAGACTAGAGTGATTTAATTTATTTTAGTGAAACTGCACTGTGCTTCAAATACTTTTTTTTTCTTCTCTCCAGCTAGAGCCGAAAGCTGCACTTCTCCTGAACATGTGTTAAGTGCTGCTGGTTAAGTGTGATGTCTGATAGATCAATATATCAGTGATGTTATCAAATCACTCCCCTGCAGACCGACAGATTGGGAGATGTAGAAACAACATGAATAGAAAATAATTAAAAACACCTACTATATTTAATGGTATTCAAATTATTGCACCAATATGGTGTGGTGCATTGCAACTACAACACCGGTAGATATTCTCTCTTCTCTTTAACTCATTAGAACATCAGGCCGATTCTACAAATCAGTAGTTCTCGCACTTTCAAGAGGTTTCAAACATGTAAAAGAAATAGCAGAAATTGCATCGCGCCACGAGCTTGTACTGTACATTTGTACAATATTTGAATGCCTGCCTCTGTAAACACAGGGCTAAATGCGCCTCTGTTCAAGGACCTGCCTGCCTCTGTAAACACAGGGCTAAACGTGCCAGCCATTGTCCTGCCCTGCTCTCATGATGAACTCCCGTGTGGAAATGGACTGTGCAACGCCAAGGCAGCCTGATAGGGACGCAAACAGTGGGTCTGGAATAAAGGAGTTGTGACATTAAATACAAACAGCAGTAGACACGGCCCAGTAGACACGGCCCAGCACATGGATTCTTACCCACTTTCAACCGGGCTTGCCGATGGGCATTTCATTACAGGCAGAATTCTTAAATTATTGAAAAACCCTAAAAGCTACAGCTCTGCGAGCTCTAAGCTTACAACGAGGCTGCAATGCACTGCATTGATGTAGATTGATTTTTTCAGTAAGTATAAACAAGGGCTTAATTTTTGCTGGCTTACCTGGCCAGCAAAATGAACGCCCTTGAGATGTATACATAATAAATATGCAACCTGACGTGCTGGCCCGTCAGTCTGTCTGTTGTCGAGGAAGCTATTTGAATATCATACAAAACCAACACGAAACAATGCACCCTCTTGTGCCTTGGAATTTTCCGTAGTGGATATTTTCTTTATATACTGTATATATCACTCGTCACTCAATTGTGCAGCTGTTCCGAGACAGGGTGAAATTTCCCCCCCGTCCCCCGTCTTGTAAATGTTTGATGCTGCAGCCGTTGCTGCGATGCGCCTCGGCATGCCAAGCAGATACATACATACATCCTTTAGGTCACATGGTCCGGTGGTATGGCACTGTGTGCAAACACCAGAGCGGATGTGATAAACCTGGTGGGGGGAGGGGGGGGGGGGGGGTGGACGCAGTGCACTGAGGGACTGTCGGGACACTATAAATAGCCACCTGAGTAACCGCCGCCGCCAAGTTAACCCATTCTGACCTGAGATCAGATTCATACGAGGTTTCCACTGGACACACACTGGTCTGATTAACCCATTCTGACCTGAGATCAGATGCTAAAAATGTCAGTCGTTCTTCGATTTTTCAAAAAATAGCAGACGAGTGGCGCGCTACGAGCTTGTAGGTCTGCTATTTTTCAATAGCTAAAGCATAACATGATGCCGACACCAAAACGGGTTCCCGTTCAGAATGGGTTAACGGTGGCACTTTTACACAGAAAACGCATCCATCTCCTCTCCGCCTCGGTGTTATGTATAATTAAATGCCTTCGCGTCCGGAGGGTGGGGGGGGGGGGGGGGACGACGGGCGACATATGGAGACTCGCCTTAATTTGACGGTAAGCTTAAGTAACAAGCTCGCAGATGCGCTTGCAGAGCAAAAGTCAGGGTTGTTATATGGAGCAGGCGCGGGTCGGGTGGGGCGGCGGGGGGGGGGGGGGGTTTGGAGCAGGCGCGGGTCGGGTAGGGTGGGGGGGGTTTGGACTTCGGGAATGATGAGCCTGTCTTACGGAGGGTGATGATGGAGGGCCTCTTACTGTCCTACACACAGACCGGGGCAGTGGACGACGACGACGACAGCAGCCTGGGGAGGCCATTTCTAGGGTGTCGGCGGTTTATTAATAGTGGGGCGAGTTGAAGCAGCGTGTCGCATGTGATGAGGTGTCGCTGGTGTTCCGTCCTCCACATGGTACACACACGGCCATCGTGAGGCACAGAGTCAGGTTTCTGCGTGTCGCTCTGCTAAATGTGCTCCGTTAGCCCTGCCAGGTCCGCTACTGACGCAGGTATTACTACCTCCATGAAGGTATATATAGATCAACGTGATCTCAAATCAATCAGGCTGGCTGCTGTTTTATTTCTGAGACATTTTACAGTACAACACATGATGAAGTATACTAGTACACAGCACTTGGACAGGACCTCAGTGCAGAGTTAGGAAATGTTCATGATACAGTACTGTATATACTAGGAAAGTGCCTCAGTACTTTATTTTGTCATTAGTACTCTTATTTGTAATCATGTTATTGACATGTTGCACGCACACACACGCACGCACATGTGCACGTACACACACACACACACACACACACACACACACACACACACACACACACACACACACACACACACACACACACACACACACACACACACACACACACACACACACACACACACACACACACACACACACACACACACACACACGTAAGCCAATCTTCTTCATGTGAATACATTGTAGCCCCAACTCTGTAACAGGTTTGCCTGGTGTTATGTTTGATAACTGTTTTACACATGGAAGAGCATTGAACTTTTCAGTGTTTATATTTGTTTACTTGTTTTGTGTCTTACTGTATCACGGTCACGGGTTGTTCACATTCCGACTGATAAAGTATTCAATCAATCAAAAACACACGCACGGACACGGAAACAGAAAGTGTGAAGCCTCAGCCGACTACAGAGGTGATGAAGGGCAGCTTGGTTAGTGAATCATCTTCATTCATGTGGAAGCTGATATAATAGGAGACAGGAGGAGCTGAGGATACTGCAGCCCCTCTACTAGGAGACAGGAGGAGCTGAGGATACTGCAGCCTCTCTAATAGGAGACAGGAGGAGCTGAGGATACTGCAGCCTCTCTACTAGGAGACAGGAGGAGCTGAGGATACTGCAGCCTCTCTACTAGGAGACAGGAGGAGCTGAGGATACTGCAGCCTCTCTACTAGGAGACAGGAGGTGAGGATACTGCAGCCTCTCTACTAGGAGACAGGAGGAGCTGAGGATACTGCAGCCTCTCTAATAGGAGACAGGAGGAGGTGAGGATACTGCAGCCTCTCTACTAGGAGACAGGAGGAGCTGAGGATACTGCAGCCTCTCTACTAGGAGACAGGAGGAGCTGAGGATACTGCAGCCTCTCTACTAGGAGACAGGAGGTGAGGATACTGCAGCCTCTCTACTAGGAGACAGGAGGAGCTGAGGATACTGCAGCCTCTCTAATAGGAGACAGGAGGAGGTGAGGATACTGCAGCCTCTCTACTAGGAGACAGGAGGAGCTGAGGATACTGCAGCCTCTCTACTAGGAGACAGGAGGAGCTGAGGATACTGCAGCCTCTCTACTAGGAGACAGGAGGAGGTGAGGATACTGCAGCCTCTCTACTAGGAGACAGGAGGAGCTGAGGATACTGCAGCCTCTCTACTAGGAGACAGGAGGAGCTGAGGATACTGCAGCCTCTCTACTAGGAGACAGGAGGAGCTGAGGATACTGCAGCCTCTCTACTAGGAGACAGGAGGAGGTGAGGATACTGCAGCCTCTCTACTAGGAGACAGGAGCTGAGGATACTGCAGCCCATAGGAGACAGGAGGAGCTGAGGATACTGCAGCCTCTCTACTAGGAGACAGGAGGAGCTGAGGATACTGCAGCCTCTCTACTAGGAGACAGGAGGAGCTGAGGATACTGCAGCCTCTCTACTAGGAGAGGAGGAGCTGAGGATACTGCAGCCTCTCTACTAGGAGACAGGAGGAGCTGAGGATACTGCAGCCTCTCTACTAGGAGACAGGAGGAGCTGAGGATACTGCAGCCTCTCTACTAGGAGACAGGAGGAGCTGAGGATACTGCAGCCTCTCTACTAGGAGACAGGAGGAGCTGAGGATACTGCAGCCTCTCTACTAGGAGACAGGAGGAGCTGAGGATACTGCAGCCTCTCTACTAGGAGACAGGAGGAGGTGAGGATACTGCAGCCTCTCTACTAGGAGACAGGAGGAGGTGAGGATACTGCAGCCTCTCTACTAGGAGACAGGAGGAGCTGAGGATACTGCAGCCTCTCTACTAGGAGACAGGAGGAGCTGAGGATACTGCAGCCCCTCTACTAGGAGACAGGAGGAGCTGAGGATACTGCAGCCTCTCTACTAGGAGACAGGAGGAGGTGAGGATACTGCAGCCTCTCTACTAGGAGACAGGAGGAGGTGAGGATACTGCAGCCTCTCTACTAGGAGACAGGAGGAGCTGAGGATACTGCAGCCTCTCAACACTACACTGTACCCTGCTGCATGAAGGCTGCCATTCATCCATTAAAAAATGCCTTACAGGTGTGCACTGTGTATGTGCGTGTGCACTGTGTATGTGCGTGTGCATGCACGTGCGTCTCTACACTCTCTCTCTCTCTCTCTCTCTCTCTGTATATACGCATCAATTTGGTGGTCCGTGATTCCGTGACACGGAAATATATAAAGTTTGAGAACCACTGCCTTTATGTACGCCAAAAAAACACAAGATGGTGGGAAGTGATGCTGGCAGCAGAGTGAATATAGAGAGAGAGAGAGAGAGAGATAGAGAGAGAGAGACCACCATCTGCCCAGCATGGAGCTGTTCCCAGACGAGCACAGCAGAGGGAGAGGAGAGCACGCAGGAGGTCTGCCAGGAATGGCCACGCTTCAGGTTGCATTTCAAGGGCAGGGAGTTATAAAATCTACTAGGGCTGCAGTGCAACTATCGATTATTTCAGATTATTTCCATGGTGATTGTACAATCGTTTAATGTTTCGCTGAATCGAATAATGTGCATTTTTAGTTGTATTAAATCAAAAAAAAATTATACAGATTATATCAACAAAGCGATACACTTATGTGTTATTATAAACTTTGTCGCGCAATGGTGTCACGCTAAAACACTTGTGAGCTTGTCGAGTGGCTATTTTCGCTAGATATAAAGGGGACAAATTTACTTTCTCCACCCCCAAAATTTTTAATCAAATTGATTATTGATCAGAAGCTTGATCACAGCAACGTCACAGAACTTTCTACGGATCCTTCTTCTAAATGTTTGCCTCCAAGTCTGCTCCTTTAGTGAAACTAAACACCTCAGTAGCAATAAGCTAAGATCAGATATGTTGGAAATCTTGGTCCTATCTTTTCAACTATCGGCTCCCGGAATAAACTCAAGACCCGTTTTTATAATACGTTTTGTCTAACTTAACATGCAATTTCTTGCAGAATTGCATGTGCACTTCTGATAAGTTTATAAAATGACCTCATATGAGTTGAGGAGTAGGTGCACTGTGTAATTTTGAATTGAGTTTATGTTGTTTCACAGTGTGGACGTCTGAGGCTAAAGAATGAGCCATCTGACTTTACTTTGATTGACAGGTCCAACACAAAATCAATACTCAATTATCTCAAACTGACACCAAAACCTTTTCTCATTGAATTTGCACATTTACTTTACACAGCATGTTGTAGTTTAAAGTGCCCTGCATTGTGTCTTTACAAGGACTGGATAACAGGGGGTTTTTTTCAGCACACCTTTGTTCTTCCAAAAGATCCATATATTTGAGTCCTATGATCAACACCATTAACTCATTTTGGGCGGGTACCCCTTTTGGTGTTAGCATTATGTTATGCTTTAGCTATTGAAAAATAGCAGATCTACAAGCTCATAGAGTGGCGCGCTACGAGCTTGTAGGTCTGCTATTTAAAAAAAATCGAAGAGTGACTGACACAGAAACATAGCTTTTTCAGAAAACTGTCAGGATGTAGATGACATTTTTTAGAATCTGATCTCAGGTCAGAATGGGATAATGCTGTGCTGGCAGTGCACTCTGCGAGTGAGGGGGGGAAAGGGGGGGGCCTGCGACGGGTGGCGAGCTCCGCGTGCCAGCAGGAGCGACTGGCATCCGATGCCAGCTCTCCCCACTGTGTCCTTGACCAGGAGAATATTTACAATACAAAGTCGTTGCCTGAGAAATGTCCCCCCGTCTCCCTCTGCTTCCCTCTGCTATAGGTGAACATCCGTGGGTGGGTGCGGGGGTGTATGGGGGGGGGGACCAGTGGACCACACACTGAGACTGAGGCAGCCAGGAGAAGGGGGGGGGGGGGGGGGGGGGGGTTATACACAGATTAAACAAACTATGCAGACAGCCGCATCAATTACAGCCGCTCAAACTATCCATTCACTGGGCTGCCTCCGCTGCAAATGATGAGCCAATTACAGCCCAGGCAAGGGGCCTTGTGAAAGGCGAAGGGAGAGGGTGGCTTATTGAAGAGGGTGTTTGCAGCGAAAAATACTAAAGGCTGGGGGAAGTGGAGCAGACACACACACACACACACACACACACACACACACACACACAATGCTTAAGCAGCTCACATTTCTGGAGGAAGAATCGCGGCCAGGGAAGGCTTTTTGTGCAGAGATAATTACACCAATGGGAACCAGCGTGGAAAATCAATGGAGGAGGCAGGGAAATAATTAATTGTTTTCGGGCATGCCTCAAATCAAGGCCACTGGTCTCCGAAAAAAAGTTAAAAGATTCGTCCTTCGTCCTTTTCTTACCACATCAAAGGTGTTTATCTCTAATAGGATGTATATCTCTGAGGTCGGGAAGAAACCACAACTATTTTTTTTCAGGAAATGAAAAATATAAAATGTTCAGGAACATCTTTACATTTTGAAAACAAAGCAATGCTGCCTCCTCAAAGTTGGTGTTGTGACTTTATATATTGTCAATTACTTGCATATATATATATATATATATATGAGGGCGAGAGGTGGTGGAGTTAGTTGCTTTAGCAGACAGTTTGAGGGTCCAATGAAGTTAAGAGATTTTGTCCAAAGGATTTTTGTACAACTTTCCATTGGTTCAGTATTTTCCAAACAACACACAGATGTTAGGGTGTTCAATGGCACTGATTTATGCAAACAAAACACCTCAAAAATGGAGTTAGGAGGTTTCCTCCGGACAGCAACGATATACTGTAGCCTATACAGTAGTACCCGGTTCACTGGTTCCCTGGAAACAACTGATACAGTATAAACAACCCTCATTTTCTGCGTGTGTGTGCGTGCGTGCGTGCGTGCGTGCGTGCGTGCGACAGCTCCAAGACAGAGACACCCATACACAAACACAAACAACTCTCAAATATCCCAAACCCTGTCAGTGCAGCTCAGACATCATGCTGTGCTGTGGATGCAGAGAACCTCAAGCACAAGCACGGGTCGGCCCGCCCGACTTCAAAACATCCCCCAGGAGCAAAGACACCGTCTACACGTCTAGAAATAAAATACCCAGGTGAAGGTTTAAGCGTGTGCTCCATGCTGCAGTCTGTACGAGAAGAATGTATAAGAACAGACCAAGAGAGACAGTAAACGCTATTGACAATGAAGGGACAATTTACGTCATAATGTGTCATTTACGTCATATTGTCTCTTTATTGTTAATGGTGTCTAATGTTTGTGTTTGCACCGTTTGTTTTACATCACCAAATCAACATGAGTTAGACTTTAATAGCGCCCCCCACTTCACACGAGTGTGATTTTTATATATATACATATATATATATATATATATACACACATATATACACACACACATACATACTTATTTTTCACACAAACCAAATAACTAACAGTATTCTATACTTCATTGTGCAAAAACAGTGAAGATACCCTTCTTGACTGGTTTTGAATAATGCTGGTGATATGCTGCAGGCTACTTGAAATGTTGTTTATATATATATATATAAATATATATATATATATATATATATATATATAAATATATATATATATATATAAATATATATATATATATATATATATATAAATATATATATATATATATATATATATATATATATATATATATATATATATATATATATATATATATGCTGCAGGCTACTTGAAATGTTGTTTACCCCCTAAAATGTAGAGAACGTCTTCACTGTGCAGCCTGGAGGAGACTGAGCAGAAATAAGTCAGGAGAAGTGAATTCTCTCCTGCTGCATCGATTCTCATTGGCCAGGCTGTCTGTGGCCAGTGAAGTGCACTGTGTACTGCAAAGGGAAGATGACTGTGTTTTCCTCCAACAAAACCAATATATATATAACATATAACATAACATTATGTTATACTTCATTGGGCAAAAATAGTGAAGATTCCCTTCCTTACTGGTTTTGAATGCACTTTTGGAATTATTTCGCCTACAATGATCGACATGCCCAAAATAAAGGATTATTATTTGATTATTTTCTTAAATTAAATTAGCGATGTACAGTATTATTATATTGTTGTTCATCTTCATTTCCATGGCGATGCGTCAGTTCCTGTGACACATTCCTGAGGGCTACAACGTGTCTTCGCCCCCTCCATGCAGCCCGGTGGGTAAATGTCAGTGCCTTCAGGCCGCCCAGTGGCAGGTGGGTCTGCTCCCCCGAGCAAGGCGCTACGGAGCATGCTCAGTCCGTCTCGCTGCAACGCCAAGTATAAATGATCCCGCCGTACCGCCCGGCTTTCGACTCCAGAGGTATTTAGATAACGTCTCGGGTTTGTTGCTGAAAACGCCCCGGCTCATATCGTTGCTTCATCGATGACACGCTGACATTATTGACGACTCGGCCAAAAGTCAAACTGAAAAGCTATAAGAAGGGAGTCGATGCATACTGTAAATACTTCCAAAAGGCCAATGAGATCTCAGTATATCGAATAGAGCCACCAAACTAGAGTTACAGTAAGTCACAGCTGGCTAATAGCTTCCTTGACTGACATGACAAAAAGTACAGGAAAACAGACAGACAGATAGCCAGGTCGACTAGCCTCTGTGGCTAGCGTTCACACCACTTACAGGAGCGCTCGTCTTAAAAAGTGTGGCAGTCGAGTCTTCTTTTGAACGGGTGGCGGTGTGAAGGGAACAGTGCGGCGGATATGGCGGATATGGGTACTAGTTAAGGCTAGCTAGGATAGCAGGCTGGATGCGTATATGCCTCTCCCTGGAATGGACCCGCTGCTCAGAATAGCCGGTGGCAGATGCCTTCCTCCCCTCTGTGTGTTATTTGGAGTCCAAGGGCAATGGAATCCTGCCTCGCAGGGCACAGAGGTGGAGCGTTGCTTTGCTTCAGGACAGAGGGAAGGAGTGGAGGAGGAGGAGGAGACGGGGGGGAGGGGGGAGGGGAGGAGGTGCGAGCTGGACAAACGCATCAGCTGCCAAGCCCATGGTGTTGGCATGGTGGCAGGCTGCTTGCATTGTATTAACCCATGATGTACGATTGATACGGGGCCAAAAAGAACAGGTTGAGGAGGCAGCGTGGGATGAGGCCACCAGGTTGTGCAGGAATGATGAAAACCATTCAAGTTAAATCAGCCAGCACTATATACGCTATATATCTTTATATATATATCTTATACACTATATATCTTTGGACTTGAAGGTGAGTCAGCCGTCAGCTGCTGAAGCCATTCCACGGAGGGGCGTGTGTGTGTGTGTGTGTGTGTGTGTGTGTGTGTGTGTGTGTGTGTGTGTGTGTGTGTGTGTGTGTGTGTGTGTGTGCATGTGCAGTGGGTGAGGCAGTTAAGATCACCAAGTTCAGCCTGTCGGATCATCATGCTCAGCATGTAAAACGGTACGCTGTGTCATTGCTGCGCTGCAGGAAGTCAAGTCAAAACAAGCCTCCAGGCCCGTTAAAGGCTCTTTAATAACAGGGCCCGCTTGGCAGGACGGGCTGATTGACTGCTTATGGACCTCTGGACTGACATGCTAATGTGTTGGGGAGGGTGAGGGACAATGTCGGTAAGGAGGAGGGGGGGGGGGAAACAAAGTCCGAAAAGTTTTAACGAGACGCAAACAAAGCCCTCCAATGATTTTCTTGTCAAGGACAGGACATGCATCAATGCCACCAGCCGTCAGCGTCCCACTTCACAACACTGACTTGCACTTTATTGCATCAGGGTGACAGAATAACAGAGGAGAACACTTCAAAGACACTCACTAGACAATAAGACATGGTCTTGTCCTGTCCTGTGTGCCTTGAGAGAGGTGGGTGTGCGGGCCCCGCTGTATACATCTGGAGGCCAAAGGCAGCAGGAAAGTGGCTTTTAGAAGCCCAGCCGGGGAGATTGCTGCTGGTGGAGCAGCAGACTATAAGGAATGCCCCCATTCCCTTACCTGGCTCTATCTGCAGAGAGCCACCGATTTAACACAGGGTGCTGCCTGGCCTTCCAGCCCCAAAGGCAGCTTATCTGAGGTGATATATATATGCTGCAGGCTACTTGGAAGTTTTGTTTAAAAATGTTGAGAACTTATTCATTGTGCAGCCTGGAGGAGACTGAGCAGAATAAGTTACAGTAGGAAAAGTGCATTTTTTCACTTTGCAGCAGTGGCAGCAGTGATTGAGGCTCAAACCATTCGAAATAATTTTGAGGGACATACGTAGACAATACGATATTAAATATTAAAAGCACATTTAAAATGCATATTATTTGCGCTTTAAAGCATAATCCATCAAATAAACCTTGAACGATTATTTACTATTGCAATTTATTTTGGGTTACCCCCTTTTTTTTAAGCTTAGATTGACTGCGGCCTACAGGCTGCAAGAGTTTTGTTTTTTTCATCAGTCAAGTGTTATATTTTGAATTGACTGGATGTGCTGTTTCTACAGCAACAGGGGGAGTCAACAGAACAACATAAAAAGAGCTTCAGGTTTCAAATTGAGAATAATATGATGCTGCTCCCATTCCAAACATGACGAGCAGCCAGACATGAAGCTGCACCTCTGGGTCACCGTCATGCATAAAGAAGGAGCCAGATATGCCCAGAGGAAATTGAACTTTTGGCACTTGAAAAGAAACTCCTAGAATTTGAAATGGGCAACTATTGGGAGTCGAGAAGTTGTTTATAGAAATGCGAGCAGACTGGTTGACGCACGTACGAGCAGAGACGGCTATCAAACACCCAGCCTGCTTTTAGCAGCGTCAGATCGTCATGTCATTCACACTGCCAGGTACATACTGCCTCAGTTCAAGAGCAAACTTTCAAACCCTTCATATGGGCCCGGGCACAGAGAGACAAAGAATACAAAATGATATCATCTATGAAACTGAACAACCTAAGCCAAAATATTAGGAATGTGACACCGATACCAAACTGTAAAACCGAGGTAAGACTGAGCAATGAAAGCAGAGTGAGCGATGTGGATATAACTGTAACTGTAAAGGACAGGGCTGTGTTGCACCTTCTCAAGCCTAACGTGAGCAATTACAGAGCTAAATCTTTTTTTTCATAAACACAACTACTAGCTTAACAAGCAACGAACGACTCATGAACCAACAAAATGCGTCTCACTTCCACCGTAGCGATTTCAATAAAACATGTCCAGTAATTCAACACCTGTGACAATACACATATATAGACCCCCCCCCCCAGCTGTGTTGCGTTGGCTGTATGAATATGTGGTGCCCAACGGAGAGAAACACAAATGAATATGAGCAAACAAGAAGTGGGTTGCCAGTTTGCTATAAGGAAAGGGCCGAGCAGCAAATGTCTCTTGCTGATAGGCGTTTATATGCACACATAGCTGCACTGGGCAGCTCCAGATCACCTTACTGAGGCAGCGAGGAGGGGACCGGCGTGGGGGGAGGGAGGGAGGGGTTGCTGCATGGGGGAAAGTAATACCACCCTCGCTGTTAATCCATTTTGGGCGAGAACCCCTTTTGGTGTTAGCATTGTGCTATGCTTTAGCTATTGAAAAAGAGCAGATCTACAAGCTCGTAGCGCGCCACCGAGTGGCGCGCCACCGAGTGGCGCGCTACGAGCTTGTAGGTCTGCTATTTTTTGAAAAATCGTGAAAATGTGCCTCAAATTTGGAATATATATTTTTTTCAGAACAAACGTTTTTAACTGAAATCTTTGCTTCTGGGGAAGTCCCTGGAACAACATATTTTCAGATGGGGGTCTCGGAGGCCAATTACAGATCATTTTTGGGGTCCTTGACATGAAATATTGAGTGATATATAGGCCTAGAAACGTAGGTATTTCAGAAAACTGTCAGGATTTTTCAGGCCTAAATGGGTTAATGTCCTGGTGCTCCACATGGCTGTGTTCTGCTCTATACGCACAACAGCTGGATGCCCGTTCTGGCTCGGGGGAAATTGGGTGGTTTCTCTTGGCACCGTTTAATTGGGAATGTTAACACAGGTTCAGAGCTATTTTTAATCAGTAGAGCACATGGGTGTGTGTGGGGGGGGGGGGGGGGGGGGGTGTATATCTCACTAGAGGATGTCTCAAGATATAAAGAGCGTGAGAGAGGGAGATTTCCTCAGACGTTGGGCCTCGTGTCTGGTTGCCAAATGGGACCGCTCGTTCAGCAACCGGGCACTGCAGTGCAACAGGACAGAGAACGGCAAGAAGGGGCTTATTAAATGCACTGTAATTAGCGGTCTTAACGCCGGGAAGAACACAAAAAAACGTAACGTCTTAACGAGGATGTGACGCAACTGCGGACGCGTGGAGTATGGGAAGAATGCGTGTGCACAGCTCCGTGGATCGTGTGGAATGAGCTCCTTCTGAAGCGACAGCTAGGGTCCAGCAGACTTAACCCATTCTGACCGGGAACCCATTTTGGTGTTAGTATCATGCCATGCTTTAGCTATTGAAAAATAGCAGATCTACAGTGGCGCGCTACGAGCTTGTATAGGTCTGCTATTTTTGAAAAATCGAAGAACGACTGACATTTTTTAGAATCTGATCTCAGGTCAGAATGGGTTCATCAGACCAGTGTGTGTCCAGTGGAAACCTCGTATGAATCTGATCTCAGGTCAGAATGGGTTAAGCAGCACTATAGTCCCCCGAGGGGGCCATGAGACATCCCAGCTATGCCATTCAGAGGAGCTCCAGCTGCCAGGACCACCACACTACCCACGTGGCGCGCCGCGACACCACCAGGAGTAACAGCCTCATAAATGGGCCGCGTGGGATCTATACTGTTGAGTTGTGACCGTGGCTGTGAAACGGCCCAAATGCACGTTTTCATTACAGATAGTCTATTAAGGAATGTGTGGGCGGTGCTGCTGGTGGTGGAGGAGTAACTCTGCAACGTTTCAATCTCCAGTGAGAGATGGCTGCGGTGGAACACGATCATCCGTCTTCAGAGCATCACAGCTGCTGGCATGCTAATAGGCAATTTTAACGCCTGTGCTCGCAGGGATTAAAACTGATGCCTGGCCACTGTAGCATAATCCCCCAAAATGTGGCTTTCTTTTTCTCCCAAATACAGTCAACCCAAAATACTGCGGCTGTTTTCTCTTGTTCCAGTGGCCCCCACTTCATGGTTAGGACCATTTAGGTCCCAGGTAGCCCTTTGAACATTTCAAATTCAGTTCACCACATGAACAAATGTGGGCCTTCGCCGATAACGATCTTTAAAATCTCAACCGCAAAAGGACATTTAAGCCGGGTGTGGCTGGAGTCCCGTTTCACGACAAAGCAGATCCCTTACAACCCTATTATAAAACTAAGGACTGAATTAAGTCGAGGCTGCAACTCGATTGTGCAATGCAGGTCAACAGGGGGACAAACTGTTCACATTCACAATCCTTTTCACACTACTGTGTTTATACTGAAATGCTGAGTCATGCTACACGGATCCGCGGGCCTCAGAATGGAGGTCGGGGGGGGAGAACACAAAACAATTCATTTCACCAGTTCACCAGTGTTGTACACCAATTCTGTCAGAGTGTTTGCCTATGACGTGACGTGCCTAAAATACGCTAGGGTTTATGTGTTGTAAACACTAAACACCCACAGCCTTGGGCTTTGATCACCACCACCTGGCCCACATTTGGGTCCTCAGTCCTCACCGCACCGTGGCGTAACAGAGGAGATATGTTACAGTTGTTAGACCATCCCATTGGACATCTATTTAAACCATGGTGGCCGGCCACAATGGTGAATTATCTTGGCCACCAACCCCGTCCCACAATCCCCCCCCTCTGCTCAGCCTTTGAACTCGTGTCTGACACATAAACAGTGCTAATGAAGACTAAATTATCATGCTGATCCCTTTGTCTCCGTGCTACTTTGCCCAGTGGCTGGGCTTTGATGTGAGAGGAAGCAGCCAGGGAGAGGTGGAGGAGGTGGAGGGTGGGAGGACAGCCGTCATCACCCACCCACCCAGCCGCCCGCCAGCCTGATTCCCCATTCCAGCAGCTTCAAGGCAGCCTCCTCGCCCCTCCTCGCCTCCCCTGCGGAGGTCCTGCTACGTCTGAAACGTCGGCGGATCATATTTTAAAAGCACCAGATTACTGTCCTGCCCCTCCTCCTCCTCTCCACTGAGATTAAAGCTGTCATTACCATTAACGGCTGCTTCTTTAAAATGTATTTTTTAACCCATTTTGACCTGAGATCAGATTAAAAAAAATGTTTTCTACATCCTGACAGTTGTAAACTTGGAAAAAGCTATGTTTCTATGTCAGTCGCTCTTCGATTTTCCAAAAATAGCAGACCTACAAGCTCATAGCGCGCCATTTTTTCAATAGCTAAAGCATAACATAATGCTAACATTCTGGGTTCCTGCCCAGAATGGGTTAAGGTAAAATCTTGGGTCAGCTGAATGCAGGGTTCCACACTCAACACCCGGCTATAAGGAGGCAATGGAACGCCTTCTAAAAGTATAAAACGTTATATATAATGTAAAGTTAATATAACGTTAATAAGAGAACAAAACCTCATTATTTAATCTAACTGAAATTATTAAAAGCTCGTCGTTCAGCGAGACTCAACTCATTGAAAAAGGAGGACATTGCAAACATTCAGTTTTGCATAAAGGTGAATTAACTTAACCCATTCTGAACGGGAACCCATTTTGGTGTTGGCATCATGTTATGCTTTATCTATTGAAAAATAGCAGATCTACAAGCTCATAGCGCGCCACCGAGTGGCGCGCTACGAGCTTGTAGGTCTGCTATTTTTGAAAAATCGAAGAACGACTGACATTTTTATAATCTGATCTCAGGTCAGAATGGATTAATCAGACCAGTGTGTAGTCCCGTGGAAACCTCGTATGAATCTGATCTCAGGTCAGAATGGGTTAAAAAGCATCCCTATGGTCCAGGTGTGCTAAGACACTAAAGACGGCTGTCCAGCTATAATGTTGCATCATGTAGACGTTCCCATTGCGTTGTCCTGAACCTGAGACCCTGATAATTGCTGATCAGATATTTAACCCATTCTGACCTGAGATCAGATTCATACGAGGTTTCCACGGGACACACACTGGTCTGATTAACCCATTCTGACCTCAGATCAGATTCTAAAAATGTCAAGTCGTTCCTCGATTTTTCAAAAATAGCAGACCTACAAGCTCGTATCGCGCCACTCGGTGGCGCGCTATGAGCTTGTAGATCTGCTATTTTTCAATAGCTAAAGCATAACATGATGCCAACACCAAAATGGGTGCCCGGTCAGAATGGGTTAATATCCTTCCAAGGAGAGGAAAGACGAGATTATAAACGTATACAGCACAAAGCACCTCTCCATATCTTACAGGAACACGAAGCAATTCAAAGGAAAAAAGCCCCCCTAGTACAACATTATGAGTAAAGTGTGTGATATTTACACTGTGAATACTGTCTGTGCAACAAGACGGAATCCAATCTGTTTATTTCTCCAATCGGTAGATTCGGCCTCGAAAACCTCAACTAAAAATAGGCCTTTTGCCGGCGGCCTTTTTAAGGTCACAGCTCGGGGTCCCGTCTGAGGCAGCAGCAGGGAGACCGCATGGACCAACACACAACATTTATATTCAACTCACTGTAGCACATCGGACAAAATAATGTGGTAAAATAACCACAAATGACTATGTCGATGGCAACTCATTTGAAACAAAACATACTCTCTCCACCATGCCTTTGGCCTGGTGGAGACAATAAATCTACTTTAGATATCTGAAAATAAATGTGAAAATTGTATTACCACTTTTTTTAAAACGGCATGCTAATATTAGTTTCAAACCATTCAATTCAAAGAATAAATAAAGCCAATTTCCAGGATATGTTATGTAAAGAGAACACGGGGCTGCTGCTAACCTTCAGACCGGAGCACGACCGACCGTGCTGCCGTACAGGTGTTGAATTAGGAAATTAATTCAAACTCAACCAAACAGTGAATTATTTGGAAAGGGATATTTAAGATTCAGGCCTGAACGGAGGAGAAATGTCTTGAGGAAAGCAAACAAGGCTGCAGGTCAAAGAGGTCGTTGTTCTTTTTCACAACAGCCTCCTCCAATGTTATATTATATATATATATATATTTTACACTGCACTGGACCAAAGAAAACTGAACAGTGAGCAGTTTTTGTAAAGATACCGAAAACAAAGTTAACTTAACTGGAACAACAATAAAAATAGCCGAGCAGGTATAGTGCTCTATGGGGGGGGGGGGGGGGGATAAAACAAGCTGGCATCTTGATAAACTACCACTAATGTAGAGTTCAAAGTCACCACTGAAGAGCAAACTAACTAAAGGCAACTAAGGCCTAAGCTATGGTCCATAGAATAACAGTGTTGCTTGTCGACGCGATCTGGGCAAGTAACACCGTTGTGCGATGCTATATAATGCAATGAGGTGAATAGGTAGAGGGTAGGTAGGATGACATGGCAGCATTTTGACCCCGGACATATCAGGTCATTTCTGTCGTCTCTCAATAAAAAAAAAACCTAAAACCCAAGTCTGGGCCCTAAAGGGGGGGGACTCACCCGCCTGCGACAGAATGGTAATCCCTGAGTAATGATGTTGATGCTGAATATCTTGAGCACTTTCTGGGGGGGCAAGACCTCCTTGGTCACATCCAAAGGGTCCCGAGAGGCGGCCCGGCTCTCCGGCGGAGCCTTCGGGGCCTTCTCCTCCTTGGGCATCTTTTTGCGGGCGCCGGCGGAGGCGGCAAAGCGGGCTATGGGGCAATGCCGCAGCATCGCAAAGGGAGGAAAAAATAAAGAAGTGCGCAGAGTCGCAGACTACTGGGTCATAGCCCTGAAGAGACACGGGGGTCAGGTAATGTCAGGAGCTGACCGAGCTCTCTGGTTGAAATACGGTTCACTGGACGACCGTCAGGACGTGTCACTGCAGTCCTGCTCTCATGACTGTCCACTCAGAACTCGCTGCCCCGCAGGCCTGCTCCTTTTAAAAGATCTCCAGGGTGTGAGGTCACCGTTGTGCCCCTGCCAGCCAGAGCAGCAGCTGCAGGCTTGAAGGGAAAGGGGAGGAACAGACCCCGCCCATCTCGCCACCCACCCCACGCATGGAACCCTCCTCCCTTCTGCCAACTCACAGACAACCACCACCGCCACGGCCTCCGCCCCGGCCCGGCCCAGTCACTGTGGAATCTGCTCTCGTGACCCCGCGGGGCGTGGAATGTGTACCAACAGTCGTCCCGACAAGGCACATGTGTGTGCGCGGACGGAGCCCCCAGAGCTTCCTCATCGCAGTCATTCTCCGACCCCCCCCCCCACCCACAACCCCCCCCAGCCCCCCGGCTTCTGATACTCCCAACTTGCCAGAGAGGAATCAGCTGTTTGAACGCAGAACCTCAGCGATGCCCTGAGTAACTGTTTGAACGCAGAAGCTCAGCGATGCCCTGAGTAACGCGTAATCATCTGTGCACAACGCACCACAGACAAAACAAAACGGTATATTCTCATTTGGGTGACTATAATGTTTTCTTTCGGCTTTTTAAGCGACGACGGGTCCAAGGATACCTTTCACCGTGTCCTCTATTCGCCGAGGTGTGAAGGAATGCCAATACCGTTGTCTATGTGAGGGAAGTGGCTGAAGGATATTTCAGGATCCCATCACAGTATTAGTATGTGTGACACATTTCACTTCAACAAGGCTTCATTTGGCCCGCTGTCAGGAAGGATGGTTGGTCTTTTCTCCCTTTTTTATAAACTGGAGTAAAGCGCAGGTCGACCTTTTCCCCATGTTGTTGGCTGTCAGTGTTTGACTCGCCTAAAGAGGCCTAAACTATCAAGACACTTCTGACAGAAAGCACACAATGAACAACGGATTGGGAAAGTTTGCTCGATGCGGGTCTTTCAGAATAGAGTTAAAATGGACTTGAGTTGAAAACAAGGACATTAGACCTTGGCATAGAGTTAAAATGCCACAAGGACATTAGACCTCGGTATAGAGTTAAAATGCCACAAGGACATTAGACCTCGGTATAGAGTTAAAATGCCACAAGGACATTAGACCTCGGTATAGAGTTAAAATGCCACAAGGACATTAGACCTCGGTATAGAGTTAAAATGCCACAAGGATATTAGACCTCGGTATAGAGTTAAAATGCCACAAGGACATTAGACCTCGGTATAGAGTTAAAATGCCACAAGGACATTAGACCTCGGTATAGAGTTAAAATGCCACAAGGACATTAGACCTCGGTATAGAGTTAAAATGCACGCCACAAGGACGTTAGACCTCGGTATACAGTAGCAGCCGTTCAAAGTCAAAGAGACACAGGACAGAGCTGTAAAGTACTGTAGATCCTTTCAGCTCCGCAGGAACACTTTTATCTACCCAACGACAATAAGGCATGCTCACTGTCTCCGTGTGCTGCCCTTTCCCAGGCATTAAACATTTAAACCAAAAAACAAGTTAAGGCCCATTCTCTGGTTGTTGTTTTGCTTCTGAGGTGGGAAAAACATATGAATAATAATTCAGAAGAACAATGAAGGCCTGGGCTGTGGGCTCAGCGGTCCAGGTACATTGGCTGGTAATCCAGTCTGGCAGTGTGCCGCGGGTTCGACTCCCGATCCCGACAGCCAAACTAATCGATTTGATTGGTTATTAAAATACAGAAATAATTGGTTGTTAATGAAACCTGTTCAACAACTTTTCACACACGATATGTACAGTATCTAATTTAATAAACAGATTACAGTAAGAACCACCATACATTTAATACATACTATTTAATATGGACCAGGCCTGGCCAATGGGAGGGCACCAATAGAATAGCTCTGTCAAACACTATGTCGGATGTTAGGAACGAACCAATCAGTGATGACGCCACATTATCAGCTATAGAAAACTGCAGCAAAGACACTCCCCCCACCCCTGCCCCACCCCCAAACAGGGAGCCTTGCGCAGCATTCCACAAAGACCCAAGGTTAAATCTGCCTTACGTGTCTGACATTCCTACCAATTACCTTGGGCTGATCGTGTTCTAGCGTCCCGGGGCAGAGTGCTGTGTCTATGTCACAGACATAGCTCTGGTAGCCGGAGAGGAGATTAGGCCCACAGCTCATGTAACCTGGATGCATAGAAATGGGAGCTCCGTTGGAACTGTGAGACATGTTGGAAAAACAAGCTGGTCCTAGAGCTGTAGCTGTGCAGGTGTTTGGTCTGCTGGACATCTGGGTTCAACCAGTAAACTGATCTCCAGTCAAGTTTTTATCGGCCCGGGATGAGATGAGAAGATAATGAAGGTTATAACTATAGGGCTGCGACTATCTATTCTTTTATTGCCTGTGCTTTCGAGTTTCGATTACTTTTTTAATTCATCGAATGATCTTGAAGTCATGCATCAACGAAATGGACACAAAAAGTACTACGGTACTTTAAAATGACCACTTAACCCATTCTGACCGGGCACCCATTTTGGTGTTGGCATCATGTTATGCTTTAGCTATTGAAAAATAGCAGATCTACAAGCTCATAGCGTGCCACCGAGTGGCGCGCTATGAGCTTGTAGGTCTGCTATTTTTGAAAAATTCGAAGAACGACTGACATTTTTAGAATCTGATCTCAGGTCAGAATGGGTTAATCAGACCAGTGTGTGTCCCGTGGAAACCTCGTATGAATCTGATCTCAGGTCAGAATGGGTTAAGCCCCAGGCCATTTTAAGCCTGTATCGTGCCAAATCAGCAAAAATAGCCTATCTACAAGCTCAGAACATTAAGCGTGCGTCGGATCGGGACGTACAGTTTCTACCGTGCGAGTACAACATTTTAACGCTGGATTAATTGCTTATTAATTCAAATGTGATCTCGTGGGTGGCACAGCGGGGTACAGTAGCTATATCAAAGAGTTGTCCTTGTGCCGGCACAGATTATGTTAATTGTTGCACCCCTCTACTGTAATGGAACCGGATCCACTGGGTGCTAGTGATGGCTGAGTCTGAACACTTCTTCCTGCTCATCACATGTCAACAACAACACCTGCTGGCTTATGCACTTATGATGACGCATTTTTAACTGGAACGAGAGGTCCCAACAGTCAAATGATAGCTGGAAGATTGGCTAAAGTGTATTATCACATGCAGAGAATGTGCGGTTCTTGCTCGAAAAAAAAAATGAAACCAATTCATTAAAATGTTGAAGAAGGTGTTTTCTCAAAGGGGGTTTCTGCAATTTAGTAATAATTCAAATAGATAAGCAGCACTATGGTGCGATAAGGTTTAGGGTTTGGCGGAGGGATACTGTAGAAGCCATTTTCAAGCTTTATACAAAATTATTCATGCTAATTTAACTGAGTGTACAAAAGGATTTAAATTGACCCTAAAATAAATAAATATAAAAAGCTACAGTAGGAGTTAACACAATGTCACTCGCTAGTCGCTACCAAACTGAAGCACATGTTCCGGTTCAGCTGGGGAGTAGAGGTCACAGGGGTCACATTTGTTGTGGGGGAACCGTGAGACTGCTGCAGTGGCGGAGGTCGGAGGTCAAGCATGTCTGGGTGCGTTCCCCTGAATCAGCAAAACAAAACCAATCCCTGCCTCTCAGTAACTGGAGTCCACGGGGCAGGGTTCCTACACACACTTTACCAAACCAATCCCTGCCTCTCAGTAACTGGAGTCCAAGGGGCAGGGTTCCTACGCACACTTTACCAAACCAATCCCTGCCTCTCAGTAACTGGAGTCCAAGGGCCAGGGTTCCTACGCACACTTTACCAAACCAATCCCTGCCTCTCAGTAACTGGAGTCCAAGGGGCAGGGTTCCTACGCACACTTTACCAAACCAATCCCTGCCTCTCAGTAACTGGAGTCCAAGGGGCAGGGTTCCTACACACACTTTACCAAACCAACCCCTGTCTCTCAGTAACTGGAGTCCAAGGGGCAGGGTTCCTACGCACACTTTACCAAACCAATCCCTGCCTCTCAGTAACTGGAGTCCAAGGGGCAGGGTTCCTACGCACACTTTACCAAACCAACCCCTGCCTCTCAGTAACTGGAGTCCAAGGGCCAGGGTTCCTACGCACACTTTACCAAACCAACCCCTGCCTCTCAGTAACTGGAGTCCAAGGGGCAGGGTTCCTACACACACTTTACCAAACCAATCCCTGCCTCTCAGTAACTGGAGTCCAAGGGGCAGGGTTCCTACACACACTTTACCAAACCAATCCCTGCCTCTCAGTAACTGGAGTCCAAGGGGCAGGGTTCCTACACACACTTTACCAAACCAATCCCTGCCTCTCAGTAACTGGAGTCCAAGGGGCAGGGTTCCTACACACACTTTACCAAACCAACCCCTGCCTCTCAGTAACTGGAGTCCAAGGGGCAGGGTTCCTACACACACTTTACCAAACCAATCCCTGCCTCTCAGTAACTGGAGTCCAAGGGGCAGGGTTCCTACACACACTTTACCAAACCAACCCCTGCCTCTCAGTAACTGGAGTCCAAGGGGCAGGGTTCCTACACACACTTTACCAAACCAACCCCTGCCTCTCAGTAACTGGAGTCCAAGGGGCAGGGTTCCTACACACACTTTACCAAACCAACCCCTGCCTCTCAGTAACTGGAGTCCAAGGGGCAGGGTTCCTACACACACTTTACCAAACCAACCCCTGCCTCTCAGTAACTGGAGTCCAAGGGGCAGGGTTCCTACGCACACTTTACCAAACCAACCCCTGCCTCTCAGTAACTGGAGTCCAAGGGCCAGGGTTCCTACACACACTTTACCAAACCAACCCCTGCCTCTCAGTAACTGGAGTCCAAGGGCCAGGGTTCCTACACACACTTTACCAAACCAACCCCTGCCTCTCAGTAACTGGAGTCCAAGGGCCAGGGTTCCTACACACACTTTACCAAACCAACCCCTGCCTCTCAGTAACTGGAGTCCAAGGGGCAGGGTTCCTACACACACTTTACCAAACCAACCCCTGTCTCTCAGTAACTGGAGTCCAAGGGGCAGGGTTCCTACACACACTTTACCAAACCAATCCCTGCCTCTCAGTAACTGGAGTCCAAGGGGCAGGGTTCCTACGCACACTTTACCAAACCAACCCCTGCCTCTCAGTAACTGGAGTCCAAGGGCCAGGGTTCCTACGCACACTTTACCAAACCAACCCCTGCCTCTCAGTAACTGGAGTCCAAGGGGCAGGGTTCCTACACACACTTTACCAAACCAATCCCTGCCTCTCAGTAACTGGAGTCCAAGGGGCAGGGTTCCTACACACACTTTACCAAACCAATCCCTGCCTCTCAGTAACTGGAGTCCAAGGGGCAGGGTTCCTACACACACTTTACCAAACCAATCCCTGCCTCTCAGTAACTGGAGTCCAAGGGGCAGGGTTCCTACACACACTTTACCAAACCAACCCCTGCCTCTCAGTAACTGGAGTCCAAGGGGCAGGGTTCCTACACACACTTTACCAAACCAATCCCTGCCTCTCAGTAACTGGAGTCCAAGGGGCAGGGTTCCTACACACACTTTACCAAACCAACCCCTGCCTCTCAGTAACTGGAGTCCAAGGGGCAGGGTTCCTACACACACTTTACCAAACCAACCCCTGCCTCTCAGTAACTGGAGTCCAAGGGGCAGGGTTCCTACACACACTTTACCAAACCAACCCCTGCCTCTCAGTAACTGGAGTCCAAGGGGCAGGGTTCCTACACACACTTTACCAAACCAACCCCTGCCTCTCAGTAACTGGAGTCCAAGGGGCAGGGTTCCTACGCACACTTTACCAAACCAACCCCTGCCTCTCAGTAACTGGAGTCCAAGGGCCAGGGTTCCTACACACACTTTACCAAACCAACCCCTGCCTCTCAGTAACTGGAGTCCAAGGGCCAGGGTTCCTACACACACTTTACCAAACCAACCCCTGCCTCTCAGTAACTGGAGTCCAAGGGCCAGGGTTCCTACACACACTTTACCAAACCAACCCCTGCCTCTCAGTAACTGGAGTCCAAGGGGCAGGGTTCCTACACACACTTTACCAAACCAATCCCTGCCTCTCAGTAACTGGAGTCCAAGGGGGCACGGTGAAAAGATATGATTATACCCAAAGATTTGTAGCCACAATTAAAAAGGGGTTCCGGCCCGGACGGTTAGCTCAACCGTCTGGGCACCTAGGCTGCCAAGCCAGCCGGACGGCGTGCCGCAGGTTCGACTCCCGAGCCCGACGGCCTTTGCCGCGTGTCACTCCCTATCTTCCCCCCTTTCCTGTCTAAATACTGTACCCTATCAATAAAGGCAGAAAACGCCCCCAAAATATATATTTTTAAAAATGAAAAAAGGGGGGTTCTAGAGTGGAGGCATAGTTGTCTGCTTGTTGTTGGGGTGGGTGTTGTGCTTGTTGTTGGGGTGGGTGTTGTGCTTGTTGTTGGGGTGGGTGTTGTGCTTGTTGTTGGGGTGGGTGTTGTGCTTGTTGTTGGGGTGGGTGTTGTGCTTTCTGCCCGGTTGGCTCCATCAAAATGATGGCACACAGTGTGAAGTGTTCCATACGGAGACATTCAGCCTCCATTAAGAATGAGAAATTAAATACAAATGCACAACAACAACAAAGGCTCTCTCTCTCTCTCTCTCTCTCTCTCTCTCTCCGTGGTTCAACGTAGAACCAATGCACACTGGTAGAAGAATGAAGCTCTATCCATGCCAACTCCTCTCCCATAGCTTTGAGGGTTCCATGTGTGTGCGTGTGTGTGTGTGTGTGTGTGTGTGAGCGTGTGTGTGTGTGTGTGTGTGTGTGTGTGTGTGTGTGTGTGTGTGTGTGTGTGTGTGTGTGTGTGTGTGTAATCAATCTGATATGACTGATAGGTATGTTTGATAATATCGGTATTCTAAAATGTAATTAAAAATGTATGTCAACCACATGAACCCCGTCGTTAATTTCATTTTGTATACAATAGCATGAAAAGAAGAAAAACTGGCCAGGCTCTTTTCATCGGACTGTATAACTATTGAAGGGAAGGTGGCTTTGACGATTTTCTTTTTTTATAAAAAAAAATGATTTTCTGCGGAAGCACAGCTAAAGGCTTAGCTGGTCTTAGCAACAACCGGGGGATCAAACGAAGTGCAGATAAATATTCTCGGACTACTTAAAAGGTAAGTAGAAACGCTGGCCGTTGGAGGATTATGTATGTGATGTCTACTGCATGTTACAGTACAGGTAGATAAACCAGTACATTATGTATGTGATGTCTACTGCATGTTACAGACTACTGTATAGGTGAGAATTATGTATGTGTCCGTCTCAGTCACCCCTATCCCAGGGCCCCAAACGTTTTGCACTTTTCACACTGCACACAATTTCATTTACCACAAACACACACACACACACACACACACCCCCACCCCTATTTGGGAGAATAATATCTTGTGGGAAGTCATAAAAAATTGCAGGCAAGCATTAATAATTCATATCTGAGGCTGCTATACGGTGGAACGATACTGGTCTACAATCCAGTCCTCCGTGGTGATGGACAGGGGCCATAGAAACGTGCTTGTGTACAAACAATGGCTCTGAATGCCATGCTGATACAGACTGGTCAGCATGTGGATGGACAACGTGTCCAAACACAACCCCACGCCCCAGGGGGTCAGAAACACACTGCCCTGAAATACTGCTGCCCAGTGGCTCTGAAGTCTGGGCATCTAGCCCCGAGCTAGAAACAATCTGAAGTCTGGATATCTAGCCCCGAGCTAGAAACAATGTGAAGTCTGGACATCGAGCCCCGAGCTAGAAACAATCTCAGGCTTTATAGCTCCAAAAAGCCTTGTCACGCGTTCCAACTTCCAATGTCATCACCAGAACGGTGCGTTTTCAAACTTTTCTAAAGACCCCTCTCAAACTAATTTCAAGGAACGCCAGTTTGACATACAGTAGATTTGACCCTTATTTGTCACGATTTCTTTCCATAACCTATAATCTAATCTACGCAATATAAAGTTATTTTAACTTGGACCTGTACACTTGGGCCAACATATAAAAATAAGTAAACTCTCTCAGTTACAGACCCATAAAATCCTCAAGGACCACCTGGGCTCCCTGGACCCCACCCCGAGAACCACTGCACCAGGGATGAAACACACCAACTAGCTCAGCTCATGTACAGACACACACTGCGTGTGCATGCATTGTGCACGCACGCACGCACGCACGCACGCACGCACGCACGCACGCACGCACGCACGCACTCCCACACAGTGCATAATGATTGAGTACAGCCCGGGACCCGGCAGGGCCTTGGAAGGGACAGCCTCCAACAACAATAACTGAACTGACCCCCACCCAACCTGTGGATGTGGTTCAGTTTCCTCAAGACCTCTGCCTCCCTCCGGTGCCTGGGACTGGAACTACAGCCTGCAGATAATATCACTCCACAGTGATTATTATGGCAAAGTTGGCAAACAACCTGTTCTGTGACAAGACGTTTTTGTGGAACGGCGATTGTTGCGATATAATCGTGACAGCCCCGCCACAGGGCTTGACTCATAGTGAATACCGCCGTAGGCTTGACTCATCATAGTGAATACCGCCGTAGGCTTGACTCATAGTGAATACCGCCGTAGGCTTGACTCATAGTGAATACCGCCGTAGGCTTGACTCATAGTGAATACCGCCGTAGGCTTGACTCATAGTGAATACCGCTGTAGGCTTGACTCATAGTGAATACCGCCGTAGGCTTGACTCAGAGTGAATACCGCCGTAGGCTTGACTCAGAGTGAATACTGCCGATGCCGAGCGAAAACCTTGTTTTTGTGTTCTCGTGTAGTCACGAGCAACGAATACTTTTCATTAGTTCAACATTTCTAAAACCCACAAACACACTTTCAATATCTAGCAGATGACCTAAAAAATCACAACACATCCCACAGTGAAGCACTGTGAGCTTGTAGATAGTCGGGTATTAACAGTATGGAGGACATACAGTATGGGAGAACACAATGGTTTCTGACAGAGCAACAATATTCTATGAGCGTTCCTCGTAGCTTTTCTGGGCTACGAGGAGAACAACCTTTTCATTACATCAAATCTCCCATAAGACGGCAAGAGTAATGTCGACTGGATCCGTCATGCCGTCAGCCACGCATCATCATCATCCCCGTCACCATCCTCACACTGAAAGACAGAATATCATCCCCATCACCATCCTCACACTGAAAGACAGAATAGAACTGCCAAACTGGCGGCTAATCAGGCTCTGTGGAAAGACGACAGCTCTTATTAAGCCTCTCATTTGCTGCAGTGAGTTGGAAGCTGCCAGTTAAGTGTGTCCATAGCGTCTGCGAGAGGCCGGCAGCAGTGTTTCCATGAGAACAGGGCTGTCGTCAGTGATGCTGCATGGCCGAGCGGACGGCGTGTCAACCCATTAGCCTCGGTCTGCGTGTGGGCGGACAGGAGGAACAACAACTGGACATCCGCGTGCGACCGACTGTACGTACGTTCCCAGTGCACAGTGCTCGCCCCCAGGCCCCCATGATGGGACTAGAGAAGCCCACCTACTGAGACACAGTATACAGTAGTAGAAACCTCCAGGATTTTAAACCGGGGCTCCCACGTAGAAGAGGCTGAATTTAACCCGGGGCTCCCTACGTAGAAGAGGCTGAATTTAACCCGGGGCTCCCACGTAGAAGAGGCTGATTTTCTACCGATGGAGCAAGCGGCGGTCCTCGCCTTGCCCGTGGAGATGATGTGCTTATGCACAGACTTGGGTCTAAAAATGTAGAGTAAGGGAGAATAGGAGACCACCTCCAGCCACGGCAGAAGTGCAAGTTATATTGTATTAGCATATATAGCCAATTAGCCATAGCATACAGCCATACAGAAATGACGTCGTATTCATTAAAATAAGTACTGGATTGCAGCTTTATAATGCCGAGAGTGAACAGACATTTTGTACCCTCTCTCTGTTCTACAAATGAAATGAACACCGAGAATGTTTTTCTGTGTAGTTGAATCTCCGACTATTTCATCTACACAGCTGCCACTGCCTTCAGATATTGTTCATGCCATGGCTATTTCGCAGCAAAGCAAAAACAAATGACTTGACTGACTTAACGGCCTCTAGTGCAGCGTGCACTCGTACACGAAAGGCCTTAAGTCCAACTATATGGTAACAACACATCCGTACAAAGGCCTCAGTCCAACTAAACGGTAACAACAACACATCCGTAGAAAGAAGCCAGATGCTCTTGTATTTCGAGGCAACAAAAGGCTTTCTTTCTTTCCTTTCATTTTCTTTCTGCGACGGACGGCTCTGGCGATAGAGAGATCACAGGAAGGAAGGAAGGAAGGAAGGCAGGCGGAGGAGGCGCAGAGGCAGAGATGATGTGTGTGTTGGCATGGTGACAGTAATGGCCTCCCCAAGGCCAGCGGCTTGAGAAGGCAGAATGACGATCTGCCTGGCCCTGCAGCCCCTCCAGGAGCCCTGCGCTCGCAAAAGGAACTAAATGAAGGCCATTTTGAGCCGGGGCCCACTCGTAGTAATGAGGTGGCCCGCTGACACGGAGGACAGGCTGGAGAGACGTGACAAGGACGTCGGGGGGTGGGGGGGGGGGGGGGGGGGGGGGGGGGGGAGGTGCAGGGAGCTAGACGGGGGCGATCCGAGCAGTAACAAGAGACGATTGGAAAGAGAAATGGGAGAGAGATATGAGCCTCTCCTCACCGATGCAGTGTCCCCCAGCGGGCCAACAGGGCCGTGTCGTTCCTCAGCCCAGCTAGCCAAACAGATGGCCGCGTTGTGCGCGGTGGAAGTGGAAGGGTAATAATGATCATTTAACCCATTTTGACCCGAGATCAGATTCTAAAAATGTCTGTTTGAAAATGACAGTTTTCTGAAAAAGCTATGTTTTCCATGTCAGTCGTTCTTTGATTTTTCAAAAATAGCAGACCTACAAGCTCGTAGTGCGCCACTCGGTGGCGCGCTATGAGCTTGTAGATCTGCTGTTTTTCAATAGCTAAAGTATAACATAATGTTTAAAACACCAAAAGGGATTCCTGCCCGAAATGGGTTAACTGACTCTCAGTACCTCATCAATCCATTCTCCAAGGTGTTCTGGGATCAGCGCGGCTCCCTGGCAATATGTTGTGACGGGGGGAGAAATGGAACGGATGGAGGAATAGGAGGCAGACGAGTGAAACGACAGATGTTGAGGAACGGTAACTTAACCACATGAACCCTATAGGGTCGCTACACGGGGGGGGGGGGGGGGCAAACAGATGGCGAAAATAGCAGATCTACAAGCTCGACAAAGAGCTTGGTGTAGAGGAGTGGGCCTGGCTAGCAGAGACACCCGCTGGGAGGCTCTAATCACTGGAGTATATCTCTGCTGTCGGGAAGAAACCTCCAAAATGAAAACTCCAAAATGTTCATTTTTCAGGAAATGAAAAACACAGCAATACTGCCTCATCATAGTTGGTGTTGCTACTTTATATATTGTCAATTGTAAAAAAAAATGTAAATGAATGTCATGATATGATATTATAGTACTTTGTCAGTTCACACTGAAATTTGTCTCGCGACCCAGCAGCCAAGTATATGCAGAACACATATACACACATTTGACATAATACAAAGAACAAGACAATTTACATAGATAAAGACAATATCCACCGCTTAGATCATGACACCTTTAACCTTGCACAGGGTCTCCAACACAAAGGGGCCGCTCCCATCGAGTTGATCTTTACCGAGACACCTGAGGAGAATATAGTCCAGAGTCCAGACACACGGGCCATGTCCCTATATGAATACAGTCCAGACACACGGGCCATGTCCCTATATGAATACAGTCCAGACACACCGGCCATGTCCCTATATGAATACAGTCCAGACACACGGGCCATGTCCCTATATGAATACAGTCCAGACACACGGGCCATGTCCCTATATGAATACAGTCCAGACACACGGGCCATGTCCCTATATGAATATAGTCCAGAGTCCAGACACACGGGCCATGTCCCTATATGAATACAGTCCAGAGTCCAGACACACGGGCCATGTCCCTATATGAATACAGTCCAGAGTCCAAACACACGGGCCATGTCCCTATATGAATACAGTCCAGACACACGGGCCATGTCCCTATATGAATACAGTCCAGAGTCCAGACACACGGGCCATGTCCCTATATGCCATCTCAGGCCACAGCATTCACATGCCCTTGCTCTGCCAGTATCTGCCATTATATAAAAGGGAGTGTCCTTGTCGAGTACATAAAGGGACATCCAATTGGCATCCATAGCAGGAAAACATTGTCTGGAGGAGCGCCATGTTTACTGCCGTTCCTTCCAAAGCAATGCTGTGTGTGGTGGCATGCTGTGACAATGTATCTGACGTACATGTGCACACACTACTGCATCTACCCCAAAGTGGGGACCCTCAGGGGTCCTTGGGGGAGACCCAGGGCTCCCCCAGCTAAATGATAGTTTGGAACCAAAATGGACACTTATGGGTCTGTAACTCTGAGAGTGTACAAATGGAGCCATAACGGGTCTATTTGGTTCCATTTGTACACTCTCAGAGTTAAATGAAGTTTGATTTGACGCTATAAATTGCGGTCCCGGAGATAGAAATGCCGTCTGTAGCTTAATGCGTGTCAATGTGGGGGTCCTTGGAATGAAAAGGGTTGAGAATCACTGCTAGAGGTCCAAAGGGGGGTCCGCAGGCTGATGAATGTCAATGTGGGGGTCTTTGACATGGAAAGGTTTAGGGAACCACTGATTTACACAGTGTTCTTGCTGTTGTTTATCATTCATGTTGCTGCGGACTGCTGAGATTGTTGCGTGTTGTAAGTGCAATGTGAGTCACTGTGAGCCAGGGCGTTCACTTCAATGTGAGTCACTGTGAGCCAGGGCGTTCACTTCAATGTGAGTCACTGTGAGCCAGGGCGTTCACTTCAATGTGAGTCACTGTGAGCCAGGGCGTTCACTTCAATGTGAGTCACTGTGAGCCAGGGCGTTCACTTCAATGTGAGTCACTGTGAGCCAGGGCGTTCACTTCAATGTGAGTCACTGTGAGCCAGGGCGTTCACTTCAATGTGAGTCACTGTGAGCCAGGGCGTTCACTTCAATGTGAGTCACTGTGAGCCAGGGCGTTCACTTCAATGTGAGTCACTGTGAGCCAGGGCGTTCACTTCAATGTGAGTCACTGTGAGCCAGGGCGTTCACTTCAATGTGAGTCACTGTGAGCCAGGGCATTCACTTCAATGTGAGTCACTGTGAGCCAGGGCGTTCACTTCAATGTGAGTCACTGTGAGCCAGGGCGTTCACTTCAATGTGAGTCACTGTGAGCCAGGGCGTTCACTTCAATGTGAGTCACTGTGAGCCAGGGCGTTCACTTCAATGTGAGTCACTGTGAGCCAGGGCGTTCACTTCAATGTGAGTCACTGTGAGCCAGGGCATTCACTTCAATGTGAGTCACTGTGAGCCAGGGCGTTCACTTCAATGTGAGTCACTGTGAGCCAGGGCGTTCACTTCAATGTGAGTCACTGTGAGCCAGGGCGTTCACTTCAATGTGAGTCACTGTGAGCCAGGGCGTTCACTTCAATGTGAGTCACTGTGAGCCAGGGCGTTCACTTCAATGTGAGTCACTGTGAGCCAGGGCGTTCACTTCAATGTGAGTCACTGTGAGCCAGGGCATTCACTTCAATGTGAGTCACTGTGAGCCAGGGCGTTCACTTCAATGTGAGTCACTGTGAGCCAGGGCATTCACTTCAATGTGAGTCACTGTGAGCCAGGGCGTTCACTTCAATGTGAGTCACTGTGAGCCAGGGCGTTCACTTCAATGTGAGTCACTGTGAGCCAGGGCGTTCACTTCAATGTGAGTCACTGTGAGCCAGGGCGTTCACTTCAATGTGAGTCACTGTGAGCCAGGGCGTTCACTTCAATGTGAGTCACTGTGAGCCAGGGCGTTCACTTCTAGTCATGTTTACTAGTTGACTAGTTGCCTAGTTTAATAGTCGACTATAGTTGTTTAACTACCTATTATGTAAAGAAATGTACAAATATTTATATAAAAATATTTGTACATTTAAAAACTGTACATTGGTGACTATAACTATAATCTACCTGATCTTGAGGCCTACAAAATCGAGAATTTCTTATAAACTACCGTAATAATCCGGACTATAAGCCGCAACTTTTTACCCATGATTTGACCCCTGCGGCTTATACAACGGTGCGGCTAATCTATGGATTTTTACAGCCAACGCAGAGCCATCTAAGGCTCTGAGCTAACGAAACGGCCACTAGGGGGGTCACCTGCGGCTTATAGTCCGGTGCGGTTTGTATGCGTACATATTTGGGATTTTCCCTAAATTTGGCTGGTGCGGCTTATATTCAGGTGCGCCTTATAGTCCGGAAATTACGGTAGTCAACTAGTACCAACGAGGTCAACTAGTTGCTTAATGCCCTACTGTGAGCCGGAGTACATTCCTTACAGGAGACAATGTGGGTTTTTTGTGTCAATAATCCCGATTCTGACACTGCTAACGCATCCACACCTCTGTGTAGACAAGCATGCACTCATGGCAGGCTAGGATCTCCAACAGGGGCTTTACTGTAACACTAACTGAGCTTCAACCCTACACACTTGACCGGATTCCCAAGGGCCCTCCTGTTGTAGACTAGCTATTTTCGCCAGGGCCCAGAATAGGAATGCTAGGGTGCAAGTATCTCAATGTAATGACTCACATTGTGCAGTTGATTGTAGGTGAAAGGCTAGTGCGCACGCACACACACACACACACACACACACACACACACAGGATTCTATTATGTAGGGGAATATATATGAATAGCCCATCAGCCATCTGTTATGTGATGCTCTTATAATCACAGTTCCATCCTTGTGTGGTACAAATGGAGCTATAGCATCCTCTTTGTTTGAGTTATGTAATTTAAAAAGATTATAATTGTAACTGATGTTATACATCCAGCATAATTATTCAACCCCATTGGGGCTCATTTGACTACATTCACATTGTGACAAAGCAGAGTGCTCTTTTTCATTTGCTTTGTTCTTGACGCCATCATGTGATTTCCCTTCGACTACCGGAAGCCAACGAGGATGTCGCGAAGACAAGAGATCCTTCTCCTACACGCAGGTTCAACTGGTGCATCAATGCTGCACTATAGAGTATATAGAAGACAAGAGATCCTTCTCCTACACGCAGGTTCAACTAGTGCATCAATGCTGCACTATAGACTATATAGAAGACAAGAGATCCTTCTCCTACACGCAGGTTCAACTAGTGCATCAATGCTGCACTATAGACTATATAGAAGACAAGAGATCCTTCTCCTACACGCAGGTTCAACTAGTGCATCAATGCTGCACTACAGACTATATAGAAGACAAGAGATCCTTCTCCTACACGCAGGTTCAACTGGTGCATCAATGCTGCACTACAGACTATATAGAAGACAAGAGATCCTTCTCCTACACGCAGGTTCAACTAGTGCATCAACATCAATGCTGCACTATAGAGTATATAGAAGACAAGAGATCCTTCTCCTACACGCAGGTTCAACTAGTGCATCAATGCTGCACTATAGACTATATAGAAGACAAGAGATCCTTCTCCTACACGCAGGTTCAACTGGTGCATCAATGCTGCACTACAGACTATATAGAAGACAAGAGATCCTTCTCCTACACGCAGGTTCAACTGGTGCATCAATGCTGCACTACAGACTATATAGAAGACAAGAGATCCTTCTCCTACACGCAGGTTCAACTAGTGCATCAATGCTGCACTACAGACTATATAGAAGACAAGAGATCCTTCTCCCACACGCAGGTTCAACTGGTGCATCAATGCTGCACTATAGACTAACCTCAGGGCTTGAATGTATACAACACAGAACATTAATTTGTAAAAGTCCTACATTTCTCTTTACACTTGTCTCCAATGTTTTACACACTGCTCATATATCACCCATTGTTCTAGGGGCTAAACATTGCTAATACATCAGTCCATTCTCGCTCTCAGGGGTGAGTGTGTAGAATACTTTGCCCAACTCATGAAAGTCGGTTTGGATTTAATGACATGGCTTTAGGGTTTAGGCCAAGACATCTAATACTGTCTCTATACTGTCTGTACTGTATATCAGCACAGCATGCATCTACGTATGCATGTCTGTCCCTTCAATAGTACATCCATCAGAGCTCATGGTGCTACAGTATGTGCATGATGTAAGGCAGCGATCTGAGAGGCTGTGGCTGTATTCTGTGGCTCAAATGCAGAATAAGAAAAATGGGCCTTGATGTGAAGAAGGTTGAAAGCCACTGATGTAAGCCGGGCCCGGTACACAGAACCACCTTTGAAGGTTGAAAGCCACTGATGTAAGCCGGGCCCGGTACACAGAACAACCTTTGGCGATGAAAACCTGAAATGTCCAGAAAAGTAACGGTGACATACTGTATGTCCAAAAGTTTTCAGGATTCAAACAAAAAAAAACACAAAAAGAAGCAGATCTACATGCTCAAAGCGCATCGCTTCGTGCCACGTTTCAAGCTAGCACATCTGCTACTTTACTTGTAGCATGATCAAGGTGACTAGGGCATTAATGTATTTAGTTGAATATGGAGATAAGGTTTGTCGTTTGTACATCTGCTATTTTTTTATTTTTTTTATTTAGTTTATTGATTTAGAAAAATCTTGAATAATTTACAAATCTTCTCTTCTGGGGGTCCCTGGCACGAAACATGTTCAGGTTGGAGGGTGTGTGGTGTGGGGGAGGGGGGGGGGGGCTGTTCATGGACAAATACACGACATATCACCATGGGAAAAGTTTGAGAACTACCGGGTACTGCTCTAGAAGGAATTTAGTAGAATCTGCCTCCTCTAGGTCTACTGTCTGTAAGTACGGTAATCAGTAAACAGGGTCTCTCATGCTGTCCAGACCTTGGTTATGAGCCTCGGCCTTCAGGCTTCGTGGCGGTTCCTCCTGCGACGTCAAAACAAGCTGCCATCTTTGGGCCCAATGCGTATGCCACGGCATATAGATATCAACACCTGCTGGGGCCTAAACGGCCAGTTAGTCATGTTAGCAGGACGGACGTGACCACGGCGCATTCTGACAGACACTCAAGACATGCTAATAACCGTGTGGCCGTGTGGCCTTTTTAACGACTCTGAATAGACACCATCTGGCCTGGGAAATAAAAACAAGTGAATTCCAATTCAACTGGAGTGTTATTCGAGTTATTTTTATGTGCACCCACCCACCCACCCACCCACCCACCCACCCCGGCACCCACCCACCTCCTGTATGTTTTACTCACTTTAAACGTGGTGGGTCAGGCGCATGGTGTATTGCAGGGGCGTACATGGGTCAGGCAGAAACCTTGTATGCCCATATAATATATATATATATTATTTATATATATATATAAAACTTTCCTTTTTTGGGGCGGGGGGGGGGGGGGGGGGGGGGCATACAAGGTTTCCACATTCCACCCGAGAGCAACGATTTGAAAAGTATTCATTTGGAGGTTGTGGAAACTCAAGCCTCTCTCCCAGAGTCCCAGCAGACTCGGCATGCTACTGTACTGTACTGTACTGTACTGTACTGTACTGTACTGTACTGTACTGTACTGTGGCTGTCCTGCAGTGTGTACAGTACGTTGTTGAGGCAGCCAGTGACACAGCTTTAGCACCGGGCTGGGGGTCACAGAGGAGACTGTGTGGGAGAGGAAACAGGGATACAGCAGAGGACGTTATACTGTATCCTATACCTGCATTAAATCCCCTGAAGAAGTACATTAAAACTGTATGTTCTACCCAGAATATGGATGCTATGGTTAATGTATTCCGTGTGCTTGACCTTTCCCCTAATACAAATCCCAGACTTTTCACAAACAAGATTTTTATTTTTCATTTTATTCTATTTGTTTGTCGTTTTCAAAGCAAAGCCCCGGCAGTGAGCCTTGCCGATCCAGCACTGGCTCTCTCTCCCCTGCCGGTGAGGTCAGATTTACATAACGCCTCCATGTTTTACTTGGTTCAGGACTCAGTGATCCACGTTTTCCATTTGAGGTGTTCAAGCCATATAACGCTAAAAAAAACAAACAATCTAATTTTCACACTTAGTCATTTCCAAACCTATATAAGGCCAGGAGGCAGTTATCACAACTGTGGACCATTGTTGGGTTGTGCCAGGCTGTGACTTGTTAAAAATTGTAAATGGTACATTTATATAGCGCTTTTATCCAAAGCGCTTTGATTTTAATTTAATTAATTGAGTTTTGTAATTGTGCATTACATTCACCGAATACCGGAAGACTCGCCCCGGTGCTTGCCCGTTTTTCCTCCCGGAATTGTCACCAGTGAGGGGGATGACTTTGTAATATGCTATTGGCTGTTTGTATTCTTTTTGAAAAAATATAAAAAGATACTCCTGTAGAAAGGCTATATTATTTTACTTATATTGACCCTATAAACAATTTAGTATTATTTAGTATATGTAAGGTTTTGCACACTCAAATGGTACCTCGTCAGATAATCCCCACATAGCCTACAACAACTTCTGTGAACAGACTTCAATGTAGTAGCTTTTCATAAATTATATTTGTACTTAGGCTGTCTGCTGTCATGAAAGTTTATAGTTAGAGAAATTCAAAGTCCAGCCGTCTGCTGTCCAGCCTCTCCCACCCCTCACTGGGGAAAATTCTGGGAGGAAAACAGAAACGGGGCGAGTCTTCTTGTTACCCATTCACCCATCCATACACCGATGGCGGAGGAAACGATGCAAGGCACCAGCCTGTGCATCGGGAGCATTTAGGGGTCTTAGAGGACACTTTGACGCCAACTCTGGGGGAGACGGGGATCGAACTGGGAACCTCACGTTCCCATTGGGCTGCTCTACCGCTGAGCCACTGCTGCCCCTCGTTATCACTCTCCTCCACTCAGAGGATTGTCCTATCAGGATCCAGGAATGAGCAGGGGGGGGCTCCCCACAGTGGGGGTCTGAGGACCAGGGCAGGAGTTCCGGCTAAACGGATGCTAATTAGGAACAGGTCCGTGGCTGCTTGAAATAACGGGTGCTTGAAATAACATGGAAACTAGTTGAGAATCACCGCGGTGTAGTTAAGCTAAATTAGCTGATAAATGTTTTAGTGCTGAAGAATGTGTTATGTAACTTATGTTGAAATCCATAACACCAGTGATGTAAATAGGTTTTCAATGTAATGAGTCCCGGGAATGCAGGGATGGTCTTTTAGATGAGTCCCAGGGACACTTGATATTTTGCCTTTTTTTTTTTGTGGATGGCTGCAGAGGTCGTTGTTTTATTCCGTCCCTCAACTATAACCTGCGTTTTTGGGATGCAAAATGCACCCTATTTTAATCTCTGCATTAGTTATTGAAGCCATGTCTATGTACAGTACACGGACGGTATGGCTGGGATGTACATATACTCCCAATACGTCCAGCTGTCCTCTCTCTCTCTCTCACCACCTGTCCACGTGTTGCTCTGCTCTGAGTGAACCCTGTGCACGGTGCACGTCGCCTCCCATGACCTGTATAATATACACGGTACGACTACTGGCCCAGCTCAGCGCACGTCTCTCATATCCACACGTATGCACATGATGCCAAACATAGAGCAATCATCCACTATACGGTGACCCCGTTGCTCTCTCTCTCTCTCTCTCTCTCTCTGCCCGGTCGTGACACAGCTGGGGAAATGTGTCCCAGGACCTTTAGCAGCGTGAAAGGCACGGTATGGATATCCAGAGATATACATGTGTGTGTGTGTGTGTAGTGTGTACTATACAATTACTACTACTACTACTAGAATATATCTGCTGCTTGATCCGGGACAATTTGCAAAAGCCTCCACTAGGGGGAAAGTAACATCACATTGTTGTTGTGATAATGTTTTCAGAATGTGAAAATAATTTCAGATTAAAAGATGAATGATGATTATTGCCATATATAACAGCCTGAGTGAGTTAGGGCTGGGCAGCGATCATAATATGATATCCAATATTGTGATATGAAACTAGGATCGTTCATAATATCATAATGTTTTTAATTGCATTATACATTACAGAAAAGTGATGTTTCTTAATGTGGCAGTTTCTTAACTGACTTGACTGTTCTATTACTCTCATTGTGTAACTGGTGAAAGTAATATCATCACAGCATATTGAAGGGGTTTAGTCAAAGAACAGTGTGTTAATCTGTCTGTGTCCATATCGCCCTGACTGTGTCCATATCGCCCTGACTGTGTCAATATCGCCCTGACTGTGTCCATATCGCCCTGACTGTGTCAATATCGCCCTGACTGTGTCCATATCGCCCTGACTGTGTCAATATCGCCCTGACTGTGTCCATATCGCCCAGGCGTAGCCCGAGTCATGATGATAACCAGTGTTGATTTCGTCGACTAAAACTAAGACGAGAAATGTTCGTCGACTGCCTTTTTTCACTGACTGAGACTAAATGAAAACTAAGCTAAGACAAAAATATATTGACAATTTCGTCAACAATTATTATTTTCTTTAGGAAGGGACTAGTTAGACAAGAGATCCAGTGTGAGTCATTTTACAATTAGGTGCATGCTGAACATAGGCGATCTACAAGCCCACAATGCGTCGACGCATTGTGGGCTTGTAGATCGGCTATTTTCAGCCGAGTGTAAAAACAGTCATGACGACGGTTTCAAGGCCCCCTAAAATACATTTTGTTCGACTAAATCAACTGTAGATTTAGTCGACTAAAATCTTATGATATTTAGTCGACTAAAACTAAAACATTCCGGGTGACTAAAATGTGACTAAAACTAAATGAAAACTATTCAAGAGACTACGACTAAAACTAAAAATGTGCTTGCTTGGACTGGAGCCCCCAGATGATCAGGTATGCCACTGCCTGCCCTATAGCACCTTTAGACCCATCGACCACCTTCAGGCAGAGCCAGGTCAATGTCCATCAGTGACCATAGAAGTCACCACACATGCTGGCAGAAAGCACACTTCATCTACAGGCAGGCATACAGTAGGAGTACTATGCATGTACTAGGGAACCAGCACACGCACGCACACACACACACACACACACACACACACACACACACACACACTAGAGTACAAGCTCACCAACAGCAACGCCACCTTCTTGATGGCATGGTGGCCCATGGTGAGGGGAGGAGTGTCCAAGGCTGCTACTGCTGAGAAGTCACAGTAAAAAACACTCTCCAGTGCTGAGAAGGTGCTCTCCGCTGCGAGCGCCGGAATGGGGCCAATACCTCACTCCGCTTGAACTCTCTCTCACACTCTCTCTCTCTCTATGCGTGTTTCAGGGGTCTCTCTCTCGCGCTCTCTCTCTCTCTCTCTCTGTGTGTTCCAGGGGTCTCTCTCTCTCTCTCTCTGTGCGTTTGAGGGATGTTAAGACTGCTCTAGTAATTTGCCACTCCTTATAGCTACCTCTATGTGAAGAGACAGATACACAGAGAGAGATGGAAAAATAGAGTGAGACAGAGGAGAGATACAGTGAGAGAGAGAGTGAAAGAAGGGCACAAAGAAAAGTTGGTTGCAACATGTCACACAAAAGACGGTCGGGAACACGTCCGCAAACACACACACACACACACACACACACACACACACACACACACACACACACACACACACACACACACACACACACACACACACACACACACACACACACACACACACACACACACACACACGCACACACGCACACACACACACGTACGCACATGTGGAAAAAAAGGGGTAAAGCCACACGGCTCAGCATAAAAGGCACATTCCTGGACTGCCTGTTGTGGGATTGGGGACTACAGGCTACAGGCAGCGTGCGCCTGCCTACGGTTTGTTCACATGTATGGGTGTGTCCTGGCAAGGCTGGTCTAATGAATAGAGCACCATGCTCCCATGGATAGTGTGTGTGCGCGTGTGCGTGTGTGTGTGTGTGTGTGTGTGTGCGCGCGCATGTGTAGAAGTAGTAGTAGTAGTAACCGCAGCGCCTATAACTGTTCCCAGGGCCTGTCTAATGAATAGACGTGCCCTGTCAGACCCCCGGGCTATAATGTAATGACATTCCAATATCACAGGCCGACACTGTAGTCACATGTGTGGAGCCAAACAGAGAGCCACACGCTATAGACTCTAGATCAGAGACTAGAGACCAAACAGAGAGACACACGCTATAGACTCTAGATCAGAGACTAGAGACCAAACAGAGAGACACACGCTATAGACTCTAGATCAGAGACTAGAGACCAAACAGAGAGACACACGCTATAGACTCTAGATCAGAGACTAGAGACCAAACAGAGAGACACACGCTATAGACTCTAGATCAGAGACTAGAGACCAAACAGAGACACACGCTATAGACTCTAGATCAGAGAGTAGAGACCAAACAGAGAGCCACACGCTATAGACTCTAGATCAGAGACTAGAGACCAAACAGAGAGACACACGCTATAGACTCTAGATCAGAGAGTAGAGACCAAACAGAGAGCCACACGCTATAGACTCTAGATCAGAGACTAGAGACCAAACAGAGAGACACATGCTATAGACTCTAGATCAGAGACTAGAGACCAAACAGAGAGACACACGCTATATAGACTCTAGATCAGAGACTAGAGACCAAACAGAGAGACACACGCTATAGACTCTAGATCAGAGACTAGAGACCAAACAGAGAGACACACGCTATAGACTCTAGATCAGAGACTAGAGACCAAACAGAGAGACACACGCTATAGACTCTAGATCAGAGACTAGAGACCAAACAGAGAGCCACACGCTATAGACTCTAGATCAGAGACTAGAGACCAAACAGAGAGACACACGCTATAGACTCTAGATCAGAGTCTAGAGACCAAACAGAGAGCCACACGCTATAGACTCTAGATCAGAGACTAGAGCTGCAACTAGCCATTTTTGAGCGGTGGCACACATTCAATGACCAGCAATGTTCATTGACAAACATTGACACACACTCCCTGGATGCCAACGACAAACCTCTGCCTCAAATTTGACTACGGGGATTTTGATCAACAGTTGCACCTCCACTACACCAGCCTACATTCTGCTTTTGATTCACTATTTGATTAGGACTAGTAACTAGTTCTATTAACTTGCACTAAAACAATAAAATACCTTAGGGTCAAATTGTTTCAGCAACAAACAACAACATTTTTTAGAAATAAAAAATAAACACACACACACACACACACACACACACACACACACACACACACACACACACACACACACACACACACACACACACCAGTGACAAGTGAAGGCAGGTGACACACTCATGAGCCATCAGCTAGCACTGACATAAAGACCGGACCATTAGCTGATGAACTCTCTAAATAGAAACCAACGTCTTCAGAAAGCCACCAGCACATTAGTGGCGTTACTGCGCAGACAACCGAAATAGTCCGGCAGTCAACAACATCCAGAGTGGGACATTTGGTATATAGCTTTTTTTTAATTGGCTTAAAATATTGTCTATATACATTCATGAACCCACCACCTGCACCTCCAATGTTTGCCTTATATAGGATGTTAATGGTATGGTCACAAAATAAACCCTATAAATAAATAAAAGAAGCTCATTCCTGACAGCAGGTCAGCAGGTGGATTCATTAATGTGTGTACAGCATATAGACAATATGTGACCCTTTCTGACTGAGGCTAAGTCATTGATTTATTTGTTTTATTTTGCGTTTTTGAAAGCAGGGAATCAACAGCTTCAAATTGACATAATTGGTTGCTCAGTTTGACCCACCGGTTTTGGAGATATGGCTTATATAGAGTATAATGTCTTGCAGAGAAACAGCGAGTTGAGAAAACAGGCTTGAAAGGTTCACTCCTGTGTTACACCCCTAGCTACATGTTTAAGCATTTATTTCATATTTTAAAAAAATATACTGTATATATATACCAAATTCCCCACTCCACGCCTGCGGCTGCCGGACTAAAACCTGCCTGTGCCTTTTTAAAATGTCACCGACTACTATTCAAATAGGCTGGCGTTTTAGTATAGTCTCCAGTGGCGGTCGTCTCCCTCGCCCACCGTGTTGGCAATCTGTTGGCAAAGGCTTGGCCATTTTTCAAGTTTTCAGTTTCACAGGTGCTATAAAAGGCGTCTATAAACTGTACTTGAGTGTCTGGTCGAGTGCTACTATGCTACGAATGTGTCTTGTAATATTTTCACTCTGGGATCACAATGTGCGCACTGACAGCAGCATGACAGATGTACAGTTGATATGGCAGGGATATGCCATGGGGTTGATTGTGTCCACTGAAGGGATGGCATGACATTGACTAACGGAAAAAAACAGAGCTTTATATTTGTGCACGATGGTATAGCTCATAGCGCGGCACCGAGTACCACCAGCTACAAGCTTGCAGATCTGCTATTTTTGAAAAATCGTAAAAATGTGGCGCAAATCTAGATTCAAATCTACTATATTCAAATATATATTCTTTCAGAGTGAACGTTTGTAACTCAAACCTTTGCTTCTGGCGGGTCCCTGGAACAACATATTTTCAGATGGGGGGAGTCAACGGCCAAATACAGATAATTCTGGGGGTTCTTGACATGAAAAATGTTGAGAACCACTGACAGAGAAACAAAAGGTTTTTCAGAAAGCTTTTAGGATTTAGTAGACATATTTTTTAGAATCCTCAGAAGCCTCAGGTCTAAAAAAAAAAAAACTTAAATTCCTGGGTGTGAAAATGTACTCGGGCCGATGCACACCAACCACAACTATACTAAAGAATGCTATCCCAACGTTCAGCTTGCTTTAATAGGTCACATTTGGTGTGCAGCTGCACTCTCTGTGATGGGTGGTCTGGTCACGGAGACCCAAACGCACTGAGCTTTCTCTTAAGTCATTGTGCCAAATGTCACTTGAGACAACCAACTCCCTGAAGCAACTATACTGCACTTGATAAGTGAGGATTTTTTGTCACTTGCCCTGAAACAGCGTTCCCATCAGGGAGGACGGGAACGCCACACCCTTCAGGACAAAGCTGTCCTTTGAACACACTCCTCTATCGATCGGCTCTACCTCGCCCTTCTCCTGGAACTCATTAATACCCAGGGTGCAACACTCTGTTCCCAAGCCCTACTTTTCAAAGTCAGGTATTTCTCCTTCTGATTCGGGGACCTTAGTCTATGCATCTTACGCCTAAAGTTAACCATCTCCTTTGTGCCGAAGACATGCATTATAGTGTGATTATTATGCTATGTATGATGAATTGAATACATGGCACCACAATGGAAAGAGTCACCAGGGCTTCTTTGCGTTATCCTTTCAGCCTTGATGCCTGCCTCTACCGCGACAAACAAAGTATTAACCCATTTAGACCGAAGGACGATTCTACAAATGTCTTCTAAATCCTGACAGTTTTCTGAAAAACCCATGTTTCTATGTTTCTAACATTTTCATGTCAAGGACCCCCAAAATTAATGTAATTGGCCGCCAACCCCCAATAGCTAAAGCATAACATAATGCACACAGCAATGACACCGGTGGTTCAGTCAGGAGCTACTAAACTAAACAACTACATTAATGGAATCACGGTGCAGTAACATCCTAACGTCACTAGAGGGAGCTCACAGCTTAGATAATGCATCATATGTACAGTGTATATACAAAGCCCTTAGTCTTGATGAGGTGTGCACTGGCAGAATGTGATAACAGCTGTGGAATTGTGCTGGTTCTGATTAGAACTATCTGAAGCCCGCACACATCTGCCCATCCAATTCATCACACACACGCACACACACACACACACACACACACACACACACACAAACGGCTCCTCTGGACTACAATAAGGTTGAAGCAAGCGTGGTCATTCCCACCCATACTGAGAGGGGGGAGAGTTAAAAGGACGGTACCAGACTTCTTGGCAGGCAGGCACTTTGTCACTTCTTACTTCATTCCACAAAACCACATTTATACATTTTGCACTGCCATTGTTGAGATGTATTTATAAATGGTAAATGGTGCGTTTATATAGCGCCTTTATCCAAGGCAGAGATTGTGCATTACATTCACCCAGACACACACACACACACACACACACACACACACACACACATTCACACACACATTCACACACCGATGCCTGAGGAAACCGTGCAAGGCTCAGTGCATGCAAGGTTCAGTGTCTTGCTCAAGGACACTGCGACACTACCTCTGGGAGAGCCCGGGTTCGAACTGGGAGCCGGTCACTCTCTACCTCTGAGCCACTGCTCAGGGGTATGTCATTCATATACGGTTAAGTTCCCACTGCTCAGGGGTATGTCATTCATATACGGTTAAGTTCCCACTGCTCAGGGGTATGCCATTCATATACGGTTAAGTTCCCACTGCTCAGGGGTATGTCATTCATATACGGTTAAGTTCCCACTGCTCAGGGGTATGTCATTCATATACGGTTAAGTTCCCACTGCTCAGGGGTATGTCATTCATATACGGTTAAGTTCCCACTGCTCAGGGGTATGTCATTCATATACGGTTAAGTTCCCACTGCTCAGGGGTATGTCATTCATATACGGTTAAGTTCCCACTGCTCAGGGGTATGTCATTCATATACGGTTAAGTTCCCACTGCTCAGGGGTATGTCATTCATATACGGTTAAGTTCCCACTGCTCAGGGGTATGTCATTCATATACTGTTAAGTTCCCACTGCTCAGGGGTATGTCATTCATATACGGTTAAGTTCCCACTGCTCAGGGGTATGCCATTCATATACGGTTAAGTTCCCACTGCTCAGGGGTATGTCATTCATATACGGTTAAGTTCCCATTGCTCAGGGGTATGCCATTCATATACTGTTAAGTTCCCACTGCTCAGGGGTATGCCATTCATATACGGTTAAGTTCCCATTGCTCAGGGGTATGTCATTCATATACGGTTAAGTTCCCATTGCTCAGGGGTATGTCATTCATATACGGTTAAGTTCCCACTGCTCAGGGGTATGTCATTCATATACTGTAAGGCACATTTTTTAAACTAGCTCCTCACCACTCGCCCTACACACTTCCACTCAGTTTGAGCATAGATATATAAATAATAGAGACGCAATGCAATCCACTGGATGGGAGGGGAATTCCGGTGCCGTCTCTATTATATCTATGCTCAAACCAAGTGGAAGTGTGTACGACGAGTGGCGAGGAGCTAGTTTCAAAAAGGGGGTTAAGTTCCCATTGTATGGGAGTACACTTACGCCACGACGGCCCAAATGTCCAAATCTAAGTGAGAAGAGCAACATCCGAATAGCATTTTGATGAAGTGTAGTACGTTTTCCTGTTATTATGAGGTGTTTAAGCTAATGTTTTGATAGGCATCAGACTTCAATAACAATCAAGAATAGGCCGAGATAATATCTCAGTAACGGAAAAGAATAACACGGTTTTTGAGGAATTACATCGTGTCAAAGTAAAGATTTAAAACCATTATGCAAAAAGGCCGGTACGGTACGGTCCTTTCAACCAGCTCTGGCTTGACTGATTTTCTTAGCGTCACCCTCAGTAACTTCTAGGTGAGAGACATCCATTACAATTACAAAGTCCAAAACCTTTTTTCTGTCTGAATCAATACTCCGTGTCCCTCCTGGAGACCTTTAACCCATTCTGACCTGAGATCAGATTCATACGAGGTTTCCACTGGACACACACTGGTCTGATTAACCCATTCTGACCTGAGATCAGATTCTAAAAATGTCAGTCGCTCTTCGATTTTTCTAAAATAGCAGAACTACAAGCTCGTAGCGCGCCACTCGGTGGCGCGCTATGAGCTTGTAGATCTGCTATTTTTCAATAGCTAAAGCACAACGTGATGCTAACACCAAAATGGGTGCCCGGTCAGAATGGGTTAAGGATGATTAAGAGTACGGTCACACATCTGCACCAGAACGTGTTGCGTCCAACGCATCCAGAGGCTTCAGGACAGGTCCATTTATTTCCCCATGTCGCCTTGCGGTCAACTTCAGCTCACACATTTTATTCCCCATCTCACGTTTGTCCACATCTACGCTATGATTTAGAATTGGTCTTTTTTTTTTATATGATGCTTTTGAGACGTTTTTATGTTGCACTGCAACTGACTGAGGGGGAACGGTGGTTCATATTCTTTATGCATGCCATGCATATTGTACAGTACATGATGGGGAAATTGACAAATAAAGTGGTCATTGGATTGTGGCCAGAGCCCGGCTTACATGGTGTGTAGTGTGTTTCCTGTAGCACCTTACATGGTGTGTAGTGTGTTTCCTGTAGCACCTTACATGGTGTGTAATGTGTTTCCTGTAGCACCTTACATGGTGTGTAGTGTGTTTCCTGTAGCACCTTACATGGTGTGTAGTGTGTTTCCTGTAGCACCTTACATGGTGTGTAGTGTGTTTCCTGTAGCATTGGAGCATTGGTTAAGGTCACTGGAAGAAAACTACAAGCAAAACGAATGCTAAGTGGGATCAACCAGGATCAACCAGGCACATTCCGAAGCGTGTACGAGTGACCATGGTGCCCTAAAACCAGCGCTTCTCAAAGTTTGGGTCTAATTCTAATGCCTGTGAAAGCAGCGGTTAGGGTGCGTGCTGGAGAGGGACTTACCTTCTTCTTGTTGGGGCAGCTTTGGTGCGTGCAGCCAGAGTCCAGGTTGTTGCTGGGGGCAGAGACGCTGTTCCTGAGCGAAGGCGATCGCAGTCCATCCTCGCCCTCCTCCTCCTCCTCCTCCTCTTCCTCCTCCCTCCCACTCTCCTCCGAGTGTTCAAAGTCATCGCTGTCTTGGTCCATATCCTCGTCGTCCTCCTCCCCCTCCTCCTCCTCCTCCTCCTCCTCTTCCCCTTCCTCCCCGCCCGCCCTCCGAGGCCTCCTCGCTCTCTCCTGCCCTCCCCCTGCTCCTCCACCTCCACCTCCTCCACCTCCTCCTCCTCCTCCCTCTGTCCTCTCCTCCGAAGCCGTGGCCACCACCACCACCGCCGCCGCCGATGGCGCTGGCGCTGCCTCCTCCTCCTCCTCCTCCTCCTCCTCTTCCTCCTCCTCTTCTCCTTGCTGGCTGCCGCTGTTGTTGTTCTCCTCTTCTTCGTCTTCCTCCTCCTCCTCCTCCTCCTCGCCGCCGTCCGCTCGCGTCAGCCTCTGGCGGCCCCCTCCGCGCGTCCGCCGCGGTTCCGAGGAGGACCCCCACATCCAGCGGGAGCCCTTCTCTCCTCCGTTGGCTTCTCCTCGGCCGCTGACCTCCTCCTGGTCAGGCCTCTGGGGGCCGTTGCTGCTGGCCCCCGACTCCCCGGGGGCCCACGGCCGCTGGTCGCCGCCTCCGCCCGCCCCCGTGGCCTCGGGCTGGAACCACAGGCACACAGAGTGGATGTGTTAAAACTGGACGCTTTAAAAAGATTAAATGTGGACACTAGGCTGTAAGTGGTTATGAGAGGGATTTTATAATTAGATTTAGTTTTTTATTTTGGACAACAACAAAAGTGTGAATAACCCATCTAATTTTGTGGTTGCAGTAAAATGCTGTTATTCCGCCATCGATTGTGGTAAACATCATATAAATAAAATATTTACACAACTGTCTTGGACGTCCACAGATGTCTCATCAAATAATGCCTCGTGGTGCCTAAGACGCTCCAGGGACGTCTTGAGGTCTTTTTTATTTATTAAAAAAAAAACACAGTTTGGGCTGCATTTTCATTGGTCAGAGCAGGTGTATCATTCGCCAGCGAACGTCTGCAAAGTTCGACGCCAGAGCGAGAAAATAAGGAGCATTTCTTTTTTTTTTTTGCAAATTCGATGTGGAATTGACTTAATCCATTCTGGGCGGGAACCCCATTTTGGTGTTAGCATTATGTTATGCTTTAGCTATTGAAAAATAGCAGATCTACAAGCTCTACAAGCTACGAGCTTGTAGGTCTGCTATTTTTTGAAAAATCGAAGAACGACTGACATATAGAAACATAGCTTTTTCAGAAAACTGTCAGGATGTAGAAGACATTTTTAGAATCTGATCTCAGGTCAGAATGGGTTAATTACCCTCTGCTGCTGCTCTTCCTCCTCCAGCACCCGGTTCATGTGTTCCTCTTCGTCTTCGTCGCCCCCGCCCTCCTCCGCCGGCTGCTGCTGGGGCGCGCCGCGGCCCGCCGCCGCCGAGGAGGAGGCGTTACCTGGCCCCGCCGCGGCCGGACCCCCCCCCGCCCCCCGTCTCCTCCTGCTGCCGCTGCCGGCCCCAGACAGCAGGTCCTGGTTCATCTCCAAAAGCCAGCTTGCTACCTCCTGGACCTTCGCTAGGCTGTCTGAGGACGAGAAGGGCTTGACATTCTGGAGGCAGAGAGAGGCAGAGAGAGAGAGAGAGAGAGATAATGTTATTGGGTTATATTCCTCTGAGTCTGTGGTGGACTTGGCGTTCCAAAGCTGAAAAGGGTACTGTATATTATTGGGGTTTTCCGTCTGCTCTGTCCGCTCACGAAAGCGCACGCACGCAAACAAACGGTAATAATGACATGCGCTGGACTGCTGACGTCCACCAGAAAAAAGGAAAGAAAGAAGGAATACCCCTCTTCATGTTTTATTCATACCACTGAAATAAAAAATGGCATTTGCATTTGTGCTAGGAGCCATTCAACTGTTCTTTTATTCCTGTGGCGAGAGGTGAGGAGAGAGACAGAAAGACAGACAGAGAGAGACTGTGTGTGTGTGTGTGTGTGTGTGTGTGTGTGTGTTTGTGTGTGTGTGTGTGTGTCCATGTGCGTGTAGGAAATCGTGGGCGTTTGTACACGTGCACGGGGTTTGGCTTCAGATCACACAGGCGTGGATGCTCTGCTTCACACAAAACACACACAGACTAGCCTAGCCTTGAGTGCTACTGGTATTCCAACTTCTAGCGCCAGCCAATAAACAAAACGCCCATCTGTAAGATATTTCAAAAAAATCGAACATCTGTTTTGAATGTACCGGAGAGCGGTCCAACGATTGTTCTTAAGCTACGGGCTAGTCTAAAGGCTCTGGAAAAATCAAAGATCCACCAGGCTCCTTTTTTTTTTTGGTCCACTGTATTTTTGGATGACTTGTTTATCTTCTCCGTTCACTGACGCTGTGGTGTGTCTCGTGTAATTGTTTGCAGGATCTTTGCTCCGGGCCCCGGCAGCATTTCTCCACAACAAGACGAGTTCTGAGAGAAAGGGATCCGATGACAAACAGTGCGTCTGCGAGCCCAAAAATAAAACGGCCAAACTGACCAAAAGCATCAGGATCAGGAGTCACGACGTCGTCTTAAGGAAACGTTCGTGGCGGTTTGGCACCGCTTGACTTCCCTCACACATTGTGAGCAGTACAGTATATTCACGCAGACACAGGGGAAGACCGTTTGTACACTGGATTCTGGACTGGTTCTCTGCACAGGACGCTGGCCATATCAACTCTGTGTGGGAATACTGTTGAGAGAAGTACAGTATGCGACTTTACATTTGTGCTGACACGGGCCGTCCAGACTACAGTCAAAGAATATGCTTCGGTTTCTGTTTCGTCATATGCAATAACCAACTGGCGTCCCAAGTTTGGACATGACCTTATAATAAAACATTCCAACTATTTAGACAATATTTACATTTCGAGAGTTGCTTTAACCACACCGTTTAGGAAAGCTGGCTGCAACCTTTTCCCTATAGAAAAAAAATCACACCTGCGTTAAGTGAGGGCCGCTCTTAATTCTTATTATTGTACATCATAATGACATAACGGGTCTATTCGCTCAGACACTGACCTAAAATTGTCTGTTCGGCTGAGTATGAATCTCAGCGTTGGGTTCCTATCAATAAAATGTACACTGCATAATCTGCCAATAATTCTCAGTAACCTACTCTGTGACCAAAGCAGGCCCCTGACTTACTGACAAGACAGAGGTGTGAAATAGGACACCAGCCATTGGTAAGGGGGAAGCTTTGAAATCAGAGTAATAACGACAGACAGTCACATTACTGAGTTACACTTTGAAATCAGAGTAATAAAGACAAGACAGTCAGCAGAGCTCGAAGGAGGCATGACAAAGATCCAAGTCAGGATGAGCAGAGAGGAAGGCCCTGCGTGGTGAAGATTCCTTTGACAGGGAACCTTACAACTGCATGGAAGCACCTGAATAATCAGAGTTAATGTTCCGTGTTTGCATTCCACTCTATAATGGTACCTACGGATCTAAGGTACCACTCTGTTAGTGTGACGGTATTGTAGGTACATGCCTACTGACTGCTATTGCACAATGCTTTGGCTTTTCTAGTCTATTGTGTGAAACTGTGAATGAATGACAGTGTCCATCATGGTGTTAATTCTGGTGTTAATTAAACTGTTATTGAGCAACTGCATGGCCTGTTTGTACCTAAAATTATTATGATAAACTGTTTGTGTTAAGACTATAGGTGAATCGTGAATATGCATATTCACTATGAAATATGAAACAATATTAAAATGTTTAATATTCACTATAAATGTGCTTAAAGACTATAGGTGAATAGAATAAGACTATAGCTGGGGCTGCCATTGTTCTCTGAACACAGTGACTTGGCAACGCCGAGCGACTAAAGGGAGTTGACAGCTGATTATGTGGTCGCCTCGCGACATCAAGAGACATATACAGTAGGCGCCGCAAGCTGCACGTCTGTGTGGAGCGCACAGGAAAAGGGTTGGCGCGGCGAGCCATGCGTCCGGTCTGACCGAGAGCCTTCCATGACGACGGTGACGAGGAGAATGACGCCTACGACGCTGGCACGGAAGCCAAGAAGACAGAAGTTATGTGTCTAAACATCGAGCAGACGTCTTGGCCCGTCGCAGCCTGGAACAGCCTGGTGTTAAGACCCTGTATCCGTTCCAAAAGGCCCATCTGGGGCCGGCTCTGGTCTCTGTAATCTGGTTAAGTGATTCTAGAGAGAAGTGTGAACTCATGGAGGGCGAAAACAAAGAGCTAAGGCCGCGGACGCAAAGAAAAGAAAAAAGACCAACGCGGCAAGGTGCCGTTAGCCTAACACTGTGTGTAAACCATACAAACATCTGAAATAGAATAGAAAGTCCTGTTGTATTCAGAACAATGAGACACATATAGATTATAAATACTTCAATTAGAACATGATGGGCTCTAATTACGGCCATCCTGAGACCTCAGTCATCTGATCTATGACAAAACTCATATGAATTTGGGCAAGATCTCGGGCTGATCCAAGCCCCATTGATTTCCATTAAAATTGTAATTAAAATATTTCGCAAAAACATAAGCTTAGGTGAACACTGCATGGAGACAGACAGACAGACAGACAGACAAAAACAAACTGTAAAGTTCTGATCATCGGAATAAGACACGCACATGCAAACAAACACACATTAAACTTTGTCCAATCGGACACATACATTTTCAACAACATTCCCCATGCTATCTTATGGGATTTTGGGCCGAAACAAGTGACATTCACCAAAAAGCAAGCCGTTTGCATTCCTTTTGAACTCGGGACAACAAGGAAACCAGATAGATCATATACTAGGGCAGGTTTCTGTTAAATCTCCCGTTAGAAAACCCGGAGTGGACTTGCGATTCAGACGGATACTGTAAGTCAGGTGTTGACCAATACACACATGGTCCAAACTCCAAAGTACCCGGCCGACAGCCGTGCCAGGAACCCGGGTCTGATACAGACATGAAGCAGTGAAGGAGTCGAGATCATGGGCTGTGTGTGAGACAGAGTCCAGACCAGGTGTGTGTGTGGGCTGTATCAGCCCCAAGCTAAGAGGCCCCTGGGGACAGACTTGTTCTTACTGGAAGGTACTCACAACCAACAACAAAGACATCCAAAGGGCCAAAAGGGCTTGGCCGTCCTGAAGGACCACACCACATACCGTCAGAACCACAAAGGACCAGATCCAACGTGTGCGTGGCTCGTCTGTCTGGACCGATTCAAATGGAGAACCATTGTCTCGCTGCTCTAAAAACAGATCACACTTCACTGTCCTGCCCACTGATGGGACATATTTGGAATTCAAATGGCATGTTGCCGAATGCACTTATGCACCAAAATGGGTCAAATCATATTGAACTCATTTTAACAAAAAAACATCTCCTTAACGAAAACATCCTGTTTTTCCCAATTGTATTTTGTCAGCATAATAAACGTGGTCATAATAAAACGTGGTCATAATAAATACTCTCTCCAAAGACCCAGTGTGGTCAGACTGTCAATCTGTCATCTGAGCTGTATCTCAGAAATATCCGCAGGGGCACAGCAGTGTGATAAAAAAACAAATGGAAATTATGGAAATAAAAAGCCTCGGATAATAAGATTTTAATTCATGCATATCTTTTGGGTTCTGCGGAAGAGTAGACATTTTAAATTAATGAAAGATCTGTCCCACTCCCTACTAAATGTAATCAAGCCACGTGATCATTCTGAAAGCTAAAAGACGCTAAAGACAACTCAGTGTGAGTTCTTTCTCGGTAGTATGTCGACAGGTTCCAGTACAACAGAACCAGGTTCCAGTACAACAGAACCAGGTTCCAGTACAACAGAACCAGGTTCCAGTACAACAGAACCAGGTTCCAGTACAACAGAACCAGGTTCCAGTACAACAGAACCAGAACCAGGTTCCAGGACAACAGAACCAGGTTCCAGTACAACAGAACCAGAACCAGGTTCCAGTACAACAGAACCAGGTTCCAGTACAACAGAACCAGGTTCCAGTACAACAGAACCAGGTTCCAGTACAACAGAACCAGAACCAGGTTCCAGGACAACAGAACCAGGTTCCAGTAAAACAGAACCAGGTTCCAGTACAACAGAACCAGGTTCCAGTACAACAGAACCAGGTTCCAGGACAACAGAACCAGGTTCCAGTAAAACAGAACCAGAACCAGGTTCCAGTACAACAGAACCAGGTTCCAGTACAACAGAACCAGGTTCCAGTACAACAGAACCAGGTTCCAGGACAACAGAACCAGGTTCCAGGACAACAGAACCAGGTTCCAGTACAACAGAACCAGGTTCCAGTACAACAGAAACAGAACCAGGTTCCAGGACAACAGAACCAGGTTCCAGTACAACAGAACCAGGTTCCAGGACAACAGAACCAGGTTCCAGGACAACAGAACCAGGTTCCAGGACAACAGAACCAGGTTCCAGTACAACAGAACCAGAACCAGGTTCCAGGACAACAGAACCAGAACCAGGTTCCAGTACAACAGAACCAGGTTCCAGGACAACAGAACCAGGTTCCAGTACGACAGAACCAGGTTCCAGTACAACAGAACCAAACAGAACCAGGTTCCAGTACAACAGAACCAGGTTCCAGTACAACAGAACCAGGTTCCAGTACAACAGAACCAGGTTCCAGTACAACAGAACCAGGTTCCAGTACAACAGAACCAGGTTCCAGGACAACAGAACCAGGTTCCAGTACAACAGAACCAGGTTCCAGGACAACAGAACCAGGTTCCAGTACAACAGAACCAGGTTCCAGTACAACAGAACCAGGTTCCAGGACAACAGAACCAGGTTCCAGTACAACAGAACCAGGTTCCAGGACAACAGAACCAGGTTCCAGTACAACAGAACCAGGTTCCAGGACAACAGAACCAGGTTCCAGTACAACAGAACCAGGTTCCAGTACAACAGAACCAGGTTCCAGGACAACAGAACCAGGTTCCAGTACAACAGAACCAGGTTCCAGTACAACAGAACCAGAACCAGGTCCCAGGACAACAGAACCAGGTTCCAGTAAAACAGAACCAGGTTCCAGGACAACAGAACCAGGTTCCAGTACAACAGAACCAGAACCAGGTTCCAGGACAACAGAACCAGGTTCCAGTAAAACAGAACCAGGTTCCAGGACAACAGAACCAGGTTCCAGTACACCAGAACCAGGTTCCAGTACAACAGAACCAGGTTCCAGGACAACAGAACCAGGTTCCAGTACACCAGAACCAGGTCCCAGTACAACAGAACCAGGTTCCAGGACAACAGAACCAGGTTCCAGTACAACAGAACCAGGTTCCAGTAAAACAGAACCAGGTTCCAGGACAACAGAACCAGGTTCCAGTACAACAGAACCAGGTTCCAGTACAACAGAACCAGGTTCCAGTACAACAGAACCAGGTTCCAGGACAACAGAACCAGGTTCCAGTACAACAGAACCAAACAGAACCAGGTTCCAGTACAACAGAATCAGGTCCCAGGACAACAGAACCAGGTTCCAGTACAACAGAACCAGAACCAGGTTCCAGGACAACAGAACCAGGTTCCAGTACAACAGAACCAGAACCAGGTTCCAGTACAACAGAACCAGGTTCCAGTACAACAGAACCAGGTTCCAGTACAACAGAACCAGGTTCCAGTACAACAGAAACAGAACCAGGTTCCAGGACAACAGAACCAGGTTCCAGTACAACAGAACCAGGTTCCAGGACAACAGAACCAGGTTCCAGTACAACAGAACCAGGTTCCAGTACAACAGAACCAGGTTCCAGTACAACAGAACCAGGTTCCAGGACAACAGAACCAGGTTCCAGTACAACAGAACCAGGTTCCAGTACAACAGAACCAGGTTCCAGTACAACAGAACCAGGTTCCAGGACAACAGAACCAGGTTCCAGGACAACAGAACCAGGTTCCAGTACAACAGAACCAGAACCAGGTTCCAGGACAACAGAACCAGGTTCCAGTACAACAGAACCAGAACCAGGTTCCAGGACAACAGAACCAGGTTCCAGTACAACAGAACCAGAACCAGGTTCCAGGACAACAGAACCAGGTTCCAGTACAACAGAACCAGAACCAGGTTCCAGGACAACAGAACCAGGTTCCAGTACAACAGAACCAGAACCAGGTTCCAGTAAAACAGAACCAGGTTCCAGTACAACAGAACCAGAACCAGGTTCCAGGACAACAGAACCAGGTTCCAGTACAACAGAACCAGGTTCCAGTACAACAGAACCAGGTTCCAGTACAACAGAACCAGGTTCCAGGACAACAGAACCAGGTTCCAGTACAACAGAACCAGAACCAGGTTCCAGGACAACAGAACCAGGTTCCAGTACAACAGAACCAAACAGAACCAGGTTCCAGGACAACAGAACCAGGTTCCAGTACAACAGAACCAGGTTCCAGGACAACAGAACCAGAACCAGGTTCCAGTACAACAGAACCAAACAGAACCAGGTTCCAGGACAACAGAACCAGGTTCCAGTACAACAGAACCAGGTTCCAGTACAACAGAACCAGGTTCCAGTACAACAGAACCAAACAGAACCAGGTTCCAGGACAACAGAACCAGGTTCCAGTACAACAGAACCAGGTTCCAGGACAACAGAACCAGGTTCCAGTACAACAGAACCAGAACCAGGTTCCAGTACAACAGAATCAGGTTCCAGGACAACAGAACCAGAACCAGGTTCCAGTACAACAGAATCAGGTTCCAGTACAACAGAACCAGGTTCCAGTACAACAGAACCAGGTTTCAGTACAACAGAACCAGAACCAGGTTCCAGGACAACAGAACCAGGTTCCAGTACAACAGAACCAGGTTCCAGTACAACAGAACCAGGTTCCAGTACAACAGAACCAGGTCCCAGTACAACAGAATCAGGTTCCAGTACAACAGAACCAGGTTCCAGTACAACAGAACCAGGTTCCAGTACAACAGAACCAGGTTCCAGGACAACAGAACCAGGTTCCAGTACAACAGAACCAGGTTCCAGTACAACAGAACCAGGTTCCAGTAAAACAGAACCAGGTCCCAGTACAACAGAACCAGGTTCCAGGACAACAGAACCAGAACCAGGTTCCAGTACAACAGAACCAGGTTCCAGTACAACAGAACCAGAACCAGGTTCCAGTACAACAGAACCAGGTTCCAGTACAACAGAACCAGGTTCCAGGACAACAGAACCAGGTTCCAGGACAACAGAACCAGGTTCCAGGACAACAGAACCAGGTTCCAGTACAACAGAACCAGGTTCCAGTACAACAGAACCAGGTTCCAGTACAACAGAACCAGGTTCCAGTACAACAGAACGGGTCACGTGTGAATTATCTGGAGGAAATTGCTTCTCCTTCCTGCAGTCTACTGGGGTGTGATCGTGTCATGTTGTTGTTGTTATTGTTGTGTGTACAGTACAGACTCCGCTCCAGCGGCTTGTTAGAAACGGCCGTGAATTACCCTCTCACTGAAAACAGCTGTACAGTCGTACTACAAGCTCTCAACACGTCGCGACTGGAAATAGCCGATCTACAAGCTCACAACACGTCGCGACTGGAAATAGCCGATCTACAAGCTCACAACACGTGTCTCTGCGAGTCTGTTTTGGGGTGCATGACACACACGATGTGCAATAGAGCATAAATCGGGGCTTGACAACTGACAAGACACAAGCATCCAGTCTCCCACTGCAATATACAGAATCTCTAATCAATCACGCATCATTAAGCTGCCATATTGACATGAAATATTGATTACATTGCACACCCTCCCTTGGTGGTGTCTCGCAAGCCTTCGGTTCAGAGGGGTGTGTTGGCTGATTGTTTTATGGATATGGCCATTACGATTCATATCTTTCTCCGCTTCTGCAGCGTACGTATTTACTATTTCTACAATTTCACATCAGGGACTAATAAAAAGTTATGAGTTTAGGTTTTCTTGTTGATAGCTAATTGGCCACACAACCACACGTCTTACTCGTGTCAGCGCCCTGTCAGCGGGGGGTGTAGAACGCAGGGAACAGGACGGAGGCGCTACTGTGCTACGGTCCTCCCGGTGGGGGCTCCTCACTGGCAGGTGGAGTACAATTGCAGTGGAAACACAGGCATAAGTGTGGAGGAACTAATTGGCATGACGACTACAGTACATTGGGAGAAAATATGTATAATTGGCTGCATGTTTAATTCTGTCAAGAGTGCAGTCCAAAGCCCCCTCCATGTCATCACATATTATTCACACAGTGCGTGTGGGAATAGATCCCGGGGGAGGAGATATTCCCACCACCACATCTTTACAAGCACATAAGAACTAATTGTTCTACAGAACAATTAGGTACACCATGGTACACCAGAACTGTCTAAAAACTATTCCCTTAAAAAAAAAGTAATATACAGAGCCATAATGAACTGTATTAACCTTCCAACATTCATGCCAACCTCACGTATGGATGTGTAGATGTATTATTGTGATGTTTGAACGAAAGTATCAAGTAATTTATCATAACTTATGCAAAGGTAGGCATGTTTATCATTTCCTCCAATGATGGATGGTGTGTTAATGTAATTTGTACTGTGGAACCCAGGAAAACCGGCTGATTGCTATAGCATCAGCAAATAGAGATTCTTATAATAAACAATATGTTTCCATCCAAGTTACTGTTACAATTTTGGCTGCAGCCGTTCATAAATCAGTTGAATAAATAACGTTGCTGCTGTGATTACATGACACACAGTGGGGCCGGGTTAATTATCTTCAACTTTCAGATCTGCTATTTTCACTGGACTTTTCAATCGTAATTGAGGCAAAAATAACGGAATAATGGCGCTAGTGATTTGATTTTTGTCGCCCAGCAGCACTAACTAACACAGGCACGTATTTAACAGTCTATCAGCACCTGGTCAACAGGGGCTGAAAGGTACCAAAGGCCAATAAATCAACAAAAAAATACTATTTGGCTTTCTGTCTCTTTCAGCCTTCTGTGAATTTGTCTCTGGTTTTTGTTTTTGTCTCAGAGCTGGCCATCTTTCTCTCTGTCCGTCTGTCCTATTTCAGTGGTTTTCAACCCTCTTCATGTCAAGGTCCATTATTTATTGGGCATTTGAGCCACAGAGTAGACCACCATTTGATGAGATTTAGCCTCTCAGACCAAACACTTTGAATTATTGTATCATTGGATACGATTGTATTCACAATTCCATGCTGTATTCTGGCACATTAGGAGCGATAACAGGCAAATGTTGATTAAAATAACAGTTCTTCTACATTCTCTAATTGTGTAGACTCCTTGTAAATTAAGTAGGCCTAGTAATGCAAACAAAAATGTAACTCTTGAGAGTGTAAAATGAAACCAAATCATGGACGCGTAAAAAGGTCAATTTGATTTAATTTCCCAGGGGTCCATTTGGTTACCAACTCTCTATAATTTAGCTGGGGACCACCTGGAACCCACTCAAGGACCACTGGTTGAAAACCACTGTTCTATTTGACAGCACAACAAACAGAGGGGATCATTGACCCAGTGATGGAGGCGAGGTGAGAGCTGACGCACAAACCTCTCCAAAGGAATGCTAATGACAGCAACCATGAATGTGATAATTTATTCACACAGCAACCAGAAAATAGCATCTTATCAACACCTTCAATTTACCCATGACGCCGTGTCAACGCTCTTAGAGTAAACAGCCACTAGCCAGCCTACAGGCTACAGCACAAGCTCACAACGCAGTGCGTTATTACAAACATTATAAACAACCTGAAACCACTAACGATTTTATTCCTTAGCTTTTAGTGGGTTTTATTTTTTTCTTGCACCCCATGTAAAGCGTCTTTGGGTACTCAGGAAAGCGCTGTATGAGGTATTTGTTTTTATTATTATTATCATCATAATTATCAATATTATAAACGGAACATCCAGTCACCCACTGCCTACATTAGTCAACATCCTCCGGTGTGTAGGGGCCCGGGGGCCGTGGTGAAGTTGGTCTCGGGTTGGATATTCACCCAGTCGGGTAACGCGACAGGGTTCATCTCCAACCCCAAACGGACTTCAACACGGCGGGAAGCAAGTTGGCCAGTGTTGCGTTTAACGTCTTTTCCCGGGAAACATTTTCAGAATCTAGTTGCATAAAATAAAATATATTGTGAAATGCTGTCGGTTGTTGTTGTTGCAGCGTAACGTCTACATGTGTCGTCTGTATACGACCGTTGTCATGACAACGCAGCTGCTGCCCAGAGCACCTTTATAATTACATAATAGGTAGACGGCGAGTCGACTAATTAGCGTCAACTAGTAAAAATGGCTAAGCCGTAGTTTACAGGCCCGTTCCTCGTTGTAATCATGCATCACGGATGCCTCATCGTTCTACTTTCCTCTTGTCAAACTAAATTAACCCATTTTGACCCGAGGACGATTCTACAAATCTCATGTTTCTATGTTAGTGGTTCTCAACCTTTTGCATGTCAAGGACCCCCAGAATTATCCGAATTTGACCGAAAATATGTTGTTCCAGGGACCCTCCAGACGCAAAGATTTGAGTTAAAAACGTTCGCTCTGAAAGAATATATATTCAAAGATTTGGGGCGTGGATGAGCTTATAGATCTGCTATTTTTCAATAGCTAAAGTTTAATGATTAAAACACCAAAAGGGGTTCCTGCCCAGAATGGGTTAGCCACATTTTGCAAATGAAAGGTTACATTATATAACCATATCACTCACGACAGCAAGGGAGGCCAACAAGATAATAACCCATTCAATAAATCATTCATTGGTCTGGCTGGCTCAGCCAAGACAATGCTGACGAATCCAAAGATCCATTACTCACTCAGAGTCACACACAGCCCACATTCACTACTCCCATTCAACTGATAAATCAATAATAAAAAAAGGGGTCTAAAATGGGTCAAAACAAAATAAGGGCATAAAGTTTCCGGGATCAGCAATGACTCAGGAAAACATGATTCGGCTGTGGGTGTTTAATGTCTGAGAGTCGATGTGCATACTACTGTAATGTCTGTGTCTCTGTGTGCGCGCTGACCGGAGACAATCATACAGGGGCGGCAGGGCTCATATCCAATTTCCTGAGGCCCAATCGTAGACGGACAGATGAGTGTCTGATGGTAGCGTCAGACTGAGCAGCAGGAGAACTGACCAAGGCTGTTTGGGCTGCACTGTAGGAGAACTGGCCACGGCTGTCTGGGCTGCACTGTGACGCCTTCAGACTGAGCAGCAGGAGAACTGAACTGTGACGCCTTCAGACTGAGCAGCAGGAGAACTGAACTGTCTGGGCTGCACGGTGACGCCGCCCGGGACGCGTCGGACCGTCGGACCGTCTGACCGTCTGACCGAGTCAGTGCACGGAGCGGCGAACCGGAGCATGTCATGTGTGCACTCGTTGGCGCGGCCCAGCAGCCTCGCTGCCACCGCCATCTGTCTGAATCTCTGGACCCAAGGTGGGAACTACTGTATGGGAAGACTAGTGTGCACAGGAACTCTACAATACAGGCATTTAGCAGACGCACTTAATCCAGAGTGGTATACAGTAAGCAAGAACTACATGGTAATACATCCATCCATCTTCAACCGCTTATCCGTAGTCGGGTCGCGGGGGAAACAGCTCCACCAGAGTGATCCAGACTTCCCTCTCCAGAGCAACATGAGTGACTTCCTCCTGGGGGATCCCGAGACGTTCCAAGGCCAGTTGGTCAATGTATTTCCTCCAACTGCGCCTTGGTCTGCCCCGGGGGTCTCCTCCCAGTGGGACGTGCGTCAAGGACCTCCCTAGGGAGACGCCCGAGAGGCATCCTAACCAGATGCCCGAACCACCTAAGCTGGCTCCTTTCCAGGCGAAGGAGCAGCGGTTCTACTCCGAGTCTCTCTCGTGTAACTGAACTTCTCACCCTAACACTAAGGGAGATGCCAGCCACCATAAAACTAGTCATCAAGAATCATAAATAAGCTAAGAACATCCGTCTAACAGTAGTATATCTGTAAAATGAAACTATGCGTATGCACTATATAGAGCAGGGGTTCTCAACCATGGGGAAGGTGAGACCAGTGTATGTGACATCATGGACACAAAATGATCTCAAATATCTAAAACCACATATTACACACACACACACACACACACACACACACACACACACACACACACACACACACACAAAGACCCCAGGAAATAAGTGTTCTAAATCTTCTAAACGTCATTAACGTATATATTTTTTGCACACAAAAAAAAGGGTGAAGTTTCCCTTTAATGTATGTTTTGTAATAATAATCAAAATCCACAAAGTAACTAGTAACAGCAGTGGAGTAAAACGTACAATATTTGCCTCTGAAATGTAGTGGAGTAGAAGTTATTGGAAATTGGAAATACTCAAGTAAAGTACAAATACCTCCACATTGTACAGTACTTAGGTAAATGTACTTTACACCACAGCTCGACACCGCCTCTCTCACTTAGTTGAAGCTTGGAGGAGGAGCACTGTCTGGCAGTGTTGGGACCGTTACTTTGAAAAAGTAACTAGTTACAGTTACTAGTTACATCATTTCAAAAGTAACTTAGTTACTTTACTGTTACTTAAACCAAAAAGTAAAGCGTTACTTCAAAAAGTAACTTTTTCGTTACTTTTCGGCTCGGCTCGCCGGTGCCGGTTCCGGCGAGCCGCCCCGCATCCAAAACACTTGGTGGAGAAAATATGCTATTTCCGTGCTCAGATCCAGGGACACAGCCAGCCAACCAGGGACACACATAGTTGTCTATAATAGAGTGGTTGCACCACTCAAAAAGAAAAACGGGCTCCCACTTCCAGGCCATTCATTCATGCCTTCAGTTCAGTACAGTGATAATAATATACCAATAGCAGGGGGGACTTGTGGTGATTTTGATGATGCTATGTAGGCCCAGGGGGCCGTCACACTATCAATACATATTTATAGCAAACAACTAAATACAAGTATGCTACAACCAACAACATGAGGGTTCCATTTCCACTGCTCCAGTGAATGTTGTATAGGATACTGTGCAGATAGGCTGATATAGCTCATAGCTGCTCTTATTGGTGGTGGTGGCAATACTAATTTGAGTCTGGATTTATAAACAAAGTAAGACCAAAACCAGAATTAATATTTGATAATCAAACACACGCGCAAAGTCTCTTTCAGTATCTGTCCGTCTCTCTCTCTCGCTCAAAAGTAGCTAGGCTACACACACACACACACACACACACGAACGCACACGCGCAGCCTCTTTCAGTGTCTCTCTCTCTCTCTCTCTCTCTTTTTCTCTCGCTCGCTCGCTCACTTGATGTGCATACACGGCGCACACGACACACACACACACACACGCGCGAGTCGCGACCGAAATAAACAAACACACGGTGGTATAGCCGGTGGGAATGGGATCATCATAATTTGCTGCCTGGGACTCAACAACTTACTTTGACTGTACTTTGTGCTGGATTGGAGCAGCTGAAGGAAATAAGGAGGAATATAGCCATTTGCGTAGCCATTTGCGATATGGGCGCCGCCATGACACTAGTCAGAGTAAACAAACTTGCGCATCACCACGTGTA